>NW_020450860.1:2669999-2769981 GCF_003343035.1 Apteryx rowi
AGGGGGGCCGCGAGCGGCCGGCGAGCGCACGGGCCCCACGTGGCCGCTGCGACGGACGGGGCGGCCGCTGCTGCTGGAGCCGCGGCTTCTGCCTCCTGCCCACGCGGGCTGTGTGCTGCCGTAAAATGCTACTCAACTTATTGCAGGGAAGCGCCTTTCCGCTGGCAAATGGAAATCCGTTTCTTTTCTTTTCTTGAACCAATCTGTGTGCAAATAATTGATTTTTCGGTGGAATTCTCCACTGGGAAACCTGAAAAGGTATTTTACTGACTTGGAACGCTTTGTTTTTGGTCTATATTTGGTTTTGCACTCACCTGGGCTGTTGGGGTTTTAAAAATCTTTGTTCTTCTCCGTGAGCGATTCTCCATTTTCCAGGGGCACCTCGGCCTTATGGAGGCTGAGCCACATGGAAGTTGGGAGCAGGAGGGGAGCGGAGGCGAAGTGCGGGGCGCAGAGGCTACCGGGGCCAACGGGACCACGATTCCTGCAAAGGCCAATGACATCTCAGCTGCAGACAAAGACTAATGGCAAATCAAGGGCTTATTAAAAAATAAAAGATGTCTGATGTATACTTTTTTGAATGTTTGCTCATTCCACTTTTTGTTTTGCTTTTTCTCCTTCCCATATGACCCATAATAATGAGAAAATATTAAAATTTGGGGGAGACTGGAGTTGTGATTGTTTGGAGGGGTTTGATTTTAAAAGCTTTGCTGTTTACACTTTTCTGGTGCTAAGCTTTTACAACAGAAATATACACACACCATAACAACAAAGGGCTATAATGACTGTATTGTCACCAGATAAAACTGCCCTAAAAATAAATAAATGCTGCAGTTTAACATGATTCAGTAGGCAGGGTCCTTATTATTCTTTCATCTTTCAAAGGAAGATTCAATTTCAGCATAATACACCCCGTATCTCGGTAGTGTCTCTCATCCAACTCGTGCTTCTTCCAAAGTTTCTTTCTACTCATGAGCACAGAGGGTTAAGAATAACCACAGGCACGAGGATTGTAGTCACTGAAGCATATTTTTAAGTGGTAGGACACAGTGAAGAATCTTGGTATAAGTGAAATAAAACTGAGGTCCCGATTTGTTAATGAGGAGCATTGTCTGCTGCAGACACTAATTTCTCTACAGGGTGCAGTCTTCAAACTTTTCATTCTAATTAGAATGCATTTCCATATTCTTTATCAATTTCTTCTCCTACTGAAATCTTCTCAAATGACCTTTTTTTTCTTCACTTATGACTCATCTAAAGATTTTTATTTTTCCCAAAACAATCATTCAGATGCAACTGCATTTTTCCAGTAAACACGTTCAAAAATAAATGACCTTGCCAGCTCATGCCTACACAGTGGGAGAAGGGCATTAGCAGTGCAGAGGCTGCTACTAATAATACAGAGGAAAATTAAGTACGGGAGAAGACCATCTTCTCCTAATTCCTTGAGCATTTAATTTCCAAATGCCCTGCAGTGGAATGAGTCTTGAGCAGGAGCTTAATGGTAACCACCGGAATTCCAGCAGTGGGGAAACAAGTCCCTGCAGAACAAGTGGCATTTGGTGAATAGAGGAAAATAGGTTATCTGCTAAGGAGGCATTTTTTAGTTTCCTTCAGTCCTCTACAGCTGTGTCCAGCTCCAATTTCTATAATAAAGTAAATTATTAACTCAAGTTGACGGATTGGTTGGTGTTGGTAGTAGGCTTTCACAATGATTAGTGATATATACTCATTACCCAAATTAAAAAGCCATATTAAAAATAAGGAGAGGAAATGTAGCAGAATTATCAAAGTAATAATTTCTACTTTGTGTGTATCTTTCCTGAACTTTGGCAAATGTTGAATTATGCAACACAAATACTAATCTGAAAGCATTCTAATTAATGATGGTATTTCTTTGCTATCAGATTAAAACCAACACTTTCATAGTGCATCTGACTTAAATGTTATTGCAAGTTCTTCACAGTCTGAGGAAGACTGTTGATATGTTTTTAAATATTATACCTATATCCATGTTACCAGCTTTGAGCCTTATTCTGCCCTTGCAGAATAATTAATAGGAAAGACTTATATAACTCAAAGTTCACGCAAATGTTTGTTTTGTTATTCAGTTCTTCAACCACCTCAGAGAAGAAAAATGCAGAGATGAGCATCTTGACGTCAATTAATCACAGTGCTTTGTTATCCAGGGTTTGCTATAGTTTTCACAAACTAATGGAATCAAACAGTTGCTTTCACTTTAAAGATGCTTTATAGATGAAAACGCATTTACAAAACTTCTTTCAGAATAAAACAATAATCAGGCAGCTAATTAAGCACATTGCAAGTACTGAGCTTTTGAGTTAAAGACCTGTCCAGGCTATAACATCATTGTTACTTTGTTATTATATGCAGAAAGCCAATAAAAAAAAATTTTTGAAAAAAATCACATTAGTGATTTGCCAGAGTGAATGTAGATGTCAGAAATGCTAATCTAGAGAAGCTGTCAGGAGTTTAAATAGATTTTCCACAGACTTGCCGTTCTTAATTATAGCTCAGCACCCTGCACAGGTTAAAAATGCCGGGTTCCTTCGAAACAAACTATCAGCTCCTTACCATCTCATCAAATTCTCCTTCTATTCCTTTTCAATTGGATCAATCAGATGCCAACACATAACATTTTTCATTTGCATCTTTTCTGAAGCTTCCTTATCCACTGCAATTATATTTTTACCCCAGCCTATCCTGAAGGGGATAGAAGAGATTTCATGTAAGAAGCATAACTGGCAAATGAGCTTGCTCTTTTTTGGGCTTCCTTTATGAGAAAAGATAGCATTTTGTGTTGTAGAAATTCAGCACTTAAGTTAGGGGTTTGCTGGCTACTTAGTTAAATAATCTAGAATAATCAGGCCAGGAGGGAGTAGCACATAGCTTTCACTTAACGTTTTGTATTAATTTTTCAGATAATGTAATTCTACATAGTATCCAAGCATTCAAGAAAGCAGCATTCAAAAAAGAGCTGCAAAACAAAGGATTGACAAGTTGCTAATCCAATGCTCTAACTGTCACCGGGTGCCATGTAAAAGAGATCCTTTGTTCCTTAAGAGCTGATTGAGTTCCATTAGTATCCATATTCAGAGCACCGGGCACAATATTAATGCTAATACTGTTGTTACAGAGATGGAAAGCCGTTAAGAATGAACAATAATCAGCTCACAATATCATTGGACATATTCATGCAGCATGTAGTGTGGTGAGATCCGATAGCTCTGAACCTTTCTAAAGAGAAAACAAAAATCCAATTAACATCTTCTGTGTAAACCTCCTCGATTACTTTCACTGGAGATGACCTTGGGCAGCTGTATTGCAATTTTGCCAAAACCTCAATTATGTCTTTAATTCAGCAGTGTTGTTGGGTTTTGCCCAAACAGAAGGCCTGGCTCTGCAACCCGTTGCTCATGCTGAGTAATAGTCACTCACACAAGTTGCTCAACAGCCACTGGCATGCTCTGCGCCGAGCTGCAACAGAAACGGTCAGCAAAGTAGGCTTCAGGGCTTGCAGGGCCCTGTGGGAGGTGCAAACAAACACGAGAGCTCCCTTTCCCTCCATCTCCCCCCTCTAAATAAAACCCAGACTCTCATCTGTGCCCTACCATCATGACCCTGCCAGTGTCCCTGGACATGGCTACTTATGGGACCAGGTGGCTGGTGTGACCTGGCGCGTTGAGAGCCCATTCCCTGCAGGCAGTGAGGGCAGGAGATGCTCCACGTGCCCCCACTCAGGGCTTCCTTCCAGCTGAAGCAGGACGACAGTCCCCGGTTTTACTCCCTTGCAGCCCAGTTCCCTGTACTCAAGGTCCTCTAGCCTACGTTCAAGCGAGAGAAAATCTGTTCATTAAGAACAAAGGTTCCTTGCTATCAGTCGGAACTGGACCTAGAAAAACTCTAATTATGAGTGAAATTTAGTGTGACGGAATAATAAAAGCAGAGTGTTTCTTTAAGGCAGGATATGAATTTACCTACATAAGCTCCCTAACATAGGGTAAAGATGTACCTGCCATAGAAGTACTCACAAAGAAATAATTTTATTTTAAAAGTGTTTTACTATAGTGTCTACCTTTTTTTTTTTTTAATCTAAGCCAGAGGGTAAACATAAATTTTCAAAGGCTGCCCTCCATATCTCAGTTTTGGACAAACATATGCCTGCAGTTAGCCTAGCAGATGTTGCATGATGGTGAACACTCATCCGGGCAGCCACATGGCCCAAGACTCCTCCAGTAGGCAACATCAGCTACAGCAAGATGTGGTCTTCTATCACCATGAGCAGGACTCTTAAAGAAGTGAAGACCATGATGGGAAGAAGAGCATTTCTTTCCAGCCAGCATGGACAGCTTCTGGACATAAAGCTTTTCCTTCTTGTTACTGCACAATTTAGGGAAAAAATTGGTAAGAGACTTGTTATTGGCTATGCTACTGCCATTGAGATCTTCAACGTGAATTGCAAGTTGCATTCAACCTGAAACTTTGTTACAGCTGCTGACAACACCACAAGCGAAGGATCTCAAGAAATAAAACATTTTCAACTCTTTCATTTTGTTTTCTTCCCATTATACTAGGACGATACTGCCTTATCTCAAACACACACTTGCATATTTTCACTCTATAATGGAGAAACAGCACTACATACAGGTCCGTAAAAGTAAACACCAAACTCTGCAAATCTTGCRTATAATTAGGAAGATTCTTTTGGATTTATTTTTTTTTTCCCCAGAGCTGTTACTGCTTGATTTGGCTGTCATCTGCGTCACTTCCATGGAAAGATTCTCTCTGTGCTAGAAGGGGAAAATCAGAACAGCAAGCTAATAACTTGCTACAACAGTGAGATTTAAGGGAGAAAATAATGAAGCAGAGCTGTTCAGAGCACTATAGTTGCTGTATTTCCTTAAATGAAACAGGCCAGGATCACCCTTTATTATAGACAGCCTCACTTGGGAAGGGCCAGCACAGACCTTGTGCCTGATGGACACAAATATCCTTTGAGTACTTGTATCTTGTACTGTCCATGTGCATAAACTTGGAGCTGAATACTGGCCGTGACTTTAGATTGAAAAGAAAGCAGCTTCCCCTTAAATATCCCCAGCCAAAGACTAACAAAACAAATTCAGTCTCAACCTCCTTGTTTTGATTTAATTTCCTGTTGTATTAATTTTGGCCATTCAATCTCATTGATCTATTGAGTCCCTCTCAGTTGTGACCTTGATTTGATTGCTTAATTGGCTTAGCAAATCCTGGGTGCATTAGCTCTGTAACGTGTTTGCTTGATTTTTGTACGTGCTTGCCTATTCTTTCTTATAAAATCCATAAAAAGTAAACAGAACTTCTTTTACATAAAATGGCAGCCAAGCTTAGAAACTCAAGGGCAAATATAATCTCAGGTACATGCATGCCACTTCACCCTCTTCTCCTAGCATAAGTAGAATAATTTAATCTTGCCTAGTTCAGATCTGGAGATATTTGAGCACTGACATACATCCCTCAGCGAAACTTTCTAGTTTAACAGATTATTGTCCATTAAGAGCTTGGCTGAGGCATGAGCTCTCATTTTCTTTAGATGACAGCTGTGGGGGTTGTTTCCTCTGGTAGGAGCAAGTAAGGCACAGCCGATGGCAATATCTTCTACAGATACAGTAGAACTTCCTTGTACCCTTCACTCAGCATCCTATCATCACCATACCTGACTGAGCCAAACCTCTGCTGCTGCTGTGATGCTAAGCATGCCGATGCAGTGCACTGGCATTTCTGCATTTGCTTCGTTTGCATTTAAACAATCAAAATTTTTAATTAAAATGCATAAATGAACCCTCCATTGAATGCCCTATCTCCTGTGTTATTTATTTTTTATATTAAACCTTCAATTTGATGGATAAGCACTGTCATTGGTCATTTCTGCTAAAATGATCCCATCACCAGTGAAATATTTGACAAATCTGATATTAAATTTTTTATCCCTAGCTTTCAGCACTTGTGGTCCATTAAGATAAATAGGATGTCTCACACTTCTGATCTATTCTTTGAATCTCTCTGGGACCAGCACTCCATTAAACACAGAAAGATACAGGTCAAAAGGATGGTCTGTGATCCAAAGAGTGCCCTTCTTATAGCTTTCTTTATATGGCCCAGCACATCCACCAAGGTGGAGTGTCCTTTGCTTCTTCAGAGTCCTCCTTCTGAGACAACTGTCACTCCTTTCTGTACGGTGACACAATCTGGGGGTTTGGTGTACCTGTCTGTTGATGGAACAGGAAGTTATGTGGACTGTCTGCAAAGTGAAACTTGTTTTACTTACTTTTTTTTTTTCACCTTGTGACAGTAGTAGCTGTGGTTATCGCAAAGGTTCCTGCACTGAAGTTTAGCTCCAAGGAAAGTAATTTGTCCCAAGAACTGCATCCAAATACAGAGAATAAAGTAGAAAACACATTCTGCTACTAGCTTCTCTGAGAGGATTACTGTAAAACTAAACTAATAACAATGCAGCATTCCTTCAAAAACTGAAATCTTGCTCACATGCTAAGAAGCTGTAAGAGTAACAGCATCATCTGGTGGCTTCTGTCACAAAGAATGGATTAATTGATTTTTTGTTCTACTTTCATTTAAATTCCTCTTCTCTCAGGTGAGGTCAAGTCCTGAAGGAATGTGTGAGAGGAAAAAGAGACAGAAAATGATAAAAATGAAAGAAGGCAGTAATGAAAACTTCAGCTAAGCTGAAACATTAAACTGCATCTCAATATCCCAGATCTTTTTTAAAGGATCTTTTAAAGAACATTTAAAAACTCTGCCTTCACTGAAGTCAAGCTTCTTTTAAGGCAATGCCGGTTGTGGTTGGGATTTTCAAAATATACATTAAGAGCAGGAACGAAGCTGCTAAAGGCCTTTAATCTTAGATAAGCAGAATTTTAGTGGACCGTAACATGGGCATACATCTATTCTCTTGTCTCTGAATGCAGGATTTGTATATATATAAAATGGCAGTATTTCTTCAAGTTGCAAGCTGAACAGGCTTACATTCCTTATATCACTTCACTGCTGCGATAGCATGGCCATAAAATTAAGAGAGATGCTGGGAGCTGTTGGAAGGACTGGTGTAAACCTTAACAAAATCTCAGGGCAATTCCTGTCCACCATATCCTCCATAACTGCTATCCCAAATCTCTCCAGCTCCTCCTGAACTTTCCTTGAAATTCTGGTGATTGATCCTCTTAACTTTTGGAGAGTTGGTATGTAAAAATGAGATGATATTGGTTTATAAAAGTTTCAGCTGTGAACAAGAGTTATTATGATTATGATTGTAAAACAAGCTAAACCACTAAAGCTTACATGTACAGCTAATATAGCACTAGAGATTGAATCAGCCTTCTTTAGGTGTTAAGCTGCCCTGTCCCAAATGGGCTAACTATTCCCAGAAGCATTCAAGATCCTCAATAAGAAGTTAACTGCGATCCAGATGAAGCAGAAGGCCACACTAGCCTACAGAACCCAAAGCCATCAGGATTAGTTGTTGCTAAAGCTTATTAACAAGGCAATAAAACGAAAATTATTCCTTCTGGCTTTATTAGTGCACAATGTCTGTTTCACATTCATACAGTTTCTGTCCTATCCTTGGCAGTTGTCTTCTTTGTTGTATTATTACAAAGAGAGAAATATCAAAACATTAATTTAAGCTGTCACAATGCAAAGGGCTGACAGTCATATAAAGAATTATCACTATGGTAGAGAATGGAGACAAGTTAGAGAAGGAAAATTAAAGTGACTAGCTAAACAGAACCGAACTTTTTGAAAAATTTGGATATTGCCATGACAATTTGAATTGCTGCAACTTTTTCTTTTTGTGTTTTTCAGCACATTCCTACACAGTCTATTATCAATCTGACAAGGAAAAGAAAGAAAGAAAATCACTTTATATATACGCTAGTTTTAGTGAAATATGTATTTCAAAAGAGAAGATTCATCTTGTACTAGTTTGTGTAATAAGATATATTGCAACTAACATCAATCTTCATAATTTTCCGTAATTGTAGAAGTCAGACTGACCAAGATTACAGACTGTTTAATCCTTCTTACCAAGGCATACAACACAGATTTTTTTTTTTTTTTTTGTCCACTTCAGGGCTTTTTTGAAAAATAAAAATGATTTATTTCTGGCAAACAATAAGATTGCAACAGGTGCTTGGGTCAGGGTTTCAAAATGTGTTGTGCATTCCTAAGAATTATTTTAATTATTCAAATAAGATAAGGAAGAGAGTGGCTAAAAGAAGAAAATAATGCCAACACTTTGCTCTTATGTTATCCTTTTCAGCAGTAGCTCTTGGACCATTTTACTATGACTATGAAGAAAGTGAGGGCACAAGAGTCTCATGGTGCAAGTCCATGCCCAGTAAGCTAGACAACCGCAGTCCAAGCAGTTTGCTTTCTCCAGTAGAGTACACTGACAGATCCTTTGATTTAAGTCAAGTTTTCAGCAGGGAATACAGTGCTTAGTCTTGTGCTCTGCCCTCTCATCATATACTCTCTTGATAAGAGAAAAGTAGCTAGATGTTATGAATTTAATGCAAGGAGTTGGTGAAACTCCGCATCTTGTGTTCTACACAAATGTCCACTGCTTTCTAACTATAGTATCTGCAGTGCAAATTATGTCCATTAGCATTGTAGTGGCTGGTGGGTCAGACTACTAATGAAGTATGAGTCCACAAGATGGCTTTATACAGTCAAAATTTGTAAGAAATTCTCATGCACATAAGCAGTCACTGAGTTAGTTCAGCTGGCACATGAAAAACAGCTGAAAACACCAAAGGCTAAGGAAATCAGTCTTCCTAAGGTAGATGAATGAGAGGTTTACACGACTAATGCTAACAGGACAGAGGCACAAAACTCCCTGTGGATGTAAGGACATAAGATCCTTTGCACATGTTCATCAGCCTTATGTCTCTTTAAGCACCGTAATCCTGGAATTAGAAAAACAGACTGTTTAGATCACCACAGTAGGTAGCCTTGAAGTTGTCTGTACGTTCTGCAGCAGTCAGCACTCAATTCAATAAACGCTAAGACCAAGCTGCCAACATTGCCAGGCAGCGCTGTCTGGCCGAGGCTTGGTGTGTCCTCAGAGAAGTCACAGGGTCAGATCCTATGCACAGTGAAGTCACTGTAAAACTTGTGCACCGATCACAATATAAAGAGAGAACAGGGAAGCACTGTGACTGCAAATCACTATTATTCTCCAAATAAATCAGATGGACATTATGACTTGGAAAAGCAGACAAGAAGACACTTAAAAATATAATAAAAATGAATTGCTGCAGTGACACCAAATGTAGCACCAGTCTCCCAATTGTATCAATAATTTTTTTTGATTGTGATCACAAAGATGTTAAGTTTTGCTAAGATGCATTTGCAAATCACTTTGATTACTAACTGTGAATAGTACAAATGTGTTTAAGTGCTTCTGCATGTTCACTGTGGCCCTCAGACCCTTCTTTGCTGTGTCCTGAATGAGAAACACTTGGCAGAACATTAGGAAGTTTAGACACTCCTGCTTGGAGCGTTCAGATGGTCCTGGAATTATTAGGGCTACTTAGATGGAGAGTCTGTGTGAGCTGTCCTTTTACTGAGTCTCAAGGCTCTTATGACTGACTTTGCTTTTCACAATTTTATCTCTCTTTCATTTTTTTAAATCAGATAGGCTTTACTGTGTAGAGGAATTTGACCATTTACTATTGTATTCTAAGAAATAAACCTACTAGACCAAGCATTCAAGGTAATTTCATTTTTGCAATAGGAGGTATAATTGAGGAATCATATTTTCAATGTAAGACACTATCTAAAACTAGTCCCTGGTATGAACCCTGGTCAACTATATACAATCCTCTTTAATATGGCCTTTGATAGTATTCATTTAGAATTCTAGTGCAAAGCCTCAAAAAGGGCACTGAATGAAATTAGTTTCTAAAAGAAATGGAAGCGGAAGTCTCTTTCTCTGAATTAACGACAATCTTAAAATCTCAACTGAAATTGCTTTGAAACAGCACACTAATCCACAATGAAAATGTTTGCAAAGCATTTAAAAATACAAACAGGATTAACAAAGAACTCTCCAAGGACAAGATATATTTGATTCAATTTTAAGACCAGAAGGAAAGTTCAGTGCCTTAACTTGTTTTTTTTTTTTTTTTTTTTTGTAAAGAGGGTTAGGGAGATAGATTATAACTAGCTGAGGGAAAAAAACATCTTCTCTCCCAAATCCCAATTTGAATATTAAAAAGTTTATGTAATAATCAAATATCACCGTTGTAAATGTAAACCTAAACATGCTGATGGAAGAAGTGCATGAAAGTGCCTGAGAAAATGTTTCCATTCTAATTTTTACAGAAATTGCTGCCACAATCAGTAGGGGTGGGAGGTGGGTGACCAACTGCAGCTTTTTCTGGTTGCCTTAACTATGCCAGTTTGGCCTTTTTCTGGGAGTGATACTACTAGCTTCAGTAAAGCACTACACAGCTTCAATAAGAACACCTGACTCCACTTGTCAAGTAGTAGAGTCTATATCTGTTGCCTCTTTATATCTGTTGAGTCTTCTCCTAGCGTCTGAGTCCCATGTGCATGGTCAGCCTCACTAAAAGGAGGGCAGTTGCGATTACAGATCTCTAATGAATCATTAGGAGTTTCCCAGACAGGTTGGGTTAAGGTCTCCATTCCCTCTATCAGGCAAGTTAGATGAACACAGCTTTCCTCTGCTTTTGTGAGTGCGTGACACACTTGTATATGGACATAATCCTGTCTGTGCATATACATAAAACAGTGGTAGCATGGCCGAGCRGTCTAAGGTGCTGGATTAAGGCTCCAGTCTCTTTGGGGGCGTGGGTTCGAATCCCACTGCTGCCAGTGATTCTTTTGGCAAGAAGGTTCCTAGGGAACTACAGGCCAGTCAGCCTCACCTCCATTCCTGGAAAGGTGATGGAGCAGCTCATCCTGGCCACCATTTCCAAGCATATGAAGGGCAGGAAGGTAATCAGGAGTAGTCAGCATGGATTCACAAAGAGGAAATCACACTTAACCAACCTGATAGCCTTCTATGATGGAATGACTGGCTGGGTAGATGAGGGGAGAGCAGTGTATGTTGTGTGCATTGTCTTCAGGAAGGCTTTGGACACTGTCTCCCATAACATCCTCACAGGGAAGCTCAGGATGTGTGGTTTAGATGAGTGGACAGTGAGGTCTCGGCTTGAGAACTGGCTGAATGAATGGCAGAGCTCAGAGGGTTGTGGTCAGCAGCGCAGAGTCTAGTTGGAGGCCTGTAGCTAGCGGTGTCCCCCAGAGGTCAATACTGGGTTCACTGTTGTTCAACCTATTCCTCAGTGACCTGGATGAAGGCACAGAGTGCACCCTCAGCAAGTTTGCTGACGATACAAAACTGGGAGGAGTGGCTGATACACCAGAGGGCTGTGCTGCCAGTCAGAGGGACCTCGACAGGCTGGAGAGATGGGCAGAGGGGAACCTCATGAAGTTCACTAAAGGGAAGTGCAGAGTCTGGCCCCTGGGGAGGAATAACCCCTTGCACCAGTACAGCCTGGGGGCTGGCCTGCTAGAAAGCAGCTCTGCAGAGCTTATTGTCCAGAGGACTTGGATGAGATTTCTGAAATGCAGTGTGCTTTGCAATAGGTCTGTAATGGAATTACCCATAATCACTCTTTACAGCCACTGTTGTAAGGAAGCCAGAGTGCTGTTAGGGTCTCCATGATGTTACTTGCACCCCAGAGCTCTCCTGTGCTGTTTATATATGGTCTTGCTCACACCAAGACCAGTAAAAGTGATTTAATTGGTACAAGGAGTAGGATCTGTGAGCAAGTACTTTTGGATTTCTTTAGTTACACAGCCCTACAGCCTATGAAGGCAAGCACCTAGCTCATCATCTAAACTGACTTTGTGCCAGTGGAAAGAGAGGTATGTTCAGGGACAGAAACCATCCCGCCTATCTGGGACCCATATTTTATGGAGGAATGAACTGACTTCTCTCTCTGTTGAATGCAGGAGAAGACTCAGCAATGTGCTTGGAGTAGATGACCAAGTTTCAGAAAGCTAAATTTAGATGAGGGGAACCCTACCCAAGACATCTTTGGGCTGGTCCTCAGCTAATCTACGTGCACCTAGACCACTCCCTGTGATGGAGTGCATGCTCATTTCCCCCAGGAAGAAAGATTTGGCCTTTTTAATATAAAGACAGCATTCTGGATCCAGAGAGCAACAAAAGAAAATCTGTAAGACAGAAAACAAAAGGTATCCAAAACAGAAATAACAAATAAATTCCTTCACTGTTCATCCATAAATGACCTGGTCCCACCTTGAGAGCATGTTGTTCCCTGCAGGCTTTTCACCAGCTTCACAATTCTCCCTTGTGTTCACGTTTGGGCTGAGCTGAGCTGTAGTGCCAGATATGAAACTGCTATCACTGTTCAAAGACATTTCAGTGCTGCAAAGTGCAAGTGAAGGACAAAGGCAGCTGGGAGTAAAGGCGAGCCCTAGGAACATGACATAGAGCATCATCTACAAATTGCCACGTCTGAGACAGTATGGGCTTAAGAAAGCTCATCCTCACACGGAAGAAGTAATTTCTTACCCAGCATCAGTCTCTGGCTTCACTTCCACAGCTAGTGAGAAGTAGCTTGGTGACCACACTGATGAGTGTGAGATGAAGTCCTCCTGCCCTCTCTGTCCTGTTCCTCACTTTTTAACTTGCATGTCTGCACACACATCTCAGCACCTGTGCCATGGGACCCTGTTTTTAAAGTGAATTTAGAATGAGATGAACAAGGATTGTTTTGGGAGCAAAGAGCAAGCCTCTGCTAAGCCTTAAAACCTGATTTTAGTAGACTTATTGATTGCTCCAGGGTGTATATGCTCATATGTATGTACTTCTGCAGTAAAAAAGTGCAGCAAAAATGATTAAACACATGAGGAAAGAGGCTTCCATCTAAAAGGTGATTAAAAAGACCAGCATTGTTTAGTTTGCAAAACACAAGAGTAAAAGGTGATATAACAGAAGTAGAGAGAAGGGGCTATTTATTCTGTTTTCTCTCAAGAACAAATACCCATGGAAAGGTGAAGACAAAATTCTGAAAACATTTGTGCAGTGTATAACCAGCCATGTAACTCATTGATGCAAGATATTAGGCAAATTTATCAGAAATATTTCTAAATGTATTAAGACTATGAATAATAAGCCTCAGTTACCTAGGATAAGGAAAAGAAAAAACAAACAATCCCCCAAACTGTAAGGACAGTTAGTCCCTGTCCTTGCACTCACATTGGTTAGAGATGGAATTTTATTCCCCAGAGGAACAGCATTATTTATTTATCAAGTGTAGAACAGGGGAGTGCTCTCTTCCTTCAAGCAGGAGGTGCAGTAGAAGGCAGGTCGGTAAATGAAGCTGTGTGAGGTCATTGTCAATAGATTTCCTCCAGAATACATAAACTTAGTAACAGTCAAGTGGCTCAGGTTTAGTTATTTTGTTCTCAGCTGGTTATTTTCCCCAAGGAACCTTGACTACTGCTAGATAACAGTCAAGGCTGTGAATAAAAATGGAATTAAATATATTCATGTCCTTGCAAAGTTCTTTGTTAATCCTACTTGTTTCTATGTACTTGTAAATGCTAAGTAAACATTTTCACTGTGGATATAACCTATTTTGAGTATAAAAGAGAAACTGTTGTACCTCCAATATTACTCCAAGGTAGCAGTGAGTGGAGTCTGAATTTTAATGGTCCCTCTGTATCAACCTGTGCTGAAAGAAGCCTAGCAGAGAGAGCAGCTCAGCGCGCTGATGTGACATGGCAGCCCTGTGTCGTACTGCTGCTAATGCTAAAGGCTTCACTCCATCCAGCCCGGGAATTTTCGGTTTGTACTGTCAGATCTGGAATACGCTGGAAAGCAAGGAAGTTGCTGCTGCTAACAGAATTAGTACCTGCTTAAAATGTACATGTATACGGAGAACAAACTGTCTTTTAAAAAGAATTTTAAATGCTACTTTTGGCTTATGAATAGTTTTCTTGCAACTGTCAGGCCATCTGCTTTGAGAGGGGTCTGTACAGTCATGAAAAGGAATCTTAAAATATACTCTCCTCATAAACATCTTTTGTTTGGAAAATCCACATGCATCACATAATGCAGTAAATGGCAGCTCAGGCTGAACTGAAACATTTTTAAATACCGAGGATGCAACCTTGGATACAGCTCCCCCCGCCCCCCGCCTCCCCTCTATTAATAAGCACGCTTTAAATGCACACTTAGACTCATTCTCTTACATCCTCAGATTGGCAGCACCCACCTGCTGGGAAACATGCTAAGATAACTTCCTTGGGTACATCCAAAATACCAAACTGGGTTGTGGGCAGGAAAGAAACAGGCTCTGCAAAGCAGCTCTCTCAGGGATTACATCATACTCCCAGCCAATTTTCTGCCTACACTGCACCATTTTGTATGGTGTGTGTGTGGAAAAAAAAAAAAAAAAGCACACGTTCATGTCATTAAAGACTGCAACACAGTATATACAATCAAAAGGGCCAAATTAAGGCTGTGCAAGCACATTTAATTCTAGCATTTTCTAACTTTCGGGAACTCAGCTTTTCAGAACTGTTTGGTACTTGAATATATACGATACATACATATGCATATATATATTTATTTTGTTTGCATGCTTAGAATATAAAATTAAATGCATGAGAACAGTGTTGTGCTTTCCTTACATTTTTTCCTTTATTTGCATCAGTCTTTGGTCATTTTTGTTTACCTGCTTTTTGTTATTCTAATGACAGTTTGAATATACAAAATGCTGATTTTCTTTTACATAAAAATGTAATAAACTTTCTGGCTTTCTTTATAAACAAATTTCAGCATGAATGTTGATGGGATGCTGTATAACAAGTAAAGAAGAAATACTGTTTAATTATCTTCCACATAAAATCCAATAAAACGTTCTGGCTTTTCTTATTTTTCTGTACTGGGGATTAACATCAGTGTCTTTGTGATGAGAAAACTGCATTCATGGCTCTCCTATTTAGATTTAAATAGGAATTATAGTTCTTGGCAGAAAGGGATCTGTCAAATATCACAGCATTTGTGGCAGGTGGTCACTGCATTGCTTAGTACAGACACTGCCTGCTTAACCATAGCCTGAAGTAAACATCAGAAGTCAATTATTCTCTTTGTAAATATTTTATTTATATTTTGGAAGCTGATGAACGTCTTTTCAATGCTTGGCTGAGGCCTTTTCAACAGATCAAAATCCTACTGAACCTGCATTTGGGTGGTTAAAACTGTATTTAGCAATCCAGGGATACGGATGTAGCTAACATTGTCTATTGGGCTTCACAACACAATCCTCTGCTTGGAAACCTTTAATGACTTGGCTGCTTTGAAGTGGACAGAGCTAAAACTTGTCATGGTTATTATCACTGCAGCTGCCAATTAGTACGACAACCATGTATTATTTTGCCAAAATCCCCTTCTTCTGTTAAACTGTATTTTGAATATAAATACTGCAAAAGAAAAGAAAAGAGTGTATTTCCTTTGGTTCACTGGTGGGAAAGCAGGAAGTCTGGTTTAACAGCAAAATGAACGTATGTATGTAGAGCAGCCCTATAGAGGTAACCTGAACATACACTGAGTAGAAAATGCGGAACAAGAGCTGAGCTCTGAGGGTAAATGCCTTTGAGAAGTGTCTTGTTCCAGAATAAACCTACTGGAATAAAATGACAAAATCTGGCAATAGTTATGCATAGATGGCAAAATCCTTCCCAAAACCACTGTTGAGGGGACAACCTCTAAAGATGCCGGAACGCATTTTAGATCCTCATTCAAACCCTATCTGAACTCTTTGGGCTATTACCTAATCAGATCATCCCATTTAAACAACGTCCTAAAAAAATTCAAGTACTTCTGCCTACATAAATATGTCAAAAATATTTGCCTTGAAGAACCAGGATTTTCATGGGTATTTAATCCTGGCATCAGGAAACAGAAGGAGCACAAAGATGTTAAGAAGTGGAATTCTCTGAGATGGGGCTTTGGGTAATTTTCCCCACAAGCCTGTTTGGTGATAAGTTAATTGACTCCCACATTACCGAAACTGCAACATACTAAAACACTGGGTGCTCGCTTCAGTTTGCTATCTGACTGGCGAGGGCCATCTGTTCCACCCCATCCATCCACACGCGCGGCGCCTATTGTTGTCGACAGGATTCGCACACACGTGCACCAAGGGAAGCATGTGCCTCAAACTGTTTTGATCCCTAGAACATGGATTTTTCATTTTCTTTGTTTCTTTGTGCTCGCCCAGTAATAATACTTGTCATCTGAGAATTCATATTGATCTTGTCATTGCCTTAAAATTGGATGACAATTACTATCTTTGTCAAAATTCGATCTGATGAAATGGCTCCAATTAGGAAGGAAAAAGAAGGAATCCATCACAGCAGGGAATATCTCATTTGGCTTCAGCGTAGGGGAGCTTCTCTTAAAGGGATACTGTTGGAACAAGCAAATGGGAACAAACATAATAGAGATTAGGGGGCGAGTCTCAAAATCTGCAGAAATTAAGTATAAATAAAATGAGTAGTCATTTAATGTTTACAGTCCATATCTGTCCGCAAAACTGAACGGGAGCTCTTCTGACAATAGATGCTCCTAACTGTTCTTTTCATATTCTGATCCGGCCAGATACACAATGGCAGTTGATGCCAGTCTTCATGCATTTTCATTTCAAGTCCAGTTCTGATCATCACCATAATTATAATCTATTATGAGGAGTAGATTTGCTGAAGTTCATGAAATGATAACAGCATAAATTGCATCATGTTTCCGGATACTGATCTCACCTTGAAACTAAATGTAAAGAGGAAGTATAAGAAGAAAAAAGACTGAGTGAGTACACTTCCACTGCTGCTAATACTGGCACTAAAGCAAACAACTTATTCACACTAAATACAAATAAAACTGTGCCAATTACAAATTTCTTGTTTTTTAAATCAGCCCTAAAAACGGGCGTGTGCATGTGTGCAAGTATGGGTAAGGGTTTAGATTGATCTTCATCACTATGATGTATTTTCTTTTCCTCCCAAAAGATGGTTTTTTCATGTTGAATGAATGTTTTGTTCAAAAAAAACCCACCCCAAAACAATGTGTTTTACTTTCAAGCAGGAAATGAAAGGCTAGATTCACTGCTAGTCTTTAATTCTGGTTAGGCCTTACCTGGGAGCTGTGAGACACATGTTAGTGCTCTGCCCTCTCTGAAGGACTCCAACCTCCATTTGCCCAGGAGAGCGACCTAGGCTCCAGGGCATCCTTGCATGGATTTCTCTGAATCCATTCAGTAAATACAATTTTCTTACAAAAAATGTATGGCAGGGACCAGTCTTTTAGATTGTATAACTGATCTGAGCTCCTGAACATGAGACTACATGGTTTACCTCCATGAATAATCAGGTTTTCTTAACCACATGTAAGAGCTGCACAAGAGACTGAGGGAACCCAACCAAACACATCATGCTTATAGCAGGTGGTTAGTTTATAAGCTAAAAATGGAGGACTAGTATGATGCAGAGATGAGTCACCATATCCTGTACAGAAGCAGGCTCTTTGGCAGAACAAGGTGGATTAGCTGGTGCTAACAGGTCTTCCTCTAGCAGGCTGGGTGAACACAGTTCCCCTTTTCTGAAACTCCCCTTTTACCCATTTTCTTTAGCTGAACTTACCTAGTGACTCTGACCTACATTTACAGTAGTTCCAGAATGCAACAGAATTGTGTTTCTGGGGAGCTTGCTATTTGCTACAAATTTTAACCCAATCCATTTGAAAATGGTAGTATACAAAGGCCATGCAATTGTCTTGGACATGTTTGCAACACACTGTTATTTATGAGCATCTGGGACGAGTATGGTATCTTGTACTATGGATCTCATGATCTGTACAATGATGGCTGATTTTAATTGACTTTTGCTGCATATAGCAAATCCCAATTGGAGAAGTTCCAGGATGCCGCTAGTGAAGAACTGTGGGCGGGTGCATGTTTTGAAGTGATGGTAAACATTGTGACATATACTGTGTGTACTACATATTCTCATATGCACATTTTGACTTTTGTTGCCTTGGCTTTCACACAGCATTTCTAACATAGACATTCCTATTTGCAAGTTTGAGTGGAAAGCTGCTAATATGTGAATACTGCTCACTAACATGTACCACCATCACTGGACCTTCACTCCCTATTTTCCCCCATGAAATAGCCCCCCAAGTGCTCGGGGTGATCTGCAGGTCCATGGCATCTGTGTAAGCCAAACTGCTAGAACTGGGCAAGCAAGGAGTGATGAGAGCTTCCACGAGAAACAGCAACTTCAGGAAGTTAGTTGTAACTCAGCTCAGTACAATCCACCAACTTCTAATGTAAGCAACACCACCAAGAAGGCCTCATTCTTACAACCACGACTTCTTTTTTTCCTTCCAAGAGATGCTAGTAACTAATACCAAGCTTGTTCAAGCTATTTTAGCATTTAAAGTACATAGGTGCTAAAATATCTTTAAGAGTTGGGGGGTAAGAGCTGGAGTACCTGTATGATATATTTTAATGATTAGCCAACTACTCTGCTTGAGCTGAAAAGTGTCCTGAATTCACAGTGACTGTCTGTGAATCTGGACTCAGGCAAGATTTGTGCAAGTTTCTGGGTCCCTGCTACACATTCCATCCTGCCTTGCTGCAATATCATGTGGCCAATATTAGGCAAACAATTTGGTTCTAGGGTCTGTCTAGAAAGACATTTGCATCATACACAGGAAAGCTGTAAGGGATTTATAGACAATGAAGCTATGTGCAACCTTTCCCTAGCTATAAGGTGCCCACACCATCACACATGGATTGTACTCTTCTGCTGCCCACCATTGCTCATGCTCCTCAGAGACATAGCCAGAGAGCCTCTGATCCCGTTGCAGCAGCTCCTCCACTTTACCACAGCCATAGTGAAAGAAAGAAAGAAAGAAAGAAAAAGAAAGAAAGAAAGAAAGAAAAGGAAAGAAGAGAAGAGAAGAGAAGAGAAGAGAAGAGAAGAGAAGAAAAGAAAGAAAAGAAAGAAAGACAGGATATGTTTTTCCCCACTGCAGTATAACCACTTTTCACACAGACCACCTGGTTGCAGACAACTGTTAGGCAAGATTCATGCAAGAGAGATTAGCATGAGAAAGCAGTGTGAGGAAGCCAAAGTCAGTGCAAAGTGGCTGCTCAACTCTACTGTGCTGGACACAGTGAAATAAATGCTGGCAAATGGTGCTTCCATGAGGTAGTACCTCCATCACATCCGATTCAAATGTTATCCAGCAAACTGTCTTGCCAGGAACCTTCTTTGTATTGCAGGAAGCCATCTGTGTATGGTAACTAAAATGAGAACAGAATAGGATTCACTATGAAACACTCATCAGAAGCACTTCCTTCAAGTGCATGCTGACACTGCCAGAAGCAGTCTCTCTCCGAAGGTGAGGAGGGCATTACAGCCACAAGTCCCACAACTACCCCAAATGGATGCTGGGTCTTTCACCTGGTGCTTTTCACAGGAGGCTCACAAACGTTCCCCTCCTTTGACCATAATTTGTCCTTGGCTATGACCATTGATTGCTATGGGGATGGTTGGTGGGACAATGGAGCACTTTGAACGTGCTATCTACAGACTCGGTTTCTGTCTTTTTAACACATCTCCTGGCAGAAGTGCTGATTGTTTTCATTGATCTCTGCTGCTTCTGGTTTAATTTTTCTTTCTTTATCTCAAAGACCCTTTCTTATGTCTCTTTCTTTGCCAAACCATTCATTTGTTGCTGGATAATCATAGGTTTGTGTTTCAGATAGCTTCCTATTTTGTCCATTTTTCCTTTCCATTATCCATACATTTTTTCTCTGCAAACTTTGCCCTATCGTGCAACGGCAAGTGGCTATCAGTTAATGCCAATATTTCTCCCTGAGAATTCTTTTGCCTTGCATCATCAAGGGTTTAAGTGGAAAGCCTTCAGCACAGTGCAAATTTCACTCCTGAGAATATCCATCTTTTGAGGTAGCTGATTTTAATTAAAGAATACTCTCTCTCCCTCTCTCTCTCTGGATTATACTTTAATTTCAGTCTCTATCACAACAGTAGATACTTCTTAGATAAAATGTATTTTTGTCCCTTTTCATCCATGATTATCTGTAGTTCTTAAACACTTGGGGTCAGCAGCTAGTCCCTGGATGATGTAGTTCAGGAATAATTCTATTCAAAGGAATTAATTCAGAATAAAATTGGCGTTAAGTTCAAAATAAGGCAAAGTGCTCATAATATTTTGCCTTTATTATATGTGTGAGAGTGAAACACTCAGAAATGGCAGTAATAACAGTTGTGATAATAAACAATAATCTCTGAAATCTATAGCACCTTTTGCCTGAGTATTTTAGACATAAATGCATTAAGCTGCTGACATATGAAGAACTGTCATTATCCTAATTATACACAAGGGAAAAAAGGGTGGCAGGAAGTTAAGAAAGCAGCTGAAAGTCATAGAGCAAGAACTGAACCTACATCTCCTGATCTCCTGTTTCTAATCCTCCAAGCACAAGAAGACTCTGTTCCCAAGGGATATAAAATGAAGGTCTTGAGAGTTAATAGTTATGAAAGCTTCAGCAGTATTCAAACACAAGTACATTTTGGGATGCTGCCTCCATCATCCTGCCAAATTACAGTTGATATGTTATTTGTATCATATCTTAAATTGTTTATGCATGATTAATTTGCACAGTTAAACTGTTTCCAGATTTCTCTCAGAAGTGGTTGAAGTCTGGTCTTGGGCAGAAAAAGTCTAGTTACAGGTTTAAAGCTTTAACATTGCCGTGAACTCTGGAGTGAAACCCTGCCACTTCTGAAGCCAAAGGCAAAACTTCTGCTGATTTTGACAGAACTAGGATTCTGGCTAGGTTTCCTACAGCCATGAGGACCCCACCTCATGGGTGTTCCTTTGTATAAAACTGTAATGTGTGTGGGTGTGCATACACACTAGTGTGTATATATGCGTGGCAGAGCTACAAATGCGTATATACCCATACCAAATTATGGGATCAGTACAAGCTGGCAAGCTGGAGTTGTTCTACTTATTATGTGCTGAGTAAGATGAAGTAAATCACTGTATCAGTCATTTTAGATTGGTTTTGTCTTTCTTTTGTCTGTTGCTTTTTTTTTAATGCCCACTCCAACCTATACAAAACACAGATGTGTATCTCTGCTTGGTCATGTACTTTTGATCTAAACAGAACTAAAGAAAAAATATATATGTAGAATAAATGTAGGACTAAAATATATCTTGGCAAAGTGCTTTAAGCTGCCTGTCTGCCAGTAATCCATTAATTTGTGCTTCTTTGTTTTCTCCAAGTTCAGAATAATTCCCATCTGCCTTGACTCACTATCTAGCACATAAAGGAAGAGGTCCCTTTTCTGAGCAAGGATGGAATAGGAAACTTTTTGTATTAATGAAGAATGTGGCCTGGAATTCTGGTATTTCTACCACTGGGACCTAAAATAATTTGAAGTCCTGCTATTTTAATTAACTCCATTATTATGAGTCTGCCTCTTCTGTTCATGTATATTTTTCCAGCTTTTGTGTTCCTAGCCTGCCTGTAATACATATGTATTCCTCTTCTTTTCTCTCACCGAAGCTGAAGATGCAATCACATCTTTGAACCATCTGTTTTTTAATTTATTATTTTTCCCCATTGCATTGATGGGTTTTCTCATTTTTCTGTCCGTCTAACAGTTTGGCTCCTGTTTATCTGAGATATGTTAACATTCTGTTCCTCTTCTGGGCACTCAGTCAGCCTATTGTATTTTCTGAAATTAAACACCAGGGATTTTTTAATATTATTTTCTTCATCAGCCCAGGGAATATCCTCTACCTTTACAGCTTCTCTTCCTCCTTTTGTTGTTCTAGTGCACATTTTATGATTCTTGCTAAATTTAGGATATTTTTTCTGGCCTCTCCAGATCTTTCCCAAGATCAGTGGCAGGAGCCTGCCAGGGAAAGTTCCCATACCTGGTACATAACCTAATAACGTGAAGCCAAAGACAGGCCAGGATTCCCAATGGAGGCAGAGGAATTGCCACCAACTGAGCCCCTCACATGTCCCCACAAGGGCAGAATGCAAGGTGGCAGGAGCCCATGCAAGCACGGCTATGTTCCTGGCCTACCTGTGTGGCTCGTTTCTGTTCCTCACCTTTGAGCTTGGGAAATACCTTCCAGGCATGGCTTCCATCACCCAGAAATAAGTAGTGAAGCCCCTCGCTTTGCACTCCCTGCCCACAGCTAGCCACAATCGTAACTGCTCTCGGCTGTGCTGAGCAGGTGGACGCTTGTAATCCCGAAACGCAGCAGGGGAGCTGTATCCCCAAAATAGCTAGGAAGTTTCAGGTAATCACCGTATGGAGCATAATGTGGATTTATATTTGTTACTTTACTTTTCTACAGTATATCCCAAGAGTGTTCGCAGGCACTCCATTCTTTAATAAGTAGAAAGTGCTTTGAGATTTTTCTAATGAAAATGATATAGGAGCACAAAGTATTATTATTAAAACCTCTCACTTTTTCTCTAGGAACTGCTAAAATACATTTACAGTTTATATCCTTTCTGGTGAGCATTAAACTTTCTAATTTAAAATAATAAAGCCTGGTTTGCTCTTTTTCTTTCCCTTCTATTTCAAAAATATGAAAACCCGTCAGTTTTTTAACTATTCTTATTTTGCTGAGTGATTTTTGGATTTCAATAAAAGTAACATTGTGGTTACAACACTTTGTGAGATAAGCAAAGAGATTTTTTTTTTACAGCACAATTATGGAAATTTCAAAGAACCTTATAAATATCCCGCTATTTGCATATATGAGATAAGCATATTTTAGTAATGGTTATGACAAGCTAGCGAGGAAAATGTGTGGGACAGCTATGCGGCAAATACATGCACACATGCACACAGAGAAGGGGTGTGTGTGTGCGCGCATGCGTGCATTTCCAGAGAAGACCATGCTCAAGTGGGCTCAGAATTTCCTTGAATCTATGGGTTTGCTGAAGTAAAGGGAACAGCCCTATGGTAAGACTCAGTTTCCCCACTTGCAGATGGAAGATTAGTAACATTTTTCTAACGTAACAAAGCATTTTGCTAGGTCCAGATGGTGTGCACTAGATATGGAGGCTTTCAGTTTTGTTTCCACTTAACAGGGTACAGATATGTGGTTACGAGGGGACCTCGGGATATAGCTTTATGGCATCTCAGCTGGCCACGGTTGGGGGCTAGGCACCGCTAGGACATCCAGGGCTGCCGGAGCCCCACTCGGCTGGCCTGCAGCTAGCACACCTTGCAGCAGCGAGCATTTAGAGCCCCTCCAGCAGCATGCCACGGCACTTAGGGCTGCGCTAAAGGGTAACGCAGCGCTGAGCCTTTGCGAAAGGCCTGTGGGGCAGCTACGGCTGGCTTGGACTTCAGTGCAGGCCCCTGACTCCACTCAAAATGCAACGGGAACACAGCCATAGCTACCTAAAGTTTTCAAGGGGCTTTCCAAACTGAAACGATTTGTCTGTTCTTTTATTCTTTTGTTCTGTCTTTGTATTTTTACATTACAAATTGCTCTTCTGGTTATGCTTGAGAGCCGCTAGGAAGCTCAGAGAATTAGTGTGGCAATTTCCTCAGTCCTTTGTTGAAAGGAAGAGTCATTTTATTCACATAAAAAATGCACTGGCATGAAAAAGCTGTCAGACAAAAAGACAATTTAACTAAAAAAAAAAACCCAAACAAAAAATCCCCCTCGGTTTCCATTAGAACTTCAGGTTTCCTTTCTCTGGGTCTCCCAACCATCTGCTTGGTCCTCTAAAGAATCCTCGAGAAGTGAAAAATGACAACCACTTACTTTCTAAAACTCATCTCGGCTTCCCGGTGTCTTGCTTTCAGGGGAGTTCTACTCGAGGCTTGATTTCTGGAAGTGCAGATATTCAGTATGTCCTGAACAATTAGATGCCTTTGAGGACGTTGAAAGCTAGAAATAAACAAACAAACCAACCAGGAGTCTTGTTTGATAACTGATGCTATTTCTAATGCCAACCCCCTCCCTGCCCCAAACCAAAGGAAAAAACCCAAACCCAACAAAAAAAACACCAAACAGACTTTTTTCTCTTCAGGTTTTAAAACAGACATTTTTTCTATAAGCTTTTCACTAGCCTGCCTAGGAAAGACTTGCAGAGGTTCAAATCCATCTTTTTTCCCCCCCTGATGAGGCGCATGAGCAGATGGCCTTTAAAAGAACCCAATCTCCCCTGGCTTGCAGCATGGCTGGAGGCCTCAGAGGGATGCTTGGAGGGTGGTAACATATTTCTTCTGGGCACTGGTGTCTGAAAATGTTCCTTTATCTCCACAGAGAAGGATGAGACCTGATGATACCATGACCCAGCCCCCGTAGGCTCCCAGGAGTCCATCAGCACAGTCTCTGGGCAGAAGATGAGCGTGGGTGCGATGAGTCTGAAGGCAGCAATGAGGACTGCATGTTGGCCAAACTGCAGGCACTTACATTTAATTTGTTCCTGAGCTCTCATACAAACCTGTATCTTCAATAATGGACACAGGAAAAATTACAAGCAATCACTACCTCCCAAGCAGTTGATATTCACAAGGCAAAAAGAAGAGCAAGGGAAGGGGCAGTTTTGTCTTGTCAGCTAATGATCCTTGACTCTCCTGCTTTGTGTTTTTGGTAGCAACCACAGAGAGGTCACACATGAAACTGTGGAAGTGTGAGGTGTCTTTATTAAATATATCAATGGAGTTTATTAAATGGAATGTGCGCTACTAGGCAGTGCAAGCCACTGTCGGACAGACTCGGGGTCACGCAGGCCTCCCGCCTTGATGTCACTGGCTGCTGGATAAATACCATGAGCTCACAGCCTGCGCTTGATTAGAAGGCTGGGTCCCAGTTGGCTTTACCTTTGCCCTCTGCTAAGTCTTTGTTTGCTATGTGAGCAACAAGCTTTTCAGCTCATCACCAAGACTCCATGTTCAGAGCCAAGACGGATCACTTGGGTCTTTTACCACTTCTAGCAGACGTGGGTTTTAAACATTCCCATCCTGCAGGAGGAGGGAGCAGAGGTGGAATCATTATCTTCTATTGTCAGATTGATTGTTTGGGCACTGGAACAGTCTTCTTTTTTGAAGATTTCTGCCTTTTCTTTTTTTTTTTTTTTTTAATCTTTTCCCCCTTTTCTTCTCACTTTCACCTGCACCAGGAGGGCAGAACAGAAAAGGCTGCTGACAGACTTTTTTAGCTTGCTTTTTCTCAGGGGATTCTAGTTCACGGCAGAAGAAACTAGTCTCTCTCTGACAGGAAAGAGTAATGAGTTAGAGACTCTCCACCATAATGAGACAGTTTCCCTGTTTGGAGCCACTGGATCGCTTGCATGGGTGAAAGGGTAGAAGGCCAGGGGTAGAGGGTCAAAGAGGGAGAAAACAAAGAGAAGCTCAAGCTGCACTGACAGATGAGGGTGTATTGCACATAATTCAGAGAAAGGTAGACAGGAGGAAGGGATTCGGTGTGATGGTAATCACAGCATGATTAGAGGTGTCAAGAATAACAGAGCGTGGGTAAGTCGACACCACTCATTAGCTGCATGCTGGCCTCCCAGGAAAGAGGAAAGTCTCTTGTTAAGTAAGATCCTTTCAAAATAAAGTGGTTGAGACTCTGCAAAATGGAGGGAAGAGCAGAGGAAACCAAATGTGGGGACCTTTGAACTGTCAGGTGGCACTATGTTCTCTAACAGCCACAGCGAGGAATACAATGCTTGGGGAGAGTGGGGCTAATGCAGCTTTAAGTCTCTGTACTCATGAAATTCTGGGTGGGAACTTTGACATCTTGGGGATTTAAGCCACAACAGGCCAGAGCGCGCAGTCTATGGGCCAGGCCGCTATTCAGAATCTGGAATATTGAGGTTTTACCATACTGACTACCCATATTGACTGCAGGAAATGCTTTGCTCAGACAGAGAGAGCATAAACCAGCAAGGAGGCAGATGCACGTATCCCAGGCAGTCTCCTTGAAGGGTCTGCTCCTTCCAGTCCTGTTCCTGCTGCTACAAAACACAGGCAACATTATGCTGCACGCAGACCCTGCCATTGCGGAGTAAGCAGAACAGAAAGAGCCCAACACTGCCCAGCTGTTTTCCGAACCTTGGTAATGTCTACGCCTAATACAATAGTTTTTGGAAGAGCTATTCTTAGACACCACAGCAAATCCATATTTCTGTGCTGATCCAGGTCTGGTGACTGGTCAACACTCAATTCCTTTACCTGATTCTGCAAAATAAATACCACTTTTCATGAAGATTAGTTTTTTTTCTCCTCTCCAAAATTCTGGCTGGGATTGATGAAACCACCTCATAGTCTCATAGAACTTACCCAAACTTACCCCAAACACTAGGAATGACTTTATCTATGACAGTGCCAGATCCATCCCACTTACAGCCCCAGTTGCACTTCTTTCCAGGGAATTCATGATACACTGATCCTCTACTTGCCACTCTTCATGTTGGTCATTTACCATTTTCTATCTTTTATCCATTCTCTGCACATTTTGTCCTAATTGCTCAGCTACTTTTCAATTAATCTGCTGCAGTTGTTTGTCTAATTCTTTTATCCATTGATCTGTGAGGACTTTCAATTCCCACTCATGTGATACGGAAGTATTTAACCACTGATGCTGTGGGAGTTGCATCTCCCTTCCTGTCTTGGTCTCAAAAGGAATATAACCACAGCTGTCTGTCCCTTGCAGAGCCATTAAGATGGGAACACCACATCCCAGTTTTTGCTATTCACCTGCACTAACTTCCTTACTGATGGGATTTCTGCCACTTGTACTGAGTGAGGTGAGATCTGCCCCACTACCTCCTGCCCTTCCTTGCATGGACTGTAGCAAATCCTGTTAAGCCTTGCCCTATGGGAACTTGAACCTCCTGCTTTATGTGGCACACTTTGACTGAGGCAGTTAAACCTGCAGAAGCCACTGCACATCATGAGGTTGCGACAGCTGACCCTTGTGTTTGGCACCCTCCACCATTAAGCTGTAAGGAGCTGCTTGTGTCACGTTTCCTCTCCCAGTTCTAATTCCCCTCACCAATAATGCTGGGGTCCATTTGACCAATCTAGGGCTAGATACATGCCCATCTTAGGCTGTATCAGACACAACGTACTTCAAGGAAGCATGATGGGTGTGTAGTACCTTTGGCCTTCCTCCAATGATATAATCCAGTTTTTCTAATTAACAGATTAAAGATACACATTCCTTTTTCTTTTCCATGGGTAAATATCTGTTGTAGTATTGATAAGATCTGTGGTACACAGACAATAGCCTGTAACATGGTTTCTTTCTTTTGTGCCAAAACTGCACCTGCCTCCTGGTTAATAGAGGCAAACTGCACACAAAGAGGTTTATTGGGTCTATGTATTTCACCCCAGGACCTTGGGCTAGGGCCTGCTTCAGCTGGACCAAGCTTCTTGCGCTTCTGTGCCCTGCTCCCACTGTCTAGTTTTCTCTAAAAGCTTAGCTGGAGGACGACTCACTTCAGTGAACATCAGAAGAAAATCCTGCATACAATTAAATGTGTCTCACAGTGCTCTTAGCTAGACAGAGCAGTGGGGTTGAGTAGCTTTTGAATTAATTCCACACTCTGTCAGAAGTCTGGCCTTCAATACCTAATATTACTCCTAAACATTTTACCTCTAAGTCATTCTTGTTGTACTAATTGAACCTTTTGTCTGCTGACTTTCCATCCTTCCTCTTGTATTGCAGCCAAAACTTGTTGTCTGCTGACACACTTGTTTTTCCAAATTCCCCAAACTGGGTGTGACCCACATATGATATTACATGTTTCCCCACATTCAGGTGATGTGCATGTGGCAGACCACAAGAACTTATGAAGCACGGGAGAAAGTCATGTGAAATGATATTGTTTCTCAGAAAATGTAAAAACATACTTTTACCTGCATTTCTCTACCAGAAGGCTGTAGAAAAATGCATTTGCTAGATCTGTGACTGAAAATCACTTAGCTTCTTGTACTATTGCAGCCATAATTTCTGGCATTTTAGCAAGAAGAGGTGATGTTTGTGGAATTACAGCATTTAATGCTCTGAAATCCAGTCAGATGCATCTTTCTATCTGCCTTTAATACCAGCCACACAGGGGAATTACACACACTGGGTCATTGCACTGGCACTCCTTGATCCACCAGGCTATTAATAGTGGACAACAATCCTTTCCGGGCTTCACTTGGGTACTTACATTGTTTCTGCGGTCTTGGATCAAGACCTGTTATTAAAGCAAAGACATTAATCGTTCCATACGCTAACTTATCTCAAGCTTATACTTGCAGAAAGGTAACTCACTCTCATCCTGAGGTGTTCCGACTGTTTCAGGACCCCTCATGGACGTACACCATTGTGCAGGTAAGATAAGTCATTTGATTTCTGTGTTATCTCTCCACAATTAGACAGATTTAAAATAAACCCTTTTTTTTTAAGGAACGGGCTGCTGCAAAGCCCATTTTTCTCCCTGCTTATGATGCTAAATACAAGAAAACCCCAACCCACTCCAGTGAGCAATTTGCTCTGGGAGTGGGTGTAGTAGCAGAGCTGATATACTCCCTCCACCATAGGAGCCCACTGTACACTTTTGCCTGTACAGTGTGCCTCACAGGTAATCACACTTTTGCAAAATAGAAATTTCAGTAGTAATTGAGGTACCAGAATCTAGGAACATTTTGGCCTTCCATATTCATTTGCATCTCCCACAGTAAGATTTATACTGCTGATCTTCCCCATTGATTAAAATTCTAACATCCCTAGTGCACAGTTCTGCCAATTTATGTATTGAGACACTAGTGGATTTTATATTCCACCTAACTAAACCTTCTCCCAGGCTCTTCAGTTCCTTCCAAACTCTATTCGACTTCTGCTTCGAATGCCATTTCCAAGACCTACTCCGGCCACAAACCCCTTTCTTTTCCCAAAGCCAGATCCCCCCATACTGCAGGACTGCAAGGGTCTCTCTCATCCTCCAGAACTTTGGGTTTGTCTGCCCTCAGGACCCTGATTAGTGAAAGTGATTATTACTTGTAGCCTTTTTGACTGAATGGGTTTATTTCTAGTTCCTCTTCTTTCCAGAGAATCCTTCCAGCCCTGCCAGCACGTCCTTGCAAACCCACCCAGTTTGTCAGCAGAGTTTCCAGGTCCCACGATCATGCAGAACCTCTAGCACTGCAATTCTGAACCCCAGCTCATTAGAAAGAGGACCTCAGTCTTCCCTGGCAACAATTCAGCAGCTATCCCCAACAGGTGTTTTCTAGCAGTACATGACTCCAGTCCCTCATCTTTTGTTTTTCCTTCCAAATAAAGCAGCTTAGACACCAATCCAGTTCCTTTGCATGATCTCAATACTCAGCATAACTACTGTAGCCTGTTGTCTCTGACCACTGGGGATTCTTGGAGTTCAGTGTTAAGCACAGCCCAGTCAGTGGCATACAGGCTGCCTCAGCCATAGGATTTTCATCAGTATTGGTTTAACTAGGCTGTGCTTCAAAAGCCAGAAGCTATTCCAACCAAATATCCCTATTAAAGGTCCCAATTCCTTAGATAAAGCTCAGCTTTGAGTGGTATCTAACTCCATTTCAATAGTCACTCTTTCAGTGGTCTCTCTCTCTCTCATGCTGGTTCCTGTCTCCTGGTTTTAACAGTATTCTTCACTACCACGGGTTTCACCTTTGCCTGTATGCTTGTAGTTCATTATGCAAAGGAGCATCCTCTAGGGTATGGCCTGGATGGACTGGGATCATCTCAATTGTATCTGTCCCAGTCATCAGGGTCACTAGCTCTTCTCCAGTTTGTATTGCAGTCAATACATTCATTTTAGCCAACAACTTCTGTTTATGTTTCTCACTCATCCGCTTACTGGAGTCCCAGAATTCAAGCGTTCATCTTCACCCTGGGTGGCAATGATCTAATTTCTATTCCTGCTCGGCTCAGATTCTCACAGCCTCACTCTCACAAACTTCACTGCTGGGTTACCACCAACCTGTTACAAGTAAATGCAGTCTGATTATGCATGTAGACCCCTCCCAGAGAACAGCAGAATAAAAATGATTTGGCTAGTATTTCTTTTACTAAACAAATTGGAAAAACTGACAGCTGCTAGCACCTCCCTTGTACTAGGCAATCCTTGGTCACTTACATGCACATTAACATGCTGTATGCCAAAACTGTAGGGAAGACCCACTCTGAGGGTGATCAGTCCGAGTTCAGATGCCTACATGTTAGGTGGCATCTTCTGGCTGCTGATGGGGATTGTGGTGCCCACACACTATTACATCTTCATGTTATTCTTTATATAGTCTAGTTCCCAGGGAAAAAAAGCTCCTGATCTGCTAGTCCAAACCACTTTTTTCTAGAGTTAGCCTTGCAAACACAGCAGTGGGTAGGTGACTATATCATATACAACTAAAAGAGCATTCTGTGAGACAGCCCTTAGTTTGCAATGGTTTTGCACCCTACTTGCATTAGATCTACTAAGTTATTGTGGGCGGACAAGAGAAACATTGTGTGGCTAAGCGTTCATGATTAGCAGTGTGGCAGTCAATGTAATTCTCTGTATCATCATGACCCTCCCATGAATGACCCTCCTCACCTGGCCTCAGTAACCCTTCATCATTCATCCAAGCTGCCCAGCACCATCAGAAATGTGCTGTTAACATGTGAAGTGTGCAGAAAGCAGCTCTTCCTGCCCTTCCACAGCATAGTCCAAGAACTGTGCTGCCCTTCCTTCTCATCAGACAAGGTCTGGTGGCTGAAGGGACCATGCAGAAGAGCAGCTGTGTGGGAGGGATGGCCTGCCATATGGTGCTCCTGCCGCAGCAGGAGGCTTGCGGGCCCCTGAAGGCACTGGTTCCTCTGCTGGCTTGCATTTGAGAGTTGTGAGCTGCCATGACACACTGTGGCTGCGATGCTGCTTGTACAGCGAAGGACTCTGTGATTTGTGGCACTATAAAAGCTGCAAAATTCCATCATTGCCTTTTATATATAATTGAAAACACAGTAATTGACTGCAATTCCAACTAAAGAAAACAGGCAGCACCCTCAGAAATTTACACACATGTGTGCGTGCACACGCATGCACACACATAGCTTCCTACTGACAACCAGGCAGTGCTGCATGACTTCATAGAAGGCTTAAAATAAATCAGAATTATTTCAATATTAGAGAAGAAAAAATCTGGGAGGATGCTTCAGCCTGAGCACAAAGAACACAGAAAGAGCAGTCTCTTTGCCAGTCAGCACAGCATTTTCTTTCTCCTAGTCCTTTGCTCTCTGCCCTCCTGGTTCCCACAACCTACCTTTAACCTTTTTATCTGTCTGATGAGCATGAACATATGACATTGTAATGCTACTGCGTCCATGCTGGTGAACAAGTTATGTGTCTCCCAGACTTTCCCAGGTCATTTTCTTGACAGAGGTCTCAGCCAAATTCCCCAAACTGATAGGACTGCTTTCTGAACTCAGTTTCAGCAGCTTAAAATACCCATCTATGGCCATAGTATCCAAAACACCCAGACCATAGATGCTGTTCCTCCTTGTATCACCTGACCAGGCCGTAACCCTCCAGAGCCTTGAGCCTTTCACCTATGGCAATGTCACCTGCCAGAGTTAACAATTTGAAAAGCTTTTTCTCCTTTCCAGTGATGAAGGGACCATGGCAGCCAATTCACTGATTTCAGCAATGGCTAGCCTCAATAAATACCCAGTGCTTAAGAATTCAACAGCTTGGCTGTGAGCACAGACTAAGGGAAGGGGAGCTTTGCCTGCTTGCTGGCCCAATGATGAGTTCGCTCTTTCCTTGTTTAGCAAGCCAGCCATTTCTTTGCTTCCTTGAGTCCTAAAGCTGTAAACAGGGAAACCTGCTTTTGCACCTTCTACCTGCAGTAATTCAGTTACCTCCCAGGCAGCTGCAAAAAAGACCTGGAATATACACTTGGACAGCTGAAGCTTAGATGGGGATCACTGTTCACCACTTTGCTTCCTCTTCAGGATTCTTGGCAAAAACTCCAAGAGCCACAAAGAGCCCATGTATAAGCAGACTGCGATAGTAGGACTTTGCGAAAACAGGGAAGACTAGGTCATGAGGAAAGCCCTACTTTATGCAGAATATTGACTATTTTGAATTAAATAATCTGCATCAAACTGCCTGCTTTGATCTCCATGAGCTCTTTCACAGCCACATTTCGACCAAGAAACCCAGACTCCCCTTCCAAATCTCCTGCCAACACATATGCCCTTCCCATGGAGGAAAAGGAGGATAAATCTCTGTCATCTAAATGTCCAAGTCAAAAAACATGAGGATATTGCACGCTTTCCTTGATGCTTTCAAAGAGGGACAAGGCTTGGAAGACATCCTGCATGTTAGTATCTCAAACAGTGTAAGAGTCAGGGGGCATCGATGGAGACGGGAAGGATAAGGGAAGAAAAACAAACCACCAACCCCTCCACTTCAGCTATTTAAATGGAGAGAATTTTTCATTTTTGACTTCCCAAGTGTGCCACTGTTTACTGTGTGTGCTTCAGCCCAAATAATAAAAAGTGGCCAGTTTACTTCACTCTCATTTTTAGACAGTTTCACTTTCAGCTTCTTCTGCACAAACAACATGCTACAATTTGGGGGTTGCAAAGGCTGCAGGGAAATATTGATTTCCTCACAATAACACTAAAACAGTTCGACCCAACATTTTCTAAAGGCTTTTACAAAACATACGTTTTGAGGGACAAGTTTGACTTGACAGACTTCTTTTAAAGTGAACTGCCTTTCTTGCAGCAGCAGTAGAACTGTTATTTACTACTTTTTATTACAGAAAGAAAATTGTTGATGCTAGAAATTTCTTTTACAGAGGTAAACAGCTTTAAAGTTTTAAATTATCTGGTTATGTAAGAAGCTGCACTGTAATGCAAGAAAGATTCTAATTAGTCAGCTAATTAAAAAAGTCTTAATTATAATATAGAATAATTAATTTTTTTTGATACTTACAATTCAGACACTCCTTTGTATACCTCAGGGGTCCAGATGTGTTACCAAACATAACAATGGGAATTGCTTCTTAGAAAACCTGGCTTTCCTCAGCTTGGCGATGGTTCTGTATATGAGAATAGGGATTGATAGCCAATAGTATAGCCAGAGATTCCTGAGCCATCAGATCTCAAATGTGGTCAAAGGTCATATGCCATTTTTGCTATCAAGAGCATTCCAAAAAAAGACACCAAAGTCTTCTACGCAAATGGCAGCCCATCTCATCTTGCCATCACAGCCCCAGTCACAGCCTCCCTGCCAGGTACCACTGGATTAGGAGCTCTAGAGCCAGCTTTTCTTTAAACCCCTCTGTCTCACACTCTCATCACAGACTTCAGTCTATTACTGCCTTGTGAAACTGCTCCTTGTCATCCAGCCAGCCACTGAACCTCCACGAGCAGGGCTGCTTCTCTACGACACTCAAACAGCTTAAATACGCCTTCTGCCCAGGCTCCACTCATGCGGACGCCGTGGTTCACAGCTCACGCCTGCAGAGACAAGTAGCTGAGACAGACACACGAGGTCAGGAAATGCCAAGTTGGGAAGGAGGCTTATGCTTCCACTCTCAGCTATTGCAGTGATCTTCTTCCTCATTTTATGCCATTTGCCTCAACTACACAGCTCAAATCATGTTAATTCATGGAAACAGATTGTAGCTTCTGTCCTCCCCAGCCCTTTTAGTCCAGTGCACTGGGTGGTGGCTGCTATCGCCAGCTGCTTTGACACTCTGGGGCTTAGTTGCTCCTCTTAGTTGGTCAGGAAAACAGCTCAGGTATAAAAGACGTGGGACTTATTTGTACCCTGGCCTAAGTGGCAACTAGAGGAAAAGAAGCTACCCCAAAGACAGCTGGGAAATACTAAGTGTACAAAGATATCACATAGCTCAAGGGTAAGGAGTGGGGAATGGCAGGGCATGAGCTCTGGGTTGGCCAAGAACAGAGCTGTTTACAAAGACATTTGCGTTTTTCCAAGGGTAGCTGATAGAATGGACTTGACTTGGTGAAAGTCTCCCTACAACTGCTCTGTGAGATCAATGTTAGCTAACATTTGACTCTAGTATTCAATACGCTCTTACTTTCAAGTGCTCTTGCTTTCCAGATCTGAGCATCAGTGTGAAGAAGCCACTGGGAAGTGTGGCATGCTCAAGGAGAACCTGCTGACATGATGCCAGCAGATACTGAGGGTTCTTGGCTATGCTGATTTCTTCCTGAAAGGATTTTAAGATGATAAAATTTTTAAAGTCCTTGAAGCACTCAGGTACATCACCTTGGCCTTAGACTTTGTGACTCTTTAACAACACCTCTATCTGTTTCTTACAGCATATCATGTGATAGGATCCTTCCCCACCCCTTCATCCTCTTGGAGGCTTCCAGAGGTCAGGGCAGTACAATAATACAGTGCACAGCCATGCTTATTGACAGACACTCAGTGAAACCAGTAGCTAAAATGACTCATAAAGAACAAGGTGTTTGCCCCATTTCTGCTCCCAGTGGAACACTAATTCCCAGTGAAAGCAATTGCAGCATCTTATTTCTTGCTCCAGGCTCTAAATCTCCTCACCACCCATTCATGTATCATAGATAAGAGTTGCATTTACATCCCGTCAGTCACACCCTGCTGCACAAGAAGGTGAAGCCACTTTACGCAGGCTAGTTAGTAATGCAAGTCTCTTTCCCAGAACAGTAAACTTCTTTCTGACATCTTTGATGGCAAAATAGGAAAAGAAAAATTCAATTACATTTCAAACCCTAATAAAATTCCCTTATCTCTCCTCTTTTTCTATATTTAAAATATACCTGCGTTTGCTACTTTTACTGGATCTTTTCCCCCTTAAAATTCAGTAAACCATGCATACATCCTAACTCATCTCATTCTCTGTGAAGAATTAGAAAAAATTAATAAGCTAGGTTATTTGAATAAAATTCTTTCTATTTCATGGCCTGATTTTGCTTCCATAAACTTTGCATTTACAACAACTTCATAAATTACCAATATATGCTGAAAATAAATACTCCTTGTCTCTCCTACTAAGCCTGCAGACTTAGCAAACAGATCCCTCAAAATCACAGGAAAAGGAAAGGATATTTTCTTTTCGACTCATTCAACTGGAAATACAATTTTGAGAAAAGCAAAGCAGTGTTTCCCTTTCACTGTTTCCATTTCATTTGGGCTGATAAATGCCTCTGGGACATAGCATTCTAGTTTCACCTCTTCCCAGTTGTCTGTCTGTCTCTCTCTCTTTCTTTTTCTCTCTCTCTCTCTCTCTTCCTCCCCCTTTCAACTGGCCTAAAAATAAGCGGCCGTCTGGCAGCTGCAGAGTGTTGGCTGTCATAGGGATTGTTGATATATGACCTTCTGTCTGTAGAAGAGGAGGACTGGTTTCCTTTAGACAGCTGTTGAGCAAGTTGAGAAGTAGTTTGACTATCTTAGCTGATGACATTAACCAAAGGATGTTCCAGAGATGTCAAAGTCTTGTGGGTAGGTAGGTAGCCAGATGTGAATGACAGGACTTCATTACAAACAGTCCCATCCAATAAAAGCATGTTCAGACTTTGAAAGAGAAGTAAGCCATGGTGAATTCATGTCCTTCTTTGTGCTTCTGCTGGCAGCAAGGAACAGAATTAGTGTGAAAATTGAGCAAAAATTAATCTTTGCCTCATAATCCATTATTTAAAAGGGAACACTCACTCACTATAATTTTCAAGTTACTGCCACAGCAAAGTCATTCTGAAATCTGTAAGTTTGCCGTGGGGGAAAAATAGCAACATAAGAATAGGTCTTGAGATTTGCCAGAGTGCCAGGCTCTTAATCTGCTTACTGCATTTGCCATTTACAATTTTGCATTGTAGTTAGAGCCTCCCCAAGGTCACCCCAAACATCTCAAAGCTCTTAACCATTTGTCTCTGATTCCTAAGCACTAACATGGAGAGGGACAGAGAAAGACTGCCTGACTCATGAGGGCCATTCTCATTCCCCGTGCTGGCTGCACCAGGAGCAGAGCCCTGGGCGCCCAGCCCAGGAACAAACGCAAAGCCTTTGGTCCTCACAGGTAAGTCAGGAAGCCCAGGTAAGAGCAGGGCCACACCACACCTCTGTCACCAAAGTGTGTGGCTGCAGACTCTCTGCTGACACCCACAAGGAAGTGGTGGACAAGCTGGGACCACGCACGCCAGCTTCAGAAATACTCAGCTCTACATCCCCAAATCCTGTTGCAGATATGGTTCCATGACTCAGGACCTCTTCATGCCTGCCTTAGCTTGGGAGGCCATTGTGTAGGAGGGCCACAGGTGCAGAGATTGTTTAGTCAGGGATTACCTTCAGCCCAGCTCTTACTTTAACAATAATTTCTTAGTCAATACCTTACTTAAAATGAACAGAGCTGCATAAGAGACAAACTACACAGCTGTGTTTCATTTGCCATATGACTGCCTGCTGTCCTCCAGCTTTCCACATGATTTTGGAGAACAGGAATAAGGTTGAGATGATAAATCAGAGAAAAAATCTTGTGGCTAAGGGAACCAATCCCAGATCTTTAAGAAGGCTTTGACCTAGGTCACTGAATCTTTCTGTGTCTATGTTCCCTTCCTGAAGAAAGGAAGTAAAAAAACACATTTCTTGGTTACATACTTAGATTATGTTGTTGTTTGTTTTCCTACTAGCTGTCTTGCAACCTGGGATGCCAATCTCTGTTGGAGTCTATAAGATTTAATGTAATGTAATAATGCTACTAACAAGGAAATACATACGTTACCGAGCATGACACCCACAGAAATCTAGCTCCTGTTATGATACTAGAAAGAACTAGCAGGGAAATTTGGATTTCGCTTTTGTAATTTGTTTTTAGGAAAAAAGAAAAGATGGTAGACTATAAAACAGCAATAAAAAGAATGGAGACAAAACTGCAGCATGCAGGCAATTTAAAAGAAATAAATAACAAAAAACATCTAAATTTGTTTCCATTGGTCTGAAACACATATCCAGGACAAAATAAAGCCCCCCAAAAGCCAAGGGCTGCCTAAAAAAAGACATTATGGAAGGGAAGGACTGATGAATACTTTGAGAATACGTTAACTTTTAAACAGCTTGAAAATTCAAATTGGTATAAAAATATTCCTTCAATTAAAAATTATTAAAATTAGCTCAAAGTATTTTTTGGTGTGTTCACTGCAAGAATTTAATAGGATCTAGTACTCAGCAAAGCTTTGAAGCAAAAATAACATCTCAGGAGCTCATTATGCATTAAATCCTATCAAAAAGCAGGATCCCACTATGAAATTAACACAATTTGCACATCGTTATTGCAGGCTACGCCTTCCCCCCCACCCCTTTGGTCACTTGTAACTTGAATCTGTGATGCTGGCAAAATCACCAACACCAAAAACCACTTACAGAAAAACGGGCATTGTACCTTGAAACACCCTGAGCTGTGAAGAGCACAGCACAATAGTCACTTAGAACAATATACACAGAAGAAGCTGTCAGGAAAGCCGAGAAAGTAAAAAGCAAAGTGAACCAAGGGATGTGGATCAAAATATTGTTTGGGAACATTTTAAACAGTAGGAAAATTTGAGCCTTTTGCCTTGCTAGGCTTCTGTAAATGAAGTAGTATGGCTTTCAGTTTTCAGCCTGAGTCTTAACATGGCTGAATTAATTGGTTATTTCACAGGACATGCTCACTCACAAGTATTCATGAAATATGAATCATGGGACAAAGTCTCCTTTTAATGAAATGCTGGTTCTTGCTTCCTCTTGCCCAAATTGGAGGAAGAGAAAAAAAGGACAATCAATACAGTCTGAAATAGCTATTGCTCATTAAAATTCTATGCTGTCAATACAGTATATGTCTATCACTTCGAAGGCTACTGAAGTGTTGGTGGTAATAGCACTTTACTACTGTATTTGTTAAAGTACTTGTGGTGTCTGCTAAAACTTAGCAAGTGTTGCCTGCCTTCAGCATTCCTGGGGGCCAAAAGAAGGCGACAATTAAGGGAAGGTCATCACTCTCCTTAACTGTCCTCTGCTGACGTGAAAACCAATGCAAGCTGAGTTAGGGCGGATCCACCTCCATAGAGCCCAGCTGTTATTTTTAACACAGTATGTGGAATATTAAACTGTTTGTTATTGAAGCCATAAGAAGGCTCTTTCATGTCATCATTTCTATTTTATTTTGTTTAGAGTCCTTCATTAACTTTTCATATGAAAGATCTGTAATTTACATCTTCAAAGAACTTTCAAAATGTAAGTTTTAGGGACGACAAGTGCTGTATGTGTGCAGTTCTATTCTGATAGCAAAGTCAAATCGCAAAAATACCATCAAGAATGTTTCTTCCTTTTCTTTTTTATTTATGAGCAAAACACAGGGGATTTCTCTGGGGGAAAAAAGAATTATTCTGACTTGATACTAATCAGCACAAACAGAAGGCTAAAACAGTGCTGCCTCTGAAAGGCTAAAGAAGGCTTTAAGACCTATGGCCCAGGGCAAAAAGCCCTGAATTAATTAGAGGCACTTTGAGACCAGAAATGTCCTGCATACATGTATTGGTTTTGTTTAGCAATCCTAATTCTGAGCAATCAACAAACAACGCCCTTCCCAAAACCTGCACGGATTTGCGTTCCTTCCTGTTAGGTCAGGGAACATGGCCTGATTTTGGGCAACTGGGAGTGGAGAAAGAAAACAGACACTGAGGTTAAGTTTCATTTATCTATTACAGTGTTCAGTTCTGGAAAAGTGCAGCTAGAAAGACCAGTTTACTTGGACATTTCAGCAGGAGCTCAAGAGAATTTCAGAAGCTCTTTACCAAATACTTGCCCCACAGAAATCAGCATCAACATCCTACCCACCCCAAGAGGTTCAGATTAGGACTTCTGAGGTTAATAACCCCTCTCCGGTCGAGTCCCCATGTTATAAAGCTGTCAGTCAATCCCTGAGACTGCTGTAGCATTCAGTCCCACATTGTGATGGTAGAGCAATTAAAAGCTTGGCCCTAAACCAATTAGACTGTGTATGCTTGGTTTTACAAACACCCAGAAAGGGGTGAGAAATTTTAGCACTTACTCAAGGGGGAGGGAGAGAATCCATCAAGTCCCACAGAATTAATTTACACCATTTAGTTAAAGAAGTGAAACTATAAATGGCAATCCAAGCAGAAAGGTTTCTTTCAGTAGAGAAATACATCAGACACAACATAAATCCAGACAGATCATAAGCTGGTACTAGCTGAGGAATCAGAAGAATTATGGACACCCTGGAGAGATCACTAGCAATGACTGGAGAAGCCCTGGAATCAGGTTGTCTAGACATGTTTATATACATAATCTGCTACCTCAAGGTGGTATTTCTTCACGGTGCCACAGAGCTAAATGACCACCACTGCAGCCTCTGGGGATCCCCTTACTGCATCTCACTGCKCAGCGTAGACAGGTGTGTCCGTCAGGGCTCCCCTGGCATCTCCCATGGGTGGCCGTGCTCTCATGGCAGTCAGTTCCCTTGTTCCTCTGCTGTCTGATCTTCCTTCCTTACTGAGATGGGGTGGTACTGGTGGGGAAGGGAGGGCTGGGTAATTCTTACAAGCTTGGAGACTGTAACCAGCACTCGGTGATGCTAATATGTGTATGGGGCTAAATTTCTTCTTAAATTCTCCCACCCTGACTTAAAAAAGAGCAAACTGCTCAGAGTAGGGACTATCATTTACTGTGCCTTCACTCATCAAGGCACATGCCTAATGCTTTATCTTTAATGAAAGCCTCCACATGTTCCTGCACTATAAATAATAATTTAAATATTGTATGTCTGAGCTCCAGTAGCTGAGGTTGAAGTGATCATTTTGGAAAGATGGAACAGCTCTCATCTAAAAATATGTATCTGAAAAACTATTCTGGAAGAAGCGAGACTTATGAATTGATAAATGGGTTGAAGCTGGGATGGAGACTGTGATGAGAGGAAAAATTCAGCTCTCAGAAACTAAGGAAACTAAAGAAAAGCAAGAACCATTGCAAGATTTTTATTGTTTAAAATTAAGGATTTAAGTAGTAGCAATATAATGAATGAGAAACTGGCATTCTAAAAATGCTGACCTAGCTGAGGAGTTTTTGAATCCAAAAACCATAATTAAGGAGACATTTCACTTAACTAAAATAAGCATGAGAAATGGAAATGTTTTTTATGGAAATGTAACTCTGGAGGAGATTAGAGAAGAGAAGCATGACAGAAACCCAAAAGAGGAGGAGCACCTTGCCTTATGAATCAGGAGACTTCAGAGGAAGCATATCTCAGCCAACTAAGTAGCTTTGATTCTAACAGATAGGAGGCACTGATATAATTACTCCTTTTCCAGTTCCCTCCATATGAGTAATATGGTCAGACACTAACATGTAGAATGTAGGAGTCCACTTCTCCACTTGCTCACACCAGTTTTATAATGATATTCCTAGATTGCTGCTATTGGTGGCCAGGCACTGTAAGAACAGTTTTGTGAATGAGGGCTTGGGGTTGTACAAAATGACATAATTTTCATAAACAAACACAGTGTTTTTTTAACTTAGAATTTTTTTTTTCATGGAGACAAAAAATGAAATATTTCACATGTTCTTCTGAGACTGAACATCATTAATTTGACAAAAATAGCCCTGCCACATTTCCTTTTATAACCCGGTAAAGTTTTAGCAAATTTCATATTTTTTTCACACTCCATGTAAGAAGCAGAAAATATTTCTCATTTCCCGTTGAATTTTATCACTTCACTAATACAAAAGACCTGTATTTCTAAGCATGACCTACCAAAAGTCTTGCAATTTTTTTAAAGCACAGACCAAATTAATTGCTTTTATTAATGACTAAGATAAAACCAAAATTTTACTTCCTGCTTAAGAAAACCTATTTCTCTCAGAGCTTTTAAAATGTAAACATATGAAGGCTGTGAGGTGAATACACCCTTTGATACTAGCACTGCAGACAGTGAAACTAAGGGGAGGGAGGATGGAGACAGAGACTCACATATCCAAAGGGAAAGAAGACGAGAACATGCTGCAGGCCAGAGCACATCTAGGAACAAAATCCAGTTCCTCATTCATAACTAATGGACAACTTTCTCTTTCAGTAGCAAAACAACCTCCCCATAATCTAACTTGTAACCAGCTACACAGATGGAGCAGATATTCACAGCACAGAGAGTCCTTTGACATGGATTCATTCGAAGCACATGGAAACCTGTGAGACAATTTGCTTTAGTCCTAAAAACTTACAGAACACATTAAAATGTGGATGAAACTTTTTGAAACATCTTTGTGGTGGCAAGCAAGAGCTGCAGAAGACCATTTTATTGTTTCAGGAATCCTACACTAGCAAATAGAGAGAACGAGAGAGCAGATAATGTAGAACTCTAACAGCTGAAGCTGAACTGATGAGATAGGAAATTAATTACTGCATTGACATTAAGGTACAGAGTGCTGGGCACTCATGGGAAGGGTTAAAAGTCTGAATTTACTCTAGGACTGCAGTTCAAGGAGGGAGACTTTAATGCTGACAGAATGCAAGCTAGAGAGGGAAAAGAAGGCTGATTGATAGGAAAGAATCAAGCTAGTGAAAGTGAATAATAGAGGAGCAGACAGTAATTGTTGAAGGAGATTTGATAAACTGTTTCAGAGCAAGAGAAAGAGCAAGGGAGTCAAATATTGTGCTGCCACAAAAGCCAGAAGTCAGAAAAAAGGGCAAAAGTGATGTTTTTTTCCCTTCTCAGAAAACACCTAACAGGGGCCACAGGATAGGGAAGAATCAATAGGGCTGATTTAAGGTGCATTAGAAATTACCCTTAAAAAAGCTGAATTATTCTCCTCAATTTGATGGGTGAAACAGCAAGATCTATAATAGAATATTTGAGGCCTGGGTAGAGGATTGTGAAACAAAGTATAGAGAAGAAAGGGGTTCCTGCAGGAGCCCCTTGTAAGAGTAAGGGCTGAGAAAGAACAGGTTGGGAAGGTTTGAGCAGGAAGCCTTTAGCATACTCTGAAGCTCGCATGGCCAGAAGATCAGCCTCCAGGATCTCACAAAGTAGTAATGATGGGGGAGATGAGAAATTATGGCCAAATGGACCCAAACTGGACAAGACAAGATATCCATGTTAGCTGGATGCCACAACAAAAAGAACCGGGGTGGGTGGGGTGGTTTGCTAGGTGCTGTGCCTTTCAGAGACCACCACCGGATGAGGCATGCCGTTACAAACAAGGCAGCAGGGCTGGAAGAGCAGAATGGGTGCTGTGCCAGCGCTGTCTTCCTGGTGTGTTAGCACAGGTAGTCACACCGGGAGAGAGTGGACTGAAAACATGTAAAGGTTTGAAACCTTCACTGAGTGGTAATAGCTTTATGAATGTATGCACACTGGTTTGGCTTGAAAGCTGAGAAGTTCACTTAGCCTGGGAATACAGCCCGCAGAGTGAGTTCTTTGTGGCAGCTAGCTCTTGATGCAGTCAGCTAATTGCATGTATAGCTCACGTTTAAGTTTGTGCAGACTAGGGGGAAGTCCACCTCCAGCAAAGGGTAGCTAGAGCTTCACAGCAAGATGCAGGCATTCAGATGGGGAGGAGAAGAGTGAGTGTGCATGTGCAGGCATGCACAGCACTGAAACAGCAAAGAGGAAAAGAGATTTGGGAATGAGGGATCTGAGTTTGTAGGATGCTAATGGAGGAAATGGAAGGTTGAGGTAGAAGTGTCTGTGTCCTTGTGGGACTACTAGCAGGGAAGTGTCAGGTGTCCTAAGAAGCATAAGGGTGCACAAAGATTTGTTCGGATCTGTTAGACCTTGCTCTGTGGTGGTATTCTGGTTCCTTGTGCTTTGCTTCATGTCAGCAAGCTGCTGTCTGCTCTACTGCAAGGTGAATACATGGAGGTGGCACATTTTTACACATGTGGGAAGAGGGATTGGTAACTGAAGAAATGACAAGGATTTGAGTAGTCTAGGTTCTGAGGGATGAAGTCAGCAAAAGGTCTTTTAATTAAACAGCTAGAAAGCTCCTTAACATATTGCTTGCTCCCCTTCTCCATCCTCCTCTGAAAAAGAACATGAAGCAAAGAGCTTGCTTTGCCGTTTCTAAGCTCTGGAGCCACAATGTACACAGACATATATTCCCATTGCCAGAGCTTATATAGTCATGCTCCAAGAGAGCAGACTGTTGGGTTAAGTTGAAAGTCTGCAGTTCTGCATGATTTCAGATTCAGTTTGTATTTGTACTTTACCAGTTGCTGGATCCAAGTCTAGAGCTGTAGCTGGCCTGGAGATTGAGACATTGTCTTAGTGGGCTGGCATTGAACGGTGGATCAGTGAGACTTCCTTTGAAGGACCACTGCTGGACTTCCCAACCAAGCTGAACTTCCTGTCCCTGTAGATTAGACAAGATCTTAGGGTTGGTATGAGCTCAACTGTAAAATAATGCAAATGGCCCTTTTCAGAGAAAGCTGAATCTCTTTAAGCCTGGCGTTAAAGCTAAGCATGGCTGTTCTGCTGCCTCCCTTATCCAAAATGCTTAGCTCTGGAAAGACCCAGCTAACATACAGCCCCAGATAATCCTATGCATTGCCCAAGGTAGAGCAACACAAGCAAGGAAGAGAGGATTGAGAAAGAAGAGTTGTTTTCCCCTTTGCAGAACAGATCACTTTTAAAAGGAGAAAATCAACTGCAAAAAGCATCTCAGGAATGTAACGAAGCAGCACACCAGGAGAGCACATGCAGGAGCCTAGCACCTCCCAGCATGTGTGAAACACAAGCAAGTGTAAAAGCAATTGCAGATTAAAGTTTGTCTCTTCTCGGTTTGACTGGCCTAAGGGAGATAATAGCAGGATTAAAAAGAATAATAATAACAGTCAGCCTGTGGGAGTAATTTTTAATAAAAATACTCACCTGAAGAGGAAGCTCTGGCCCCTACCTGTCTGTATGGGGGGTCCCAGGAGGGCAGCTGCTGCATCTCTGTAATCAAAAGGAACTGTGGTACGGACACAGGAGAGTACAACACCAGGGCCATAAGAGACTAGGATATGGGGGAGGGAGAAGACATGGTCTGAGCCATGAATGCACTCTGTGGGAGTCAATGGATGGACTATCGATTTCAATGGGGTAACAACTCAAGTTGTGGGGAGGCAGACAAAAGCACTGACAGCACAGAAACACGAATGAAGACCCTGAACTGTGTGGTAGGGTTTTTTTAAGGACTGCTTAATGAACTCTGTTTCTAGATACATCAAGTAAAATATGTAAAATACTCACTACAGGGGTGGATCTCTGAGAGACCAGGAACAGACCTCACTGGGAAAACACAGCTGCACCTGAAACTGCAAAAATACACACAAGCACATATGCTACAGTTGCCTTGCTGTACTGTGGCAGGCTTACATGACAGAGAAAGAAAACTGAGTCAACACCACCAGTATAACGTCACAGTGTGGGAATCGTAACACTTCTGCATCTCATTTTGTCAATCTCATAATGGATCTAATCATATTTACCTATCTTACAATAATAATCTTACAATATCTTACAATATCTTACAATATCTTACAATATCTTAATAGTGCAGTGAAACATAATGGAGTGCTTTGAATTTTTGGACAATACGCCCCATAGAACTGCAAAATTACAAGAGACTCCTTCTCAAAGATCCCACGGTGTTTTATCTGACTGCAACTGCCATGGTAACTCACTGCCCACAAGAGCTTTGATAAAAATCTCAGTCGTCTGTTGCACACCTGCTTCTGAATCAATGGTAACCCTGAATGTCCATTACTGTGATCAGGTACATTGTTTATGTGATGCTCTTTGATGAATGCCTTAACAGAGCTGCTACCAGATCCCTATCTATGGGCATTTCAGAACAACAGATAGATAGATTTACATCTCCAAAACACAACTGATGACTTAGTGTGACTCCAGGGATGGTGGGCAAAGGAAATTTAAGTGACACAAATTAACACAAATTAGCAAGTGCAATCCCTCCTCCCCCCCCCCCCCCCAAACCCACAACTGAGTATCATATTTAGGGATTGTTAGTTGTTAGTTCTTTTCCCTATGCAGGAAGTTTCTGTCTGATACTCATTTTTCAAACATTCAACCAGTATGTGCCAACACCTCCATGGATCTAACCTTTCTTAAAGGAAAATGTTTACAAAATGGCAGACAAAAATCTTGAGCCTCTATGTACAACTCCTGCAGTTCTGCAAATGGTATCAGTAGGTTTATTCTTTATTCCTTGCATAAAGTTGACAAAAGCACAGAGGAAACTTATCTTCACTTTGCTCTCAAACAAGAAGGATAACCTCCAAATCCGTAAACCATCTGTTCAGAGAGTTAGGTGCTTCCACTGTGTTAGCCAGAAAGGGGCTGAAACCAGGAATGTTGTGCAGTACTTGCCTAAAATCCACCAGAGAAAGGGAGGGAACTTAATCAGCACAAAGCTCACCCCAACTCCATATAAAGAGTTTGGTCAGCAGACAGACGACCTGTTCCCTGGAGGTTCAGTTGCCTCCATAAGATGAGGCCTGTCTGATGGGAAGGGCAATGGTGCTGGAGGGGGACACGTGCAGTTGGTCTGTTGGAGGTGCATCAGCAGGCAAAGAAGACAGGGGCAGAGAACTGTGCTTTCTTCCCACTTTACAGCTGCTCCTGCCCTCCACTGAGACACACTTTGAGATAAACTAGCAAAAAGCTCTATTCAAGATAAGGCCAGTAAGTTTGTTTTAAGTACTCACAGATCTCAAGGAATCTCGAAAAAAGCCACCTTCCCCAATCTTCCGTGCAGCCAAGTGGGTTAATGTGAACAGACCTCTGCAAGACAGCGCGTATGGGGTGCTTGGAAGAGGGCTTTGCTGTAGTCATTAGAAGGCATCCAGCCTCCGCTGAAGGCAACAGATCTGCTTGTGGAAAACCTGCTTAGCATGAGCAAAGGGCTGCGGCATCTGGGCCTTGGTCTTCAGCAGAGAAGCTGGCATACAGGATTAAAAATCCTGGCTGGCTGAACTGACAACACCTGCTACTGCGTCCTGATAAGCTGGGCTATACAAGGACAATTATAAATGTCTCCAAGACATGTTAGAATACATGTTTTAATTTAATCAGAGAAAACAAAAAAGTACATTAATCACTGCTCTCTTAACAGCAAAGATGTCCAGATATTTGCCAAGATATCAGCATTTTTTCTGAACACGTCAGGTACAAAAGGATAGCAACAACAAAAAAATACAGTCTTACAGGGGTAGGTACAAGGCCAAATTCCACCTCGTGTTATGCTGAGGAGCCACCAGCACAGGCAGCTGGGGGAAGGGAGGAGTGTGGCAAGGCTGCTGCAAAGGCGAATGACATGGGTCTCCATAACAGAGACCTTTAGCCTTGGCCATAGCAAAATGACCACATGCTTTGATGTTCCTTTGCATTAAGATGCCTAACCTCAGAGGACCCTTGCAGTAATTGTTGTCTCTCTGATTCTTCTGTATGGTAAAATGAAAATTAACAAGAAAACATTCACAGAAATGACAATTGAGCGCTGATGTACCAATCACAGGGCTGATCAAGGAGCTTTCTGATGCATGATGGAATGATCAAGGAGCTCTCTGATGTTGGAGCTGAGATATGTCCTTTCCTTACCATTCACAGGAGAGAATAAAGCTCTCATCATAATAACATAATTTTATTGCATTCTGTGCTCTGCTTTAATCACTAGTTGCCCCTCTATAGCACTCACCATTTGTTTTTAATGAGACCACCTTCAGGCTTGCTCTTGATTCTGCTGATGAGCTTTTACAGGGGGAACTGACTCTGTAGCTGCCTATTTGCCTTGAGCAGCTGCATTTAGGTGGGAAGCTGGACTGTGTACTCAGTGGAAATGTATCTGTAGGTGCTGGTGTCCAGTAGTGCCTAGGGTGCAGTGTATTAATAGCTGAGTGCAAAGAGTTTTGCCAAGACTTCAAAAAAAAAAAAAAAAAAAAAGAATGACACTCCAAGAAACAATTAAGAGATTAAGAGACCTAACCTCTATAGAGCTAACACAGCTAGAGAGCCACTTTCCCAAAGGGAACTTCATTACCCCCATATTCTGATACCCCTTGCAGAAAGAAGCAAGCTCAGCTATTATTTTTAATTACTAAAACACATCTCTGAAAAATTCATTGGTTGGTCTTCTATGAAAGCATCTCTAAGGAAGTCTGCTGTTATCCCCCAGTGCTAATGTACCGTTTGCCAGCTACACAGGGTCATGTTTCTAGCAAAACCTGGAGGGCTCAACCACATAAAGTAAAACTAGGCACATGCAAAAACATGAGTTTAATAACAGAAGCGAGCACCTAGAAAGGTTTCTGCTACATAACTTCCTGCAGAAAGCTAAACTCCTCAAATTTAGCTTATGACATGAGGTCTTCTTATTGTTACTTTTCCCCCTGTTTAATTTAACATATGCATCCAGGTTTGGAGGAACAGAGTGGTACGTAGAGAAGTACTAAGTAATAATCATCTACCCTAACTGTGAAAGAATTGTTTTTGATAATGCAAAATGCAGGCAATTTATTGACAGGAATACATTGCAGAGGGATGATTGTGCTTTACTTTCATAGGCAAAAAAAGTAGACAACCAGAGAAGCTGGATGAATAGACAGGTTTGATCTCAAATGGACAGCAAGTGATAATGATAACATCCAGCTGAGAGGCTCAACTGGATCAGCAACTGAGAATGCTTGGCGGTAAGAGCTATGTGATGATGATCTCGATCCCACATTTCTACAGAACCTTTTATCCCAAACCACTCTTAGTACAACAAGAGGCTCTTTCGTTTTCCCTTCTTGCTCTGGCCTACACTTCATTAGGGGGGGATAGGAGGAAAGGGCAGAATAAGCAACAGGGACATACTTGTTTAAAGAAAGCGCTGAGCGGCTAATGAAGGTGCAAGAGGCTGTGCTGTGATAGGCGCACTTAGATGCCATTCCTGAAATACGGCCTGGGAGAAGTCCAGCTGAAGTCCAGCAGTGAGCCTGCTCATGTGAGAAATGATGAGAAGGATTAGGTATATCTGGAATGCACTGATAGCATTTCTGAAGCATTTGGTTGAGCCCTGGGAGTTGGGCATCCCTTGCTTGGGTGATTTAACAGAATCGCTATAAACGTGGTAAATTCTAACAGGCACCAGAAGATTACCCTGTGTCTCCTTCAGGTTGATTTCAGAAATTTAACATGTTTTCTGTTCTTCTGACAATCCTTATATAGCCCTGAGAATTAAAGAACAACACCCCCAACCCCCACCTGGATTTATTTGGAGGCACCGCTGTTTGTGCATCCAGCCACATGTGAAGCACTTGTGTAGTGGCACACGTTAACACTACCCAAGTTCATCTGACAGGAACTGGAAAACATATTTTCCATTCGAAGTCACAAAGGAATGGAAAGAGGGGAGGGGAGGAATTCTGTTGCAGAAAGCACAAAATCAGTTTATCTGTAGGATTTTGGCAATTCAAAATATCTCCAGTTTGTTTAACACATTATTATTCGGGATTTTTTTTTCCCTTATAGATTGACAAATGAATAAGCTAAATGAATGACTATTGCTTAGTCATGTTTGATTAAATAAGCCACTATCATTTCTATTCCACTTCCTACAAAAGCCTGTGGAAAAACAGTAAATACAAACAGGTGAGGAACATACTGGAAACAAGTTAATACAAAAATCTTGATGAATGTTTATGCTAATTTCTTTTCCTGAATCATACTTCACAGGAAGTCACCTAAATGGGAATGTATTGGGACTCTCTCTTGCACAAGTCCAATCAGATCTCTAATGACAACATGTGCTCAAGAGCTTGCTCTCCGTCTTACTGAAAGATGGCATTTTTAGTAGCACAGAGAAAAATGTCACCTCCTGAATCACACAGCAACTTCAGCAGACTAGCTATTTCTCAGAAGCCACCCATTTGAGTGACCTGGACTAGCCCTCCTTACCTCATTTGAGCTGGCAAAATCACTGTGGAAGGTGGCTGTAGGATACAGAAAAGTTAGGGGAGAAAATACATTTCTGTATCAGGAAGGAGAGGAAATATTCATGCAGCTCTTCTGCCTCTTGCCTTTGTTGCTGCAAAAGATGAAACTGGTGGCTCATGACAAATATTACTGCCTAAAGATGAATATCAAATTACTGGAGAGCACATAACTGTACTTGATCATTTATTGAAGAACCTTGTAAAATGACAGAAACTGGCTTCCAGAGCCTTTTGCAAGTCATATCAGTATGTCTGGGGGCTGTACAGTGGTGTGCCAGCGACTAGCTCACTTCAGTGATGTGCTGGCACACTTTGATACAGCCTCCCCGAAACAGCAGCTGGGTTCCAGGTTTGAAACTAACTCGCAAATTAAACATGAATTAAAATATAACTAACTATTATTAGAAATGGGGAGTAGGGAAATGATCTTAAAAGTGTTGGGGGCAAGTATTTTTATTTTGGAGGCAGATTTTATTGTTTGCAAACCAAATTGTTAAGAGAAAGGGAGAAGATAAAGCAGCATTTCTCTCAGAGTCAGGGATGGAAAGAACCACAAGTCTCTGTATTCTGGTGAGATCAACTTAACAGTTTCTTAGATAGCTTAGTGCTTCCAGGATTACAAGTAATTACCTGTGAAGCTATGTGAACAGTCACTGCTACTGTCTAGCTTTCCTTCATTTAAGAGATTTGCAAGCCTCCACTCCACTGTCATTCAAAAAGTGCTGGTATATTCTGGGAGTCAGAGCTGACTCCAACTTGTGTTTAAGCACAGCTCTCCGGAAGTTTCTCAAGGCACTACCGGAATGGCAAAATGCTGTTTCCTACAGACTCTCTCTACTGGCAACACTGGGGTGTTGACAGCATCTGAACAAGCGGCAGCTGTGCTTGCAACAGCCAAGGCAAGCAGCCAGTGCCCGAGGGGGTCTGACAGAGGTCAGCATGCTCCTGCCAGCACCTTCCCATCCAAACCCATGCTTTGTACTGTGTTGCATTCTTTGCAAGTTTTAAGCGTGTGTCTGTGCATGGCAAAGAAGAAAGGAGATGTGAAGATGTGCTTTGCTTTTTGGTTATATCACGTGTAAGGCTAAAGATCTACATCATCTTAGTCACAGACATTACTCGGTCAACCAAAAGTTTGCTGGTATATTCACAGTGGTGCTTTCAAAAGGATTATACTAGCAGTTTCCAAAACATGGGTTGCCTGCATGGGAACCCTCCCGGGCAGAGGAACACGGTACCTGCTCCATTCCATTTAGCCTGCAACAGAGAAGAGAAGAAGAACAGAGGCTGCAGCTTTCTCTGTGCTTTTCTCTTGGATTATCCTGAGGTTAATACCTAGCCACTGTTAATGAGCAGGCTGAACACCGCAGTTGCAGGAGGAATGGGAAGGGAAAGGTCAGATGCTCACTCTCATAGCAAAAGTGTTTGTCACGTGTGGAGCTGAATCCAGAGAGAGATAGATGCTGCCTTCAAAATTCCCTAATCTCTTTGAGTTCATTACTAAAAGAGCCTGTTTCCTGCTTCAACAGGAGCTCAGCAATATAGGGGATTTTGTTCTCTGAGCTTTTGATTCAGCGTCTCCTTACTGGAAAGTAAAACCCATCTGCCCACCTTTCAAAGATATTAGAAATCTCCTGTTATACTCTTTAACTGGCAGCTCATCATCACACTCCTCCTACATCACCTGATCCAGTCAGCTTGAAAACTGCATGCTACCYTGTCACGCACCATCTCCCAAACCTGGCTGAATTCTCTTTTTTGGGGTTAGGCACCTTGCCAGAAACCTCCTAGAGTAATAGGCATAAGCTGTCCACCCCCAGAAGCAGGAGGCTTTTTGGCCTGACAACATCCCCAATGCAAAGCTGAGTTTCTCCATGTGGAGCTATGCCAATCCCCATTTTCTTTTCCAGGTAATTAAGTTTTGTGGAGTGCTGAACTTCTATCCCAAATCACGGTCCCTGGAGCATGGATGAACAGGGAACTCCTGACTGAGCTCAAACACAAAAAGGAAGCTTGCAGAAGGTAAAAGTGAGGACAGGCTACATGGCAAGAATACAGAGATATTACCCAAGCATGCAGGAATAGAATTAGGAAAGGCAAACGTCAGCTGGAGTCAAAACTAGCAAAAGACATGAAGAGCAGCAAGAAGGGTTTCTATAGGCCCACTGCTGGTGGGAGACCTAATGACAGAGGGCACAGAACAGGCTGAGGTACTCAGTGTTTCTCTTGGCTCGGTTTTCACCGGTAAGGCTTGCTCACAGTCCCCTAGGTCCCTGAGCCTACTGGCAGAGTATGAGGGAGTGAACCATTATCCAAAGTACAGGAAGGGGATAAAAGAGAGTTAGACACTGCTTAAGAGTGTGGACCACGCAGAGTTAGGGGTCACTTAAGCCAAGTGGACATATATATGACCATGGGACCAGAAGAGATTCTTCCAAGGTGCTGAGGGAGCTGACGTCATTGCAAGACTTCTCTCTATCATCTTCAAAAGGTCATGGTGATCAGGGGAGGTTTCCAATGACTGGCAAAGGCAACAATCACACTCATTTTCAAGAAGAGCAAAAAGGAGAATCCAGAAGACTACAGGTCAGTCAGCCTTACTTCAGTCTCTGGGTGATTCTGACTTAGCTGGCCCTGCTTTGAGCAGGGGATTTGTCCAGATGACTTGCAGGGTCCCTTCCCACCTGTATTGCTCTAGGAGTCCACTGCTTTGTCAGAGGAGTTAATATGTTTCTGTCGTGGTGGAAAGTTCAGGCGTACAGACTGACTGCTCCATCCCGGTCCTTGCTAGTTCAACAATACCTTAACTAGATCCATTACCTTGATCTAAAGCCCCCACAGTAACTGCTCTGTTAGCAATGAGGGGCTGCGGAGCCTTTCAGAATTCTTTCTGCAGGGGTGCAATGATTATGATGATAAGTTTGCAATAATGATAATGGAGCTAACCATAATACCACTTCCTACTGAGGTAAACTATGGATTTGTATAAAATACGTATCAAATTATTTCTAGATTTTTTAAGTTCAGAACCGACAGGAGTTTTTGATTATGATGATTTTGTATTGACATAACAGCAACTTTCAGCTAAGCGGTTAGGACTATATATTTCCCCCATGGCCTCCAAAAGCACTGTAAATTGAAATGTACATTAAAAGCAGTCAGTCTTTGTTTGCTAGAAACATTGAAGGAGAATTGACTGTATTTTTATTAAAAAAGCTCATATCTTACAGTGACTGGACTACAATGGGAAAGCATCTTAACAAAATGATCATTTAAGATTAAAACAATTCTCCATTTGACTGGATGCATAGAAGCTTCATTTTGCTCAACAAAAGGGGAGAGATGCTTGTTAATGTTTTCTACAAAACCAACGGGTTGACACAAAGTATATTTTGTTAGGAAGAATCTATTGGACTAAAGAGAACAAGGACCCAAATATTATCCTGCACAGAACTGACCCCTAAGTGCGTCTGCCTGCAGCTGCTCCAGCAAGCACACAGGGCAACCCTTCCTCCTCCGTAGCAGTGTCTGCAGAGATCTCTGTTCAGGCTCCTTGGTTCAACCACTGCAGCTAGAAGCCATGGGGAAGGAGAACCTGCTTGTTCAGTCTTAAGGTGGTGGTAAAAAAGAACAGGAAATAGGAAAAAGCTGCAATTGGTACCGAAGAATCCCTTTGCAAATCTGGACCTTAAGAACATCTTTCAAGTAAAGCAAATAAATAGTATCTAGAAACTAAAAAGGATGAGCGACAAGGCCAGGCCCTAAGGCTGCTTCTTCAGCAAACAAAGCCTTCTGTGCAGAATTGATAGGTGCTAATTAATAGATAGTGATGTTTTTTCTTTATCAATTACTTATTGATATACATGATTCTCCTCTTTGATAAGCAAGTCTAAATTGGTAATAGCTTTTATCACAGCTGTGAGCAAGCAGAATCAAATATACAGTAGTTTTCCTTTTAAGTTGTTTATCTTCTGATGTTATATAATTCTCTGCAGAGTTTGTTTGGAATTGCAGTGAATTAAAATACCTTATTTATTATTATTATTTGTATTGCAGTAGGCCTAGAAATCCCGCTGTGGACAAGGGCTTTGCTTTTATGTGACTACAATTCTAAACACAAAAAAGGCCGTGTCCCAGAGAGCTTACCTCTGAGCTTTGTGATTGACTGCTTGTATGTATTCCCTCCAAATGTTATCTCTGAGCGAATGTTTTCTGTAATTTATGTCATATTCCAACTCCTGCTTTGTTTTGTGTCTGTATTTGGGGATACAGTTTGCATGAAGCAGCCAAAAAAATAAAGTTGTGTTGCATTGGCTAGCACTGAGATTTGCATTCTCTGGAGAAGGAAAATAAAGTCAAAGTAGAAGAATAGAGGATTTTCTAACCAAGCCAAATAAGTTGATGAGATAAAGACCACATGAAAAAAAAAAAAAGCAGACAACAAGATCCCTAACCAGTATGCTGGTGTTGATTTGAAAAACTCAATGCACTGTCACATAATGTGATCATTTCACTTTGTTTTCTTCAGAAAAAAAAAAAAAAAACCCAACCCAAAGTAGTAAACAGAGCAAGCAGATTGCTGGCCTTGGAGCAGTGAGCCTCCAGAGCACTGATTAAAGGCATCCACCCTCCAACACACATAGCTCCTCCAAGAACTAAAGATATAACAAATGCCCTCACAACCTATTAGCAAACTTTGTATTCTGAACAAGAGAACCCTGGGGCCCAGCCCAAAAAGGTCATGAAATTTCTTAGGCTCAAACTAGGCCTAATCAAGCTTTTCCCAAAAGCAAATGCAGGAAAATAATGTTTTGCAAGAGGAAAATCTAAAGAAATCACATAATTCTCCCATTGTTTAGAGTCTTCCAGTGTAGCTGCAAATGGTACATGGCTCTGAAGGGAAAAACCCCTGAAATCCGTTCTGGAGAAAGAATCGGGGGCTTGATTCTGCATGGGGCTGCCCATGGCCAAACCAACACCCTTGAAGCTAAACTTCAGTGATATAAAAGGGTTTGAATAAATTCTGAATCACGCTTATTATTTTCAATGGCCATGGGGAATATTCTATCAGTCTAGCCCACCTTATCCTATTTTTTTTTATTCTCAGCAAATTTTCATATTAATCTTGAAAAAGGAACTTTTTCGTGATTTGACTGCATATGTAACTCTTGCATCAAACTGTTCTGTCACGCATATGCTTTCCTGTGAACAGAGAACACCTCTTCAGACACCTCCTAATTTCTCACTGGTGATATATTCTGCAGCTTTAGTTAATGAAAAGTGGTAAGGTGGGCTCACTGGGCCAAACAGAACTAGTTAGAAAGTCTGATGGTTCATTTTATCGGAAGAACATATATCAAGTGACAAAAACAAGTTTACTGCAAACATGTCTTTTGATTCCCCTCCCCCCTTTTTTTAATATTTAAATACATCCCACAAGGACTATTAGTTGCAAAAGAAAAGTATTTGCTAATGATACAGCTTAAAAGCAAAAACAAAAATTACAGTTGCCTGCTTCAAGAAGGCCCTCCTACAGTTCATTCATGGGTTTTCAAAGTGAAGGATTTCAGAAATGCAAAGAATAACTGACAGTTCTATATACGTAATGCATTCCTCCCTAGGCACATTTACAGTATATATTGTGCAGTTTTTAAAAACATTCTTAGGTATAAAACCAGTGACTTAGAGATACAATCACTTTTTCAAGGATAATTTAGTTTTATCAGTGGCAAGGATGCTACAGTTTCTTTGACTGTGACCTATGCTTTACTTGTATTTATTTGTTTGTTGTCCAGCCCTGCTTAACATGTCATTTGAGATGAAATTCCTTTTCAGACTCCTTCCATTGCACTATTTGTCTTCGCAGCACAGATTCTCTTTCTTCTTGACTATTCCACTGACATCTTTGCTTGACTTCCTGTTCTTCTATCCACCCCCCAGGCTATGGCTGCCTGCTTATTTATGCTGTCGGCTTAATTTCTTGATTGATATTCTCACATTCCCCCTGCTACTTACTTATTTACATTGTCTGCTTGTTTCCAAGTCCTGCTTCTTTAAGATCACAATGTTATTTTATTTATGGAAGAGAATCTCTGTTTTCCACAGCATGTTCTTTATGCTTCTGCCACGACCTTCTACAGTACTAGTTAATCATCCCTAATACTGTTACGCTCAAACTGCCGTGCTTTTCAATCCGCTGTTCCTCTCCAGTGGAATTCTCTTCCTGGGGACACCTCATTAGCTGAATCAGTGCATTTTTTTATTATAGTTATTATTTAGTACCTAAATGGCACTACATTCTCTAGGTAAGTCAAAGACAAGGCCCCTACGCTACATTACTCATGACCTATGGACCTGATTTACCCTTCATCAGGGTAAATCAGCAACAGCTCCTACAGTCAAAGGACTTGGACCCCAGTGTAAAACAAATCGGCAAGGAAAGAAATAAGTACCATACAAGCAAATGTGGCATCCGGATGACAAAGGATACAACATCGCATGAGAGAAGACAGAGAAGGCCTACTCTTGTTTCCAATAGAAACATTTTGGAAAGCCTGTGAAACACATGGAGGTAGAACACTGGCTCAGGAAAGTCAAGACATCTACTGATTTCAGTAGTGCCACAGTTTTCCTGGGCTGTTTTGGACGAATCAGGTGTAAGCTTCACGACAGGAATTTCCAAACATTTGAGGAGAGACAAAGGACCCAGAGGCCCACTTCAGAGAGGGATTTGGAGATTTAAGGGATATAATGTATGTGCAAAGGCTTAAGTGAAACTTACACTGGCCAGCTGCTCAGGGTGAGTTTCACCTTGACAGAGTAGCCAGAATATGTCCTACCCAAAGTGCACTACTCCTTTTAGCTATTGCCAGAACATTTTCATTACTCTAGCCAAAGGTTTATTTGTCATGTGAAAGGTTGTACCAAGTTCTCTTTGTACATAACAAAATGTACTGTGGGCTCTTCCTAATTAATTCTGTTGCTTTCTGTTAAAGTGATGACCTTGCACCTCCAGAATAACACAGTGCAGCTTAACTCTGCTTCTCAAGAATAATGTGTGGCTGCCAATGCGTGCCATGCCCCCGGACACAGCACTGGGCTAAGAGCAGTTCGGAGGAGGAGGAGGGCAGGCAAGGAGAAGAAACTGGGAATGCGACCTCCTGACTGAAACTGGGTGAATTCCCGAGTCTGCCACGGGTGCCACGTAGCTCCTCTTTCAGCACTGTCAAATCCAGCACACTCAGAGTCATGTCTCCAGCCACCGCTCGGTGGTATCTGGCCCTGGTTACAGCCAAGGTTGGCTGCCTGATGCCCCAAGCTCTCTTCAACATGACGGAGACATACTCCCAGGCCGGATGTGATATTTAGCAAGTAAAGGTGGAGGGCTTTGAGATCAACATGTTGAGCTGAGGCAAGGAAGCCTACCTTTCCTTTGTGGGTGAAAAACCTGGAATGCTTCAACAATCCAAAATTCACCAAGCTGATGAAATAGACTCATTTGTGGCCTTATTTAACTGCCTTGCTTAATTTGTTGGCTGTTAAGAAGTTAGACTGTTTGTTTTGCTCTGGGGCGAAAAGCAGAGTCCAAGTCTGTCTTGCTTTCGTACTTCACAGAAGGGGAAAGGAATCAGCAGAGGCTATTCATTTAACAAGTGGCAAAGTGGCAATGCCACAGGGGAAAAAAAATAGATGCAGCTGTGCCTGCAGCATTACTTAATCTCTCTYCCTCCATTGCCTTCAATGAAGATTGAGGCCCAGCCAGCAAAGGAACAGCTGCTGGTGGTTATACAAACTACCATGCCTGAGTCCAGCCTGAGGCTGGGAGATACAAGTATTTAGTTTTCTGCACAGAGCCATTCATAGTTAAAGGTTCACAAAACTATCCTCACTGACTCTGCCTCGGACTCTGCCTCAGTGTTGGAGTTGTGGAAAGCAGAAGAGGTCTCTGTTTTGAAATCAGTGTGGAGCCAATAGTGAGACAGCAGCGGGGCTGACAGCGCTGCACTGAACACCCTTCGTGACTGACAAGGAGTCTCAGCTGTCTTTAAATCTGTTCCCCCTATCTGTGTGCTGCTGCCCTGTGAGCTCTGCATCCACGCCACACTGCACGGCAGAGCGCCCTGCTACCTTCGCTGGATGAATGCCGGCCTGGAAAGGACCTCCTGGATGACTATCCGTTATTATGGACAACCATTTAATCACAAAGACGTAATAATAATAATAAAAAGACATAAATACTCATTTTTAATTCTCAGTTATATAGAGCCACATCCAAATATAAATCACAATGAAAACTTCAAAGAGAACTAAATTGCCTGATCCAGTGAAATAAATTGGATCCAAAGCAGCCTACTATCCAGCTGAAGAAATACATCCCACAAAATATTAATTAAAATAGAAGAAAAGATTGATGCCAGATTTAAATAGCTATCTCAAATCACAATCTGGTCCAAAGCATCTAGGGTTATATTCTGGAATGACAGGATTAGTAGTGGGTAGTGGAGGGTGTCCTGCCCAATCGGAAGTTTCTCCCTTGTCATTTTGGCTACCATCAAAGTGCAGAATGCTGAGATTTCAATGGTCTGGTTTTGCTCATTTACCCATGAGCTCACCTGCTCAGACAGAACAGAAAGCTTTCTTCTTCCATTCTTTGATGTAAAACACAACTGATAAAAAATGACAGCAAAATCCAGCTACCAAGAATCTGCCAAAATATGGAAAAAGGAGAGAAAAACAGAGAATAATAGACCTCAGTACCATTTCTCCACTTAATGGCCTGTCTGGAGGTGGGCAATAAACAGTGGCACCAGCCTGGACATTTTACCATTGCATTTGCAAGAACATGCAGAGTGATGGAAAGGGTCTGCCATCCTTCCATCCTGTCCCACCCATGTGCATCTAGGGCTCCCACTGTTATCTTTCTGCGGCAAGTAGCTGGCTTCTCCATTTCTCCCACAGTACTAACTGCTTCCAGGTAGCTGTGTTGTGATGGAGAGAGCTCTTTCCATTTCTTACTGCACCGGCTTGCTGTGGTTACACCATAGCGCTGAGAGAATGCGAGAATCCAGTTAGCACCAGCTGGAATTTCACAAATGTATGAAGAGAGAGCACATCTCCACTGCTTTATTGACACAGCTCTCTCACTACTGTACCTTTCAACCCAAGAGGGATGAATACTTGAGGATCAAGGGTTTTCAACTGTCACGGACTGCTGACTCATTAGGAGCAGGTCAGGAATATTCCTTACTTAAGAAAGGGCTTTCTTAGTCCCTCAGAGCAGTAATGCTTTGTTCACACCTCATCTTTAATTCTTATAGCAGTATTTTCTTTCACAGAGAGAGCTCCCAGAAGACCCTCCCTCAGGATGACTAACATGCTTCACTGTACTTCAGYGCATTACCCTGTGCTTGCGCATTTGTAGGGCTGCCTGGATGTAACAACCGACAGACCTTGGTGCACAGTGCCTGGCCCAAGTCTAAGGATGACATGTCCTCTCCATCCGAAGAGACATCTTTTAAAGTTACTACTGTCTACCCTAAGGGGAAAGTAAGTTGTACTGTACTTAGACCTTCAAGAACTCCTCAAGGAAGACTGCGATTCAGGTTCTGTGTGCACAGCCTCGGAGCACTTGGGAAATTCTAAATGAATCAGAGACGTGAGCCCTGACTTAAGTGAAGTGATGAGGAACAAGTGGGCGTAAGAGCAATATATTCATGAGACTTAAATGCTTTATGAAAGAATCAGGCTTGAAAAGAGAACAACTAGTTGGTTTAGTCGGCTGCTTACTAAAACTTTGTGCATTACCTCTTGACCATGGTATCTGTAAGATCTCATCCTACAAAGCACTAGCACCTTCTCAAAGGCAACAAATGCTCTTACCTGACAGTAAAACTGGACAAAGGGAGCTCTCAGTGACTCTCACAGTGAGACTCCGAGGAAGTACGGAGAATTGAGAGAAGCAAAGCCTTGAACTTGGATGCTCAGAAAATCCTTGAGGAGTTTGGATGCCTCTCTGACCCTGTTCTGCCCAGAAATCACAAAGGATCCACTTGTCTCACGTGATTCACAATACCGTCCTGCTTTCAGCAGGAAACTAGACTTTATTTCAGCAATTTTTTCTGCTTCCAGCCTAAAAGCAAAAATTGCAGGAGCACAATAAACACTGTTAAGTCTGAACAAACTTCCTCTAGCCTCAGAAAAAATATCTGTCCCTGTTTTATTAGACCCAATTTGGATCACCCATCTGTTGTCTGAGGGAGTTTGAAAGCTCATGGATGGAATAAAAAAAAATCATTTCATCTTCTTAACTATTCAGTTGGCATTTGCTTACTAGTTTCCTGCCAGCCAAGAAGTGTCTGAAGGGGACAGCACCTGAAGCTTTTTGGAACTGGTTTAGTTCAAGCTCTACATAACAAGCAAGTGACAAGTGTATTGTGTATTGTCACAGGCATCTTTCCTCATAAAGAAAAAAAGGCATGTATAGATCTGGAGTTATTTTCCTCACTCCTCTTTATTACTCTTCCTTTGTTCTCTTGCTTATCTATTCCTTTTTAATGCAGAAGATAATACAATTCCTATTCTCCTGGCTTGTGATGTTCAATGCATTTTGACATGTGATGCTGGTTGATGGAATTGGAGGAGAAAAGCTGCATGATGATTTAAAGTGTTATTTTCATGATTGTGCCACTCTCGAGTATGGCACAAAGGCAAACATGACACATGAGCCTCCCGAAGAAAATAATCAGGATGACAGAATGTTAAATTAAAAATTAGACTGTCCTGGTTCAACCAGGACGTCTGGACATCTAACCTTATAGGATTATATCTAACATCCTTTTACCAGCGACAGTTAATGCTTGAAGGGATTTTATTCTCATGTAATCCCTGCATTGCTTTCAAATCTGCTTGTTTGGGGAGATATAATTAAAACTTATTATTCCTCCCTTCTCTGCCAACCAACTGTCAGAGAGCAGGAATAGAGAAAACAGGATTTCTCTACCAGAGAAAAACCTTGTTGTGTTAAAACTAAAACTTCATATATCTATTTAATTTCAGATCAAAGGATCAGTACAGCCCTATTCAATTGCAAAACCTAGTGGACATGACAGGCACTGATATCAAATTTCCTTTAAGGAAAAAAAAATGTTGACAGATCATTGGAGAAATCAGAGTGTCAGAAACGATCTCTTTCTCCTCCTCCTTCTCTTTGTTCTGCACCTTAGAATTTATCAGCTGGCTGTTGCATATGATGCAGTAAAATGACTAGACAATTACTTTTGTTCATATTATTCTACCTGTTTTGTGATTTTAGTACAAAAGAAAAATAAAAGAGGGTTAAACATAGCAGAGGCGCGTCACTGGAAAAAGTGGAGTCCCCACATGAAATTTAGGAGGAACGTTCTTCTGTACACACAGTATGTATGAGCAATATTGTGCTGTTTAGATCCCTAAAGGAGTTCAGAGATTTGACAGCGTTGAACCCAGGGATTCGAGACTTTTTCATTGCTGATACACTCCCTCACGTCAGTTCAGGTTGATCTTAATAGCTCCAATCCCGGATATGAAGGATGGCATCTCTGCTACAATTTACAGAGAAGAGAGAGAAACCTGCAAGGAAAGCTTTAGATACCATGTGGCCAGGAGGACTTGAGGCTATGCTTATATGTTCTACTGGCATTTAAATAAAGTGATAAAGGCAAAATTCACACTGGGGGGAAAAATGGTAACTGGAAAATTTCTAGTATCTATTTAGCTGTATTAGAGCACACAGATTTTTACCCCTCTGCTTTACAGACTTCTCTCTTTTCCTCCTTACTGAAGCAAACAACCCTCCCCCTCTCTTCCACTCCCCTCCCAACGATCCATCCTTGCTCAGCGCATGACCAGCTCTGATATCCAAACTAAGCTCTCCTACCTGATATGCAGACTGAGCACAGGTCAAACTCTTCTCCTGCCTTGGGATAGCAATGTACAAACGGACTTTCTCCACGCTAGCCCCCTACCATTCATCTACCGTGCTGCTTTGACTTCCCTGGTAAAGTGCCATGGGATATGTGGCTTTATATCATTGTGACACATTTTTCTCCACGTCTCAAGGCTGACACATTCTACATAAAGCTGTTTTATTGTGGTTAGCTGAATCACCTTCTGCCTCATGGAGTGCTCACATCCTTGACGTTAGTTTGGTGTTTATATTGCCCCTGTGCCCGGGGGACAGGCACTGCATGAGTAATCCTGTCCACAGCACACGCCTGCTCCCGAGTCACTGGGACCCTTTAGTTATAGGTCTGAGCCATGCTCACTGCTGCATGCAAAAAGCCTAATACAAATTGCCGGAAATTAGACCAGTCTTCACGTGCCGAGATGCTCTTGCTGACATGGGACTGCTGTATGGGCACAGCCATCAACCTGTGTCCTGCACGATCCCAGCCACAGGTGGCAAGCTACGTTCCCTGCTCTTGCCTGCAGGCAGCTCTGACCCCACCGTTCTGGCACAACGGGGGCCTGGGAGAGGCCTGGCTTCCCTGGGAGAGAAAACGGCATCTTGCCTGTAATTATTTTTGGAGCAGATTTCAAAGGACAAGCCAGTCAGTTTTTCTAGGAAGAAATCTACAGCAGTAAATGATCCTGTTTAGTTTGGTGCGCAACTAAGGCCTGAAGCTGAGAAAGGGAGTGATTTAACAAATAAAAGAGGGAAGTCTGAAGATACGCTGGTAGCCACTAAAGGTCAGCAATTGCAACAGTTACCATATGGCACTATGTGAAGGTGGGAGGCAGAAGGGAAAATGCAGGCTCCCAGTTATCACCGTGTGGTATTTGGCAGATGATGGGCATTTAATGGTGACACTGTACACATCACTGAACAGATTCTGCAGTTACACCATAGCAACCTTCATTCAAATCAATGAGGTCATAGCGGTGTCAACGCCAAGAAACTATAGCTTCTTGTTTTCCTCAGATAAGAATTCCTGAACAACAAAAGAATAAAAATACCCAAACCAATCTTCCCTACAAAAGTGTGGGTGTGATTACCATGTGATGTACCTCACTCGGCATAGCCCTATGATAATTGATGGAGCTGCACTCACTTAATACCAGCTTGGATCTGATGCGTAAGCATCTAGCATTCCCTTTAGCAGTCAGAGTTTTGCGTTTGGGGTTCTTGAAAGCTAGGACTAAAATTCACTGAATTTTTTCTTTTTTGAAGAATGCTATTGCTTATATAAGTAAAGAAATTCCCAAAGAAGAAAACTTTCTGACAGCTCTTCCTTCAAAGAAAGAAACAAATAGCTTTTTATCTACCCCAGAGAACCCCTAACTAGCAATTCTCAGTCACCCACAGGTGGCTGATTGAAATATTGATTAAGATCTCTTTCCTGACTCCTGCTCGTGTAGCAGCTTTGCTGCAACTCATTTTTAAGAGCTAAAAGAATGCATTATTTGGGAAAAAATGCAGTAACTAGATCAGRGTTTTAAGTTATTTTAAGGTTAAACTGAATTCAACCTACCATTTGTAATTGTCTAACAGATATCAACAATACAACCCTTTTCTTCACGGGTCTTAATCTTGTGGTGGAGATTTATCTTTATAAAGGATGAGAAGATATCTCAGTTTCAATGTGTTAAATAGCTGGCCAACAGACTAACACTACAGTACAATCTAAGCTATTTATACTGGTCTTGTAGAGCCAGGCTACAACCAAGGATATAATCTATATTTAACTCCTCTTCAACCCCTCCTGTTCTTTGGTCTTCCCACTTAGATCCTGAAATTCAGTCCTGGGTTTAAATACACGCTATTCAGAAGAGATCTTCAATCACACATGTCCTTCTAACCACTTCATTTTAGTCTGAATCAGGAGCTCAGTAATGAAACCAACTTTTTGCTATTAATTCTGGTCATCTTTAATGAAAATTCCAACTTCTGTTTCTAGGCACAACCCAAAATCTGAATGATGAGAGCCAGAAGAATCTTTTGGTAAATTGTTGTAGAGATTCCTGATGCAGACAGTGTCTCTCTTAAGTAGCTCAAAGCAGCAATAACTGTGAAAAGGTCCAGGCAAGTCTCCAGTCTGTACAGCAATCCAGTAGGTTCATATTCACTTCACATGAGCCACCAAGCAGGTATAAGACTGTAAAAGCTAACAACTGAAAAATTGTTCCCTCCATCCCAGAACAAGCTCTTTGAATATAGGTGATTATTAAAAATATGTAAGAATTTTGTAGTCTGCTTTTGAATATAAAAATATGTAAAATTTGAAGAGCAATTTATTCATTCTCAATTTTTCACTCATGTGCAGTAATGAATTTAAGTCATCACTGAGGCAGGGCCAAATTCTACTAATTGAAGTCAATGGGGTTAAATACATGATTTATGTCAAGGCAGAATTTGCTTTGTAATCTGGATTTGAACCAGGTGATCTATTGATGAATAGCTACATCAGCTATTGCTTGCACCCACACTAACCTATCTACATTACTGTATTGATTTCTATTCTCTCCTTACTTCCTTTTAACACATTAATTCACTGTGTATTCACCTTTTTATTGTATCGCCCCTATTTTTGCTATGATATTTTATCTACTTCTTAGCAGTAGATACAGGCCATATTATCCCATTGCTAAAATCCTTCTTATACAAGGACATTTAATCCTTTTTATTACACAGTGCTTTAATAACTTGCTTCTTTGTTAACAGCCCATTTATTTCAGATAGTTTGATACAGAAGTTCCCGACTGGATTTACTAGTTAGCAAAGAGCTGCGTTATCCTTTCAGAAATGCTAATATATTATTTAATTTCCATATGTTGATCCAGATTTTAACCTAACACATGATTACGGTAACATCTTTTACAGCAATTTTTTTTTTTTTTTTTTTTTTTTTTGCAGAAGTAGAACTAGACCTGGGTAATATGCAACTTCTGCTGAAGTAAGCAAGAATATGCCACATGGCAGCTGCAGAAAGAGATGAGAGATGGAAGAAGATCATGATAACTGAACTACTAGAGGAACTCAGATAAGAAGTTAGTATGCTAAGACAGGAATTTGGTCAGCAGATCTAGATTAATAGTCCTACCCTTAAGACTCTACACAAAGTACTCAGTACTTTGATTTTAATACCACATCATGGATAGCTAGGTGATCATCTGCACTATAAAGAAGACTTTGTTTCAGTGTAAAGTCTGAAGGATGGGAAAAGGGCAAGAGCAACATATATCATTGCCAGCTTTTATCCATAAACCTGGACTGTTCCTCAGAGGTCTCCCATTCAAGTTCAGCCTAGAATCAAAATACATATCCCCAAATATAGCTTAAGGTATTCAAAACACTGAAACAGGGACATCTAAATATAAAGCAAAATAYCAGAGCATACTAGAATTCAGTTTTTCACTGCCATAGGGTTCAAATAATTACCCAAATACAAGACTCATTATATATTCAGTTAAAACTTTGTCATCCACAGAAGCTTAGAAATACAAATCTGTCCCAGTGTACATTCAACAAAATGAAAACCAGTTAGCTAAACACCCTAAGACTCAGTGGGAACACTAACATATGTATGCAAGTTATTTTAATTAAAATATACAAGAGAGACGCACACAGTCTGCTCCTTGAAAAAAACCCAGATGTAGACTTAGTGCATACTACACCTGGAGTGAGGAACGCACACTCAAATGCTAAGACTTCTCAGAAAAACATTCCGATCAGCAACGTCTCCAAAAATCAGCATTTCTTTCCAAATCTGTAGGCCAGCCCAACCTCTCTGGCACTCCCCCTGAGTTAACTTTTGCAAGCAACCCTCTCAGCCAATTACTAGCAGCCAGTTCTCCTACCTGCTTTTTTTAAAGTATCAGCAGTCAGATATTTTGTCATCAGTAGGTGGAACAGCCTCATTACTTTGCAGACCTAAACCCACAGCTTAATTAGTAACATAAACATCTATAAAAGAACAAAAGGTGAGGGGCAGCTTATTTAGCTAAGCTCCCATTAAATGATTTCCTACATTTATATGTACTGATCTATCTGCTATAATAGCTTGGGTTCTTTCTCCCATATCTTTCCCTGGTGTGGTGCCAGGTTCATAGTGTGGGGATCATACTGACTTAAATGAGTAGTTTGGGGTGCCTTATCTGCAAAAACACACTTTACCGCTCTTCACAGTATTATGAGTTTCATACTAGTCAGTGCAAATTTTGCTGACCTGAGTTTTGTAAAAACTGTAAAAAGTAATTAGAGKTGAGTAGCATTGACAACTAGTAGTTTGAGAAACTTCAAATGTGAATGCAGATTAGCATCCCACTTGAGTAAAGAAGATGTCTTACTACTGGTGCAGACTCTGCATTCTTGGAAATAATAACCAGACAAAGCACAATTGCACAGCACTGGATGACGGATACAGAAAGGAATGTCCTGCAGCACGTCACAAAAACTGCACAGCATCAGGCACACGTTTCGTAACTTTACCAACTGAAAGTCACATTTCTTTCTAAAATAGGTGGAAGTCAATAAATTCCTATGGACAGAAGTAGTTAATTGATTTTGCTGCCACCTGTGAGCCAAAGTAAGCCATGAGCATAATATTACTTACTGGCTTCTTCACACTATAGCGAATATTTCACACAAGAGAACGCTAGACAATTATTCTAGTCCTGTGTCTTTTATTGCTGCTAATAGCTTGTTTCAACAAAGAGTCAGACATTCCAAAATTGATGGGAAGAATATTGACATTGGCTTAATAAATCCTTCCAACCAGAAAGAGTTGAACAAAGGAAAATAGGTTACAGTTTTCTTTGCGGACCTGTTTCATAATTAAGGAGCTTGGGACAGATTTGAAGATGAGAATTCCAAAATACATGTCAGTATGTAACTCCTCTGATCATTTCTTCTATCAGTGTGCCCCTCTCCCATCTAAATGCCTTTTAAAATCTGCCCCTTGAATGCATCTTTCCTTGGCAATTTATCTCTGTGCATATCCTTTTTGATACATAGGAAGTGTAGATATAGTACATACTGATGGCTGAAAGTGATGGCTGTAGAAATGAAGCTTTAACCAAGATGAAATCAGAGTATCTGGAAAACTATAGTGACACAGTTGCCTGAGCAGCTTGTTCCAAAATTAGTAGTGCATAATGTTAAGGTTTTAAGACAGACAAACTTAAGTTTTTCAGATGTTCAGACTAGAAATTTTATGTCCCTAGATTCAGGCCATCACACACAGCTTAGCATCACTTGACTGCCAGAGCCAGACTGACTCTTGTAACGATCATTAATAGCAGTTGCATAATAGGCTAATATGTGAACATCACACAGAATCCTGATTAATACTTATGTGACAATGCAGAAGTGAAATGAGAGAGATATCTAAGAGCAGAGGTAAGAAAGGGAGGACTAACCCATTCTGCAATCTGTCACACAGGGATGACAGCTCCATCTCACCCTGCTGCATAAAGGAAAGGGAAAAACACTTTCTTAAAAGAGAACCAGTTTTTCTAAGACTCAAGAATATCTGGAGGACAAGAGGATAGCAACAGTGTCCCAGTCACACTGGTGAAAGTTAGATAAATGCTTTTTAAGCTCTTCTGGGGCACTTGACAACACACCTGAGAGGTACAGAGTGAAAAAATACCTTGCATATTCCACAGTCTTGTAGACAGCACTGTAGTTGATAAGACCTATAAGAAGATGTTGAAAAAAAATACCTTTACCAGTAAATTTCTCTCTATCCAGGGTATTAATGTAAGTAGGTAATTTTCTAACCACTTCTTCCTTTGCCAGCCCTTTTTCTCTCTGAAGGACGAGCCCATGCACAAAGGATTTTTTCTAAACCCTTCTCTGCTCCATTGCACGCATAGTTTTGCCAGCTTCATTCTCCATTTATTCTCTCCCCTACATGATACCTATTATCGCTCCCTTGGTCACTCTCCACGACCAGTCTCCAGGAAGAACTCTGCATATCTGGCCCATTGCCTCAGCAGCGGGGACAATGCTCTGCTCACTGATCTCTCTCGATCGTGAAGCACTTGTTTATGAAGCAAATTTCGGGCACTTCTAGGAAAGATGTGAGGTTATCGTGTCTGCCTTATAGTGCCCTGAAAGCTGCCGTAAAGACACAAGGGCTAATCGAGATGTCTAGGACAGGAATGAAAGCCCATCCACACAGCAGGAAATTGCACTCATGAATGTTGCCCCACATGGAAGGAGTAACTAAAGTTTTACTCCATAACTGGTTGGACCTGTCATCACTCCAGCAAATAAATAGTGAGGACAGGTGGCAAAACAGGCCTTCAGCCTGAGCTGAAAGTCATCTCTGAACATTTCTGAAAATCATTTCTGGAAGGACAGCACTTCCAGGTTGACTGCTAGAGGAAAATGTGGCACTAGCACACAAGAAGAGAGTATAAGAAGAAAGCTGGGGTGCTTAGACTGCACACACAAGGTGTGAAGCTGTGCTTCACTAGTTTTCACCCCTCAGTTTAAATCTCCTCTCCCTGGAAAGGAGGTCTATTCCAAATGGCTGTTTGTTCAAGAACAATTTACTTTGAAGTTCTAGAAAATGATTCGAAAATTCCAGTATCGCTGCTTTAGAAATGGACTTTTTGTAAGTAAATATCAAATTGCCTTGCTACCTTAATATGCAGTATTGTTCAGTAAGTAACAGGTACTGATAATTGACACAAAAGCCAGACATGTAAATTCAAGAAGAAGGAAAAAATTCCTCCTTATTGGCACTTCGATTCCACCTGAATACAGCTGAACTCTGACTACACAGAACTTTTAATTAAAAAACAGCAACAAAATATCCTTTTCTTTCCTTTGTACCTTTTGCTGCTTTGTGTTATAGAGTTGTACCAACTTCGTCATTGCAATTACTTGTAAATGATGTATGAAAAGAAAAAATCCTGTCTTTTCCTTGTACCAAGAGAATACTGGCAGGTCTCAGCAAACCCAGATACACTGTTTGCTCATATTAAATACAGACTCATCAAGTAAAGAACCTGAATTGAAAGATAATTCTCCTCCACCCAGTTACCTCTAATGTTATTCTAAGGGAGAAGTGCTTCAGGAGAGTGTTTCTTTGTGCCCTTGCCTCCCTCCAGCCCACCTGCGAGATGTGAAGATTCTGTTTATAAAGGGCAAGTTCAAGGTTTAGGGAGAAAGGCTTGGGGAGACTAGTTTTAATTTAAAAGGCCTGGGCGTGGGTCTCTCTGACATCACAGGCAAGAATTCCCCCAAAGACTGATCTTACAACCAGAGAAGCCATTGGCATAGTTGTAAAAACCAGAAAAAAGTCCCTGTGACAGAGAATATGAGCCAAATTGAGCTGTTTTCCCTCTTAAATTCACCCTCTCTTGGTCCAGTGGGAAGCATGAGCTGTATAGGTACTTGATGACTACAGTAGTTAAACACTTCATTGTGCATCTGCAGTGGTTCTTATTTAAAAAAACTAAAAATCCTGTATTCTCTACTAATACACCAAGATGCAATACCTGCATTTCGTTGTGTTACTTTTGGTCTGCTGTAATAGCAATTTTTAAAAGGGAGATAAGCTGAACACAGTACGCTGCTTGTCTTGCTTTTAGCTATGGGTGAAACTGTGCAGCCTCTCATGCCGCAGCTCTGTTGATTTCAACAGTCCCAGAATCACGTCCATTTTTTCCCTGCCATGCTATTTGATTAGGAGAAAAACCTCAACAATTTCGCTCTGCAGCAGTTAGATGTCTTTAGAGCATTTCCAGGCAGTTGACAAACTGACTCTTAAGCATAAACTACACCAGCACCTCAAAGTGGCACATAAAGGGGAAAGCAGAACAAAATTTTATTTCATTTTATGGTTGGATAGGCACTCTATTCTTTCAGGGATATGAACTGTCCTTAGGTTAGCTACCTGCTCTAATGTGCTGTTTCACCATATATACATGTAAATAAATTACCTGATTTTTCCCATGTGAATTTTCTCACTGACATTTAATTCTAGCTCATGCTGAAGAGGGTAAAAGATGGGAAAAGCTGGGTGAGAAACAAGTATTCTGCTGCCATTTGGAGGGAGAGGCAAGGAAGAGACTGATTTCCCTTCAGAAAGAAGCAATAGCATCTTAAAGCTCTTGCATGCTGTATTCTTAAATCTATAAAGAGGTTTGAAAGTGCTTGTGTGTGAGATTCTGGCAAAGATATATTCATTTGTGGAAAGTATTCTTGCTCTGGATAGGGTGAGAAACGACACAGTAAGAGATGGTTGGGACATCTGGAGTTATTTAGACCAGAGCATTTTGGCTGTAGGTTTGCAATGCTTTGCACTGACCAGCTACATTTTAGATTTCAATTCAGCAGCTGGATGTTAAGGAAAAAGAAGGAAATGTCCCTAACCAAACAATCTGTCTTTAAAAATTCCCCCGTGAATGCTTCTCCATTATTGTGATTGATCCCCCATCACCTCCCCCCTGCCTCCCCGGGGGCTTTAGTTAGAAAGCTGAAAGAGCTTCAGCAGGCAATGATCCTTCACCTGCTTCCTGGCTGCTCTCCTCCTGCATGCCGCCCTCAAAAGCGAAGCACAGGCAGACTTCGAAACAAGACAGAGAAACCCAGGCAGAAAACCGTCCAAACCCAGCACAAAATATGGCACACGCTCACCTCTGATTCTCCTGCAGCAGACCAGTTCCAGACAGTGGTGGTGATCTTTTGCTGCAGTTTGCCACAATCCAGACAGGAAAAACTGATTTTGTAGAAATCCTGTTTTTAAGATAATACTCAAGGTTAGTCACTTTCTATCTTCTTTGCTGTGTTGAGCTGTAATGTCTGTCCACATAAATGCCCTGTCAGGACCACGACCCATGGTGCCAGAGACTATAAATACAGTTTTAGTGAGAAAAGAGTATGGAACGATTAAAGGTGTTTGGCAGGAAATACTCTTTGCACCTTTTTAAATAGCTACAGCACCATCTTTCAGCTCTATTTTGGATCTTATCAAAGCCTTCAGTAACTGAAAGCTGTTACCATTGCTTGCTTGCCCCAGTAACTGCTGTGGTCTAAGCACAAATGTCATGGGAAATTACCACCGCAGTTAGCCCCACTGCCTCTACCCCAGGGCATTTGCCTCCCACAGCCTGCGAGGCTGCTCGAATCCACACCAGAGGCTATGCAGGTCCCTCTGCCCAGGCCCCCAATGCAGGGGGAATCAAGGCAGCTCACAGGCAACTCTGCCACCTTCTTTCCCCTCTCTACTCTGCACACTGGAAGGGAATCTTATAAATCAGGCCTTACCAATTCTGCCTTGCTCAGGAAAGAAGAGTATTTTAATATCATGTTAGTGAACACACTGACCAACACACATTAAATTTGTATCATGAGCAACGCAAATTACAACTTTAACTCAAGTTACGTGCTAAAGTATATATGATGGATAATGGACTTTGAGCTACCTTGCTGCCTTTTCCAGCTTCTCTCAGAAACATCACATTAACTCAAAAAATGGAAATAAGAAGCTCAAGGCTTGCTCTAGAGCACATCTTCTGATCTATTAACTGAATAAAAAATGCAATAGTTTGTTTTTTGACTGAAGCAGCCAGATCTCAAAAGCCTCACATTGCAGGTATCCTTATACCAGTAAGAAAACCCCAGATGCCTTACAATACACTTGATTACATCCATACAGAATTGTTTAGCATGCTTTAAAGACCTGAGTCTGCAGGACTCCTAGCAAGGAAAGACACTAAGAAAACAAGATTTTCTAAGTAAAGATGAGGAAGTGACTTTCTGTTTGCAAGAGTTATGCTACTTTGCTGGGCAAACAGCTTGTTGTTTGAGTTAGCATGCCTGTGTTTACTTAAACTTGATGTGATTGATCTTTGTGTCCCAATCACACACAAATATGTACATCAAATTGTGTTTGCACAATGCAACTTTGCAGTTAATGAAGAAATACTGAAAGATTTAATCATGCCTTACAATTCAAAATTAGCTAAAAGGCAGAGTTATGTGTTCTTCTATGCCTCATATTGAGTAAGGAATCCCTTATTTCAAAATTGTATTTAACTTTGCCCCGTTTGCATGTACAACCACTGTGGACTCATGATCATAGCAGAGGCACGTTGCCAGACTTCCTAGGTCGCATTTGCTTTTTTACCATATCATTAACTTTGTATCAAATTCATTTTTAATTGACTGTACCTCCTGAAGGTTTAGGATACTTATTTGGTCAATCAGTTGTTGTAAATCACAGACTAACCTGAGACCTGATTCTAGTTTCACCACTGGAACATGTCACAAGCCCAAACACAAGCTCAAGAACAGCACTGTCATGTATAATGTAAGGAATGGGTGCTGTGTGAGAGGGGGGCTCCGCCTTTACATTGCCTAGGCCTTTAAGGAAGTGTATACAACAGAACTACCTATGATGTTGATTACAAGGCAGTTTGCTATTGGTAGCATATCCAAGGCATAAACTTATTTCAGATGTTTTTAAAGAATTGTATATAAAACACTAAAGGGAATACAGCTATCTGACATTCTTGTGAAGGCTGGAACATTGGACGTTTCATATAAAAAATTTAAGAAATGTAGTTTTGATGTGTTATTTTCCATGTCTTTTTGCTTGCAAGTGAAGAGGTGGATGGGATTCCCAGAGAGTTTCTTTTATAGATTCTGCTGACAGCTCCACAGATCCACTTGCTTTCAAGCCCTGTTGGTTCTCTTTTTAAGGAAAACACAAAACACAACAAGGCTGGTACATCTTCTCCAAACTTTACAGAGAAAAATGAAAGAAACTTTGCCTACAGAGAAGTTTGTTTTTAACCATTTCAAGTTTATGTGGCTCCATAAACCCTGGTTGCCCTGGAGCACCAGGCACACGTGGCAAGCCACAAGCTGGGATGTCAGACCCTCATACCAAACCTGCACCTCACTACCATCTGTAAGCGCAGAACTCTTGTGGAGCAAGGTGGCTAGTAGGTTTGGATGGCTTTCAGGCAATAGATGGTAGACCAGAAAAAAAAAAAGCAAAAAAGAAGAATTTCTAAAATCTGTACTCCCTTTACTCCTTTCATTTGAACCCCAGATTTCTAGTGGTTGGGAAATGTGAAACTTAAAATATATATATACATCTTGGCATTCAGTGTGACTTTCTTCTGATTTCTTCCTAACTCTGCTGTTTTGTGTGTCAATTGCCTTTGCCTCTGTTAAGAGTTACCAGGGTACTGAGATTTAGCTAATCACGACTAAGCACCTGACTGTTCTGAAAAGGAGTGAGATGTATTTTTAAGATTAAAGAGCAGTATATATTGTCTAGAAACAGAACAAAGGGCTGCAGGAAGACTTCTAGGTTCTACTTCGAATTCCGCTACTGACTTTCCACATATCATTTGGCAAACTATGTAACTTCCCTTTTCTCTAGCTTTACCCTTAACTCCAAAAACAGTTGTGAAATTCAGTATTTAGAAAGCACTTTGAGGTCCATGGATTAAAAGCTTCAAAGTTTCACCTGCTGTAAATGCCAAGTATCATTATCAGCTGTAATTTCCTTGCCAAATGTTAGGGGAAGAAGTAGAGGGGGACAGGGGAAAAATCAATAATAACAGAAATCTTCCACCTCCACAGCCTTCTAAATTTATGCCCCCTATCATAGGTTAAAGGTGGTCTTATGTTCATTAGTGCCAGCCAGACGTGAAGGGCGCTGCTGGAGATTGGCTCAATCCAGGCAACAGTTGAGAACTCCAGGTATCGGCGTGAAGCCGTAATGCCAGCACTACCCAGGAGAAAGGGTGGAAGAAATATTCCCTCACCGCTCAGTTTTAATTGCCATTCTGCTATCTCACCAGCTACCCAGTGCAACATAATTCTCCATTAACACCCCTGATGGTAGATGCCATGCTGCATGAGTGATTTACATCTCACACGCCAACAGTTTTGCAAGGGCCTGCGTTTGGCAACGAGTCTGAAATGTCTCCGGAGTTAAACCATGTGAAGGTGGGCCCGCAAGACGTTTTTGCTTCACACTGCTGTTTATGCCCACCCAATTCTGAATGAAGACATGGGAAAACTGGTTAAGTTCCCTTTTGCCAGTGAATTTATGCTGCAGGTACTGATCTCCGCTTTGTGAAGTTCACTCAAAGCTGGCAGTTTGGCCCTGGTCCTTCGCCAGGCTGTTTTTAGAAATCTTTATCCTGAATCACTTATGTGTGTTATATCAAGCCCTGTAAATAATGGTTTATAGTATCACTCGGGTTTTACTTGTTAGGCCAACCCCCACATAATATTACTGTCACTACTGATGGTTTTTGCAGGAAGTGGAGTCACAAATACGGGCTGCATCTCAGCTGAAATACTAAAACAGCCATTTGAGAAACGATTGCCTTTGTGTTTGGTGTTTCTAAGTTTCTAGTTCCTCTATTTCTGGGTTGCCTTTTTAACTCCTGTTTGCGGACACCCGCTTGCACTAGCCTGTCTGTGCAAGATACCACATGTTTCTGTAAGCAGGGTATCAGAAGGCAGCTGCTTTCACAGGCGAATTTCACCTGGGCAGAAGCCTCTAAGTCAGAACAGCTAGCGCAGCTTCCTTACCTGGGAGCCTGTTGCAAAAGCCCGACAAACAAGCAGGAAGGCGCTCCGTGCCAGGATCCAATCCGTCACAGCCCGGAACCAGCCTGCCTCCATCCGTCAGCGGAGCCACGCTGATTTTCAGCAGCTGGCAACCTGGCCCCATATGTCTTAGGTGACCAGTCACATAGCACAAAGAATGAACAGTCACAGCAAAAGATTAATGAACTCCAGACTACAAATCACCCATGCAAATGATCCTGGGATTACTAGTGTTTGTGAACAGTGAACACAACTGCAGCTTCTCGCACAGCTTACAATGCATCCTCAAAGCGCATGTAAAACGACGCCTACGTGAGAACCGCAGTGGGACAGAGCCATTAGCACAGCATTTCAAACCACAGACACAAGAGCAATACGTACTGTTTTGTTCACGAAATCAAATATCAGCTTTGGCCAAAAAATTAAGGGAAAATTAATTTTGCCAAGAAATGCTATTTTAGGAGGACTGTAAGCCGTGAATTCAGGTTGAATTTGATAAAACTGTTTTGGCTCAAAGCAATGAAGAAATATTTCCAGTGCATGCAAAATATTTTATTCTGATGTTTTCCAAGGAAAATATTTTGGCTTTTCATTTTTCAATAATATTTCTAGTTACGATATGAACACCTTATTTTAAAATGGTAACCAAAAAAATTTTATCAACCTTAAAATGAAAAAAAATATTTGATTTTGGATCAAATAAGCAATTTTGTCTTGGCCCATGTTAATAAACATATACGCACCCATATATATACATATATATTTGTATATACACATGCACGTATGCATGCTTGCCTTTCATCTGCTTAGGCCAATGAAGTGGAAAACCCCTTTGGACAGCTCTACACAAATATTTCTATCAAAGTGGCAAAGCTTTTCCTTCACGCCCAGAGCACGCATAAATCCTGTTTGCTTTCCTGAGCCTCGGCAGATCCCCAGCCTCGCAGCGCAGCCCCATCCTCCCGGCTCTGCCTGATTAGCTAAGCAGACCTGATGGGCATGCAGCCTCCCCAGAGGCTTCCCGGCAGGTTAGGCAGCACGCTCGCTTCTCAGCGGTCAGCTCGGCGGTCCTGCAAGGCTCTCGGTGTTTGGGACCACGCCAGCCAGCAGGCCTGGGATCCCCTAGGATAAACTAAGCGAGAGGTCTTGGGAACCATCTCAGCCGGACCTGAGCAGGGTGCCAGAGGAGGGCTGAAGATGCCAGGAAAGCAGGCTGAAACAGAGAAAAGCAGATGGTACCCAAGAAGTTGCAAGGATATGGAGAAAAAAAATCAAGATGAATTTTGTAGTTGCTAAATTTAGATTGCTCCCCTGAGGYACCAGCCTTCAGGGATTTCTGCTTTGGGAAATAAAGTGGCAGGCGTGCATGGAGAGGAAGCTGCTTTTGGCCTCCTGAAAGCTTCCCTGAATGTGGGGAAGACAGGAGGACGGAACAGGGCTGGCGCAGTCGCTGCTGTCACTGGAGCAATTCTTCCCAAATTCCAGAGTTTTATCTGCTCTAAAATGAAGCAATTTGTCATTGGACGCAAATGCACTGCTTTTGACCTTTAATGTGAATGATGTATATATCAAATAAATGTCTCTTTTATCAGATTCCCCTTTCCCCTCTTCACTTTAGAAACATTGCAAAATATGTATGGAAATAATCACATAAAAACCCAAGCAGTCAGGGAAGGTTTTCTASCAAACAGGATCCAAACCTTCTCGGCTAACAGCAATGTCACAAAGAAGCTGTAAAACCCCCAAAGTCATTTCCTTGTTCTAATTCACAATGACATTAACAAGATCTGAACCCTGACCTGCAGGTGACTAAATTACGTTGCTAAGCAACTACACTTTAAAGAAGAGGGAGAGGAAGGAGGAGCTGGGCGCTCGCACCCGGTCGCCGGCATGGGGTAAATGYGCGTTGCGGCTGAACCTCCGCGCTCGAGACGCGGCGCAGCGGCCCTCTCCCCCGTCCTGCCCTGGGAAGGAGTCAGCTCGTGCCCCGTGCACATGCCGGGGGGGATTTCTCTCTTCTTGGGAGAGTGCGCACGGATAGGTATACACGAACCCTGGTGCAGCTAAGAAATGACAAAATGAAATATAGCAGTCATTTTTCTTTGGAGAAGAGGTGCTTATAAATTCACTTCGTCCAAAGTATCTCACGCTCCGGCAATACATCAAACTGTGCAGCCCCATCCGTCTGAATCAATTAGAAATTACTCACCAAGTAAATTACATTGAAAAGCTTTGATTTGTTACTGGAGTTTGTTACTGTTCTCTTCAATCTTAAAAGACTGAAAGCAAAAAAGTAATAATGTGACAGTGATAGTGAAATGTAACTTTTATTAAGATGGATGGGAACCTATTTGCCACAATATTTGCTTTTAATAATTTAATTTTTCAAACACTGCAAAGACAGCCATAAATATTTGATTATGAAGCTTTTCCAATTTATGGTACATTAGTTTGCACTGGTTGCCTATCTTTTCAACATCTTTATATTTCATTTCTAAAAATAATCCTATCAACCATATGTTCGTAACTACCTTTTACTTGGCCTTCTAACTGCGTTCCTTAGCTTTCATCTGTTTCAGGTTAGCAACCTTTTTTCAAAAGGCATCACAGAACACTGAAAGAAAATACAAAACGATGGCTCTCATAAAAAATACTATGCTTTACATCTTCGGTTTATTTTTGAATTCTCTAAAAGGGCCAACTCTTTCTGGCATTAAGGTCACTGACAAAACTTACAGTGATTTCGGTGGGAGCAAGGCTTGGGTTCCTTCATTAGCATTGCTCAAGGTTATGGTGACTGCCACATGAATGGAATGCAGGATTTTGTAATTGTTAAAACACAAAGTATTTCTCAAGCTAAAACACTGTATAAAATAATACGAATACCAACAGAATTTATGTTAATCATAGACAAAGTTTCTAGCTAGAAATATCTCTTCCTGTCAGGAATAGGTTTGCAGTTACTGTTTAGACCAGACACCTTTGCCATTTCTGAGGATGCCACAGCAGATTAAATTGCACCATTCGACTTTTCTGATATGACAGCTCCTACAGATGTATGTGGAAAACAGGTGCAGCAGCTACCCTTATTGCTCTTCACCTGGTTTTCAAAAATGTCTTAAATGTAAGGAAGGGTAAGAGCTGAAACAGCTTCCACCTCCTTTTACATCCAGTTTCTTAACAAAGCAAGCAACAAACACAACAGTAATTGCTGCTAAGTGTTCAGATTGCCGCATTTCACATCCTGAAAAGATGCTTTTACTCCTCATTGATGACTGAATGCTACCAGCTTCTGCTTGGCTGCCTCAGCCGGATATTAAACTAGGTCATTTTACAGATGCCAACTACAGATTTTCTAGTAAAATTCATTAGAGCCCAAAGAGTCTTTCTGACAAACTGGTTACCTTCTAGATGAATTATTCCACCTGGTACCTAGCTTAGAGTTCTAGTGCTGGAGATATACCAAAAAAACTCTCCACAAAACAAGCAAACAACAAAACCACTAACATCCCTGACCCTGATATTTTTAACAGAAGATTAAAATAAGCAATGTAGTAAAATATAATAGCAGCACCAAAAATTATGACCRTGTTCCAAAAGCATTTCTGACAAAAGGTACAGTGTCCTAGGTAAATGTCAGCTTCTAAGGTGTGTCATTTATAGAGAAAATGGCTCAGAAACTGAAAGACAAGGCACACGTTAGAGTCAGGTTAAGATCTTTTAAAGGCTAGTAAGTAGATGACAAGTGTAGTTTAAAGAGTGCAGGTGAAGAATGAGTCATTATTAATGACCAAGAGCTTCAGTTATTGGTGCTGAATAGAAAAAAAAATCATTATGTTTGAAGCTTTATACTGGCACAGAGTGAAAATTATATGCAATCCCTGCTAAGTGCCTGATTTTACTGCTAGAAAATCTCTCTGACTGAAATGTACTTCAAAGTAAACTACTTTAGAATTTCTTTGCACTGTTGGATGCCCAACCAAAGGTCATTTTCTCTCTCTCTTTGTGCATCATTTTAGTAATTTTTAAAGTTTTTTTCCCTGTTCTGCAGTTTGCTTTTATTTTTATAGACTTCAGAGGGTCTAAGCTGAAAATTGGAGAATGGAGTTTGCAACTGAAATGCAAAATCAGGCATCTGCAGTGATTTAAAATGAAGATGTTTATTCATTACAGACCTTTCCCTGCAAGGTACTGGCCAGCCTCTCGTGCCACTGAGCTCCATAGGTGCGAAGGGGTTATAGCGCAGCAGCCCCGGGGGGAACCGCAGACCTGGAATCCAGCTCTTCCCCTCGTCCCACTCGCAGCCCAATTACTCATGAGTTTTACCATTCCCTGCAGCAAATTCCCACCATATCCAGTAAAAATCCTTCATCGAGGAAGCTTTTTTTTTTCAGTTTTGGGGACTCTCTGGCTCTGGAAGCTTTCTCAATCACTCTGCCTATTCCTTCTTCTCCCGATAATCAGAGAACTGACACAGCACCCAGGTTAGAGGCTGAAAGGTGAGAGCCTCTCCATTTGGTCTTAGACACATTTGCTACAAGTAACAGCAAGCAGCACACTGAAGGTGACAACGGTAGGAGTGGAGCAGAAGGATGTACAGAGGACGTAATGTGCATGTAGTCCTCTTTAATTTTTTCAGGAGAAACCCCATACCAAACCTTCCAGAAACAGCAAAGTTGCTCAGGGCATAAACTGGGGTGCACTTCAGTGCATGTACAAACATCTTACATCTCACTTCTTTGGCTCTGCTGGTGCTCTGCTTAGGACACTGTAGAGCAGCCTGAATGTTACTCCAGTTTATCCTGGCAGAAACTATAGCAGAATCAAAGGTATCTTGGCACTTTTCCCTTCCCACCTATGATATGAGCAGATGATGGGAAACAAATGATTAAAAACCTGTTACAGAACACAGCAATGGAAGATCCCCCTCAGAACAGAACCATGGTACAATGTCTGCTCTGGTGTCTACAAACAGCATATGACAGCAAAGCAGCATTAGCTCTTCTAATTTGATTATTGCTTCAAGACCACATCTTGGACTGCTACCAAAAGAGCTAATTCAGCTGAAAATTAATGTTTCTAATCCCACTCCACTCGCCCCCCTCCAAAAAAAACCCAGGTTAGCTTTAGCCGTGCTCCTTGATCCAGCTTACTATGTGGCTGCGCAAGTGCTTGTACCAGCACAAGGGAGGCAGCAGGGATGCTGGACCCCGAGCGAGGGAAATGCTCACTTTGGCAGCGTTCTACACTACAAGCAGTCAAAAAACTGCAGCGAAAAATCCCGTTCCTTTATTTACTTTCTTTCTCTGATGAAGAAAACAGCAAGTAAGTTTTGACCAGGATGTGATCTGGGGGCGAGAAGGAAGCACCAGAAACAACAGAGCAGTTAGCTTAACAGCCATGAGGAGAGGACAGCCATGCACATCTCAACAACGTGGGCTGCTGCAATGCGTGGCATTATTTTTTCTTATGATTTTCATTAACAGCAGAGATTTGTTTTGCAAAATGGCATCATGTGTTGCAAAATATAGTGTGTCCCACGGCCTTTCAATTTTTTGGTAGAATACAAACTTGTGCTTGTATGGATCTCTATACTACCTTGACAGAAGGGAGAGAAAGGAAAAAGAAATCAGAGGAAAAGGAAAACTCTTAAGGGCAGGCTAGTAATGAAAGAAATAAAAAGTTTTTAAAATGGCCAGGGCATTGGCATGGCAGTCAGGAAACCTAAGTTCAGTTTCTGGTGCAGTATGATCCTCAGCAACTTGCTTCATCTCTCTGTGCCTCCATTTTTTTTTTTAATCCATAAATGATACTACTACCACCTTTCCTTATATTTGTGTTGTGAAGCCTAATTCATTATTAATAACCAAGAGAGGTTCAGAAACACAGTGACGCGTGCCACTTGAGCAGGCAGCAAGTTCTCCTATCCCCCTCCACCGCGCTTCACTCACCGAGAGATAAAGGGGTTGATTCCTCGCAGGAGAGTGGCAGCTGCTGCAGATAAATGTTCCCTACAGACTAAAGAAGGCACTGTTTGAAGGTATTTAGTGCTACAGCTCTCCTTACACAGGCATCTTTACTATACATTAAAGCATATTTACTGACTCCGCACATCAATGTGCTGTGGAGTACTAGGGAAAGGGGTCCACATTTCTTCTTGAGTTACTGGAAAACGCTCTGATGCACAGTGACAAGCAGTACGGAAGCGCCTATACAGTAACGATTACCGTCGTCAGATGGTATTTATTTACAAGAGATTCCTTCTGTGGGGAATTGGGGACACGACCATTTGGGGAAGCAGCACTGGGCAGCTATTGGGGAGGCCTGACAGAAATGGGGTAGGTGCTTGCTGCGGAGAAATAGAGGCTGCAAGGCAACCCTGCCTGCCCGGCACTGCAGTTCAGACCCCCAAAAGAATTGTTTGGCACTTTAACAAGAGTTAATATTGACTTTTTGCAATTTGTACAAATTTTTGAATAAGGTAGTTGTCAAAGCCTTTTTTCTGTATTAAAAGATGTTTAAAAAACAAAATCTAGCTTTAGTGATGTGAAGCTAAGCTGGAATGTGGAGCCACAGCTGTGGGAAGGAATTTAAACATCTGATGCTAGGAATAGTGAATAAAAGTTGTGGCACCAGCAGTGATCTTTCAGGCTCTTTTGTAATTCATAAAAGTGAAAAAACCCTCAAGAGTTACCTGAAGAAGTTACAAGAAGCTGCACTGTGAATGGCAAGGACAGGTCAGAGATACCAGGACAAGTTCACAGCATTCTGTGACAATCCATCAAACACGCTGAGATGCTGAAGTGAAGCCCTGCTTTTGCAAGGGGGAGTGACCACCTCTTCTCCTGACCTCAGATTAGGTTGCACAAGAATGAGGAGGACAYGGAGACCAAGGGAAAGCAAATACGTTCCAGTGCTTTGTAAAAGTAAACACTCCTCCTCACAGGATTTATGCCAGTTGACATTAGGATTAATTTATTTCTTAATTAGGATTACACACACACTTTGCTAATACAAAAGGAAAAGAATTCCATTGCCTGAAAAAATATGGCCCTATATGCTACCTTGTAAAGGTGTTAATGGAAATCTCCATTTAAACAGGAAAAGCTCAGTGGTGGAATATGAGTCTACCAGGCATCTGGAGGGTTTTCTGACCTTCAAGGGAAGGTTACTGTTTTGCAAAGTAAATGCCATCATCTCCACAGTAGATTCAGGGGCAGGAACAGTCTCCATTCTAACCAGTATCTTCAGAACTCCTGGGATTAATTTATTTCTAATCATCAAATCCATCATGTCTGAATCTCATTTGACTAGTACTGTGGTGAAGAATTGTGCCTTGGGCAGAATCCAACCTAGCATAACCATCACAGAAATATTTCTGTAAATAATACCTCTAAACTCACAAAATTACCTGGAAAATGCCCTCTGGTTTAGAAACATAGAAACTGGGTAAAATCCTCAAAAAATCCACACCACATTTTACAGTTTCCTGCTGGTAAAGATGTTTGGGATTTTTAATTAGTACTATGCAGACATGAGGCCAGACATGTAATGTTCAATAAACCAGTTAGTTTTTACATCAGTAATGAATCTTAGAATATTAATGTAAGGCCTTCAGAAGTCAGAAACAGAAGAGTGAATGTGCAGTGATCCTAACATTACCCCTAGGTGCATGCGAGTAGCAGAGATATTAACAATCTCAACAGTGTAAAGTTAAAAAAAAAATCCATAGAGGTGGAAAACATGTATTTCTCATGGGTTAATATAATCATCTGCAGGTAGGTTTCAGAGGATTATTTCCAATCTTTTGAGAAGAGATTTCTTTTGTGGGCATGATAAAAATTGTTAATATGTTGCTGCTGTTTTATTCAAGGTGAAAATTTTACTTTAATCACTTTCAAATAAATGTGAAACTCAACCATTACTCCCTTCTAATAATACTGAAGAAAATAGTTCACACTAAATCTAACATAATGAACACAGCATGTTCATAGAGAACTAAGTGTTCTGAGCTTAAGTCCCCTTTAATCCATAATTCCTTTGGAACTACATATTACATCCACATGAATACCAAAGAGGTTTATGATTAATGTTATTTTAATGAATAATAAAAAGAATTGATGATGATTTACACAGTTATTTTCAGGTTTTTTTCGCATAAAGATTTGTTGGTTAGAGACTCTAATATATATAAGATGGAGCTCTACAATCTGATTGGGATGGTAATACGTTTGCAAAATCTCCTAAGCAATGCAAATACATAGATGAATTGAGCTGAGAATAGCTGCAAGCGATGACAGGCCCCAGGTATTCCCTGGATTCCTTCCTTACCCGTGCTGCGCCACGAACGCATGATGTGCGAGATGCACATTCTCAGCAGAAGCGACTTTGCAAGCAGGAGTAGCAGGGCCTGACTCTCACCTCGCCCTGGCTTGACTCCAGGGATTCCTACCACATTTCTCCTTGCCTATAGCAACAGATGTGAGAGGAGAACTGGGCTACACTACGCAACAGCTAGCGCGCAGGAGCACCGGGTCCCAGCTCTTGTTCCTGAGCAGGATCCTGAGCTGTTCTAAACGCTGGCGAGGTCAGTGGAAATTAGTTACACCCAGGCAGTAAGTGACAGCACATCAAGCACGGCCTGATTTTCAGAAAACAAGGGGCAGTCAGGGCGCCTTCACTTCAGTCATGATGCTGGAGTTCCTCAGTCCCCAGCAGTCTCGTTACAAACTCTGTGAGGGTTTTCACCACATTAGCCAGTGCACACATGCAGACGCTGAAAGCTGCCCTGCAAATGCTTTGCTCCAGGAGTCGGATTAGAGCGGCGGGCGACAGACAGGAAGGGCCGCGGCACTCGCCCCGCTCCGCGGTACCCAGCTACAGCCCCAGACGTCTGCCACCGCTTGCTTCCTCACTTTCTAATCTGAGGCACGGGCTCCAGCCAAATCTGCTTGGCTCATCTTGCCAAGGAAGTCAAGAAAGTGAAAGAAGGGCTGTGAAGCAGTGATAGTGCAGCATGAGCCTGCCTACGCTGTATCCAAATAACCTATTAATGAAAACCCTTTGGCAGCTGTTTAAATGCTGTGAATAGAGAAACGCCTGCAGTCAGAACTCTGTGGGATCCCTTCCTGAAAATGCCATCACCATGTTGTTATAATTAAAACAACATCCACTCCAATGCCAGCTATCTTTATTAGGTACCAAACACTGAACCTCTTCCCAAATCACCAGGGCGCAAATTACTTTTCAAAAACATTTTTAGAACTGATTTAAACATTAGCTTTCACACTGGAATGAACTTTCCAAGGGACAATAGTTTCGTTCCTTCCTCGAGGCTCTACACTACCATTCTAGAGATTTCTGTGTTGCTATCAACATCTGGCTGGATGCTGAAGCTGGTTATTCAGGACTTAACTGTTAGCAGATTCTAGATCATATTCCTTAGAGATCTTTTTGTTTGATGTTTTGCCCCTGATTATTGCCAAGGAAACAAGCAGGTAGCACAGTGACTCCTTGTCACTGTGGAAAACTTCAAATGAAGGGTCTAGTCTTGAAAAAAGATGGCAAGTGCGGAATCAGCAAAGCCATGAGTTGGACACAAATACCCACCAAAATTAATTCACATAGTACCATYTACTATAAAATAATTAATCTGATTGCATTGAAATTTTTTGTTTGTCACTGTCTCTAGAAGAAAGCTGYGATGATGTCTGCTTTCCCACACGCCTACCCAGATTTGAGATCTAGGCCAGATTCTGTATGTTGTTAAAGGCTATACTCCTAACATCAATGTTATTTGATAGTGTTCACACTACTTCTCAAGATGAGAGTGTTAATCTGTAAAAACTCCACTCTTATCATTCACAGTTGGTGTTCGATTCCCCAACAGTTACTCGGTCAGTCCACTGAGCCCTTCACCTATTTGCCTTTCCTGTCAGAGGACTTGGCGCTTACTCCACCAACATATTGCTCACTGGGTCAGACTTGGCAAGGTGGAGCCTGCGGGACAACTACTGAGACCTTTCCTTTAAAACAAAGATTTTGAATTTCTAAACGTGAACTAGAACAACCTACTTTTTAGCAAGAGATCTGCTGCAGAAAACAGAATAAAAGAGCTGAAAACAAACCTCCCTCTGCCTCCCCTTCTGCACTGTTTGAATATGGTGAGTTCTTCAGTGGCTTCCTTTGCCGTGACAAGTTACGCACAGGTGACAGAAAGCTATTAGGAAGTGACTCCTGTGTCTAACCACTGGCATGCAGTGCCCTCTGAGAAGCCTTCGGGTGCTTGAGGGTGCTGGTGAACAGGGGCCCTACAGGAGACCTGTACCCTCTCCAGAAGGCTGCAGGTCTCCCTCAGGTTCTGCCTCTCATCAGCCAGTTCCTTGCAGACATCTCAAATGCCTGTAGGTATTTAAAACAGCACTACATATCAATGTTTAAGTAAATGATTCTCATGCTTTGTATCATGTCTCAGTCCTGGCAGCTCTCTGCTTTTCTCAACAGTTTTCCTTTCTGCTAAATCTCTCCCCAACACTTTCTGCCCTCTCTGTAATCCAGGAGCATCCCTCAGGTCTCCCTCTGTCCATGGAGCTCCACCTGAGTGCAGGGCAGCAGACGGTGCCAGACAGACACAGACGTGTCCCCCTCCCYGCTGCCTACCTAAACTCTTTGGGAGGACTGATGGCTTCTGATCAGATTTCTCGGCTGAACACTCTCAGTATATGTGGGGAGATGCTGATCCCGCCCTCTCTCTTTTTCAAATTATTACACACCAAAGGTTAAACTTCCTCCATTCCACTTCCCAAACATACTGCAACACCTTTGATCAGTAATGGCCCTTGAAATAATCAAGAAATTGTTTAATAATATCAATTTTATTTTATAAACAAACCCATTCAATCTGCATTCAGCCAAAAATCTAAGAACAACCAAATCTGGTCTGCGAGAAACAGGAGAAGCCTCTCCTGATGCCAGAGAGAGCTGCTCAACTTACCCTCAATTTTCTGATATCACAGACTATTACACTGGATGATATTTAACATCCAACAATACAGCTTTGCAACTTGTGTATCACCACTTACTTAATTCAGTCCTCTCCCAGTTTTTGAATTACCTCAATTTTCTAGAACAACTTGGGTACTTCATTCATATACAAAATGCCATTTCTGTGCCTGATAAAATACACAGTGAATCTCTGCTAATATGGTTAAAGCCAACCTTCAGGAACACAGGGTAGCACATCTCAGAATGACTTCTCCTGTTTAAAAAACATTGGATCAAAGTCTGTTGCAACTAAATGTTTAAACTGTTGTTGGAAATGTTTAGAACTACAAAAAAATACAGAAATATTAAGGGACACAAACAAGCAAACAGACTATGTATGTGTTGGATGACCTCATTATTTCACTGTGACCAGCTTGCAACCTCCTGGTTTTCAGGCAGCCACCCTCACATGTCTAAAAGGCCAACAGATAGCTGAAATGAGTTTGTGCTGAATCGACTGTGTGAGGTGGAAAGAATTTTTCACAACTGATTTGCTTCTTTCTAAAGTGTCCATCCCTGCAGAGAAAAGAGCAAGAAACTTTGCTTACTGTCTCCTACCAACAAACAACTGACAGCAACACTAGTTTTTCAAACATCTGGCAACTCTCCAGTCTGCCCTTTCAAACATTTCCTGGGATGCTACAGTTATTGCCAAAGCCAGAAATATCATTTCTAACAGAGGCACTTCAAAAGTTACTATATTATCATCAATATTTTTGCACTGGTATTTCACCTTCAGTGTTTCACTATCAGCTTTTCCACAATCACTTTTTAGCATCTGCTATGTCAGCATCATGTTTCAGCATCAGCATTTAACCATCAGCTGTTCCACCATATGGCATCAGAAGCATCAGCAATATAGCACTTAGAGCACACAAGCAAACAAAAAGCACTGATAGCCCCCCACCCCCACCCTTTCTTCAGGCCATAGCCACCTCTCACCGGGACAATAAATTCCCTCGGTTGTCTTTCCTTCTTATTCTCCAAGAAGAAATAAAATTGTGTCCAAAGGGAAGAAAAACAAAACAAAACTGCTCTAGGCAAATTTGAAACAGTCTCTCTTGTGATTTTAATTTCCTGTGAGGTTCCCTGTCCTGAAGCATTTTTAAGGTCCTGAGCTATAAGAGCAAAGCTAAGTGTCACTGACTGTCATGCTTTTAATCACATTGCCGTTTGGCAGGGAATTTTCCCAGCAATACTGACAGGAAATCTCCTGGAGAGCTGTCCTGAGTTTCCGGCTAGCACAGTCTTTTACTACCTTGGAAGATGAATTTAGGACACTTTTCAGACTGAAGTTCTTCAGAAGGACCCAATTTATTCTGCTGATGTTTAGTGTGCAGGGCAGGTTGGTTGAAGTAAGCAATACCAACCTTGGCTGCAACTGCAAGAGGCTTTTGTTTTTGCTACTCAAGAGATTCAGGAAAYGCTTCAAACAGAAAAGGAGAGCATACCTTCACCTTCCTGATCATGGAGGTCAGGGAGGTCACCGCAGACTACTGCCTAAACAGCACTAGATTATGAGACTGCTTAGCCCTACTACAAATCCTCTAGGCATTATCATCTGCAGTTCTCTCTCTTCACAGTGCTGACAGCTATTTTCTTCTCCTGATGCAGTCTGTTTAGCTGAAGCTCAGAAAGGGTCTGCCCAAGCTGACTTTACACAGTAGGGGCCCAGCTAATGAGCCTTGCAGTCCGTTAGCACAGCCCTCCTTGTGATTTGGCAGCATTTTAGACCCATGGTGGAAGGTTGGATAGGTACAGAAGTCTGTGAAGAATCAGGCTCCTTGTACACAAAAGACAGCACAGGATTCTTGATATTCCTCTAAATATATCATATGCCATCATTTTTTTTCTGATGGTATTAAAACCCCCAGCAACTGATATCAAAGGTGGTCTTTTCTTTCAGGCTGTTATCTGAAAAACCAAAGCATGATTTAACTCCTGACCAAATGAATTTGATTTCTGCTTAGCTTACAAGCAATTACCTCTCAAATTTGTTCTGAGTAGAGTGCCATTTTTCCACCTCATTGTAAAATTTGACAAATGCAAATTTTGTAGGCTTCACTTTGAGTGTGAAATTTTCCAACACGGTGCCTGTTTATCTATAGAAAGCTGTAGCTGGCAAGATATCTTTAAGAAAAATGCAGCAGGAAGGGGATTAAATGAGACATAGGACTTTTCAGCGTTATGGTCAGAGTCTAATCACTCGAGCTTCCCACTTTCTGAAGAACAATTAGCATGAAGCAGTAGTTTTCCATTTTGTACTATACCAAGGGAAAGAGTTGATCTTTGGAAACCACTTAGGAGCARAGAAGTTGAACTGAGATCACCTGAGCACCAGAGATCTGACAAAACCCATGGATGAAAGGGCAGCATTAGATGGCCTCTAAGGGCATAGAATCAAGGTTGCCAATGCCATGGACAGAGTGCCAACAATTTAAAGGAGGAGGATTGATATAAAACCTGACAGAATTTACTCTCTGTATTATCTGGTCTTCAGTGATGAAACAATCTTATTTACTTTTATTCAAAGTTTTAGACAGAAAGTCTGAGTACACAACTATAAAGGATAATTAGCATTAGTTTAGTTGACAGCATGCTTGTCTCTAAAGCCGCTATTTAAATATGAAGGGAGCATCTGATCAAGATGTTAGATGAAAGGGCCCACATAACTGGAAGCTATTTCAGACGTGAAGATGTCCAGGGTAGCAGCATGAAGACTGCCTGTAAGGATATAGTTCAATGGAATACGTACGTACCCCTCCAAGTCTTACACAGGTATAAATAATCGTTACATTCCCTCTAAGTGGACTGTAGTGGTGGATGGCCACAGCTACTCTGAAAAAAAAMCAGTTTCTGTTGTGGCTGCCAGATTCTTCAAGCCATGCCTCATAATGAAGAAATCTTCCCATGCAACTGTGATCCTGGAAGGCCCGAGTCGTTGCCATCATGTGGATTACAGGGCTTTGCCGCTTAAGTGCTTTCAGAACCAGCTCGTTCCACAACTTTCAGGAATACATGCTGCTGTGTGACATCCCGGTTGCCGGTGGGGAATCCTAGCAGCATGTTATCAATGGTTATTTTACTTCTGTGAATAGGTCCTTAATGAGCCCAAGATTCTCCACACACGACAACACTTTTTACTGTAGCATACCAAATTTCTCTTCCAGAAAATGAATCCACTATGCTTTTCAGCCCATATAAGCTTTTGTAACCAGTAGAGTCTGAATCTGCACTACTAATCACTCCAACCTGGTAAACTGTAAACAGGTCTCTCACAAAGCCGGAAGTAACACTTCCAGCTGTAAGGCTATTAACCTAATCCTTGATAGCTGTTATAGAAACTCATGACATGCAGTTTAGCAGATACCAGAAAATACAGTTTTTCCTCAGTAAAGTTGGAGATGATCTTTGATTTTTGTATGTTATAAGCATTATTTAAACCTGCTCAATTAAAACGTTAAAAGTTGAAGCTTCTGCAGCTTTAGTGCAAAGATGTAAACATGGGTTGTATCAACTTTTCTGGTGCATAAAGATAATGACACAGTGGAGCATGTTGCCTGTAGGGTGCATACAGGTTTTAATGTTTTGCAGTTAAATCCATACTAGAACAATTCCCTTGTTTTCAAATTCACCAAATTCTCTTCTCTATACATGTTYTACTGTCATTTCCATTCTGAGAAACACAGGGCAAAATCATGGAAAAACCAAATCAGAAGATACCAACATTTTAAATCTTCCTATGTTAAATATATTAGGGTAGATTCTCATTTATATTGTAGAACTTCTAAATTGCTGTTGGAATGTGAAGGCACCAAAAAGTAGATAGAAAAAGGACTTACCTTATCCTAGGACAACTGAAATCATCTACAATTSCCCCCCACCCCCAATTATAACATTCTACAAATAAATGCCTTGAAGCTATCAAGTCTCACACATTTCTAAGGGGTGCAAAGACATCAGCCATTTAGTTCTTCAATTTACTGTACAGAGCTGCAGGAGAGATACATTCTCTGAGGCCTTGCATGGAAACTTTGGTTTTGTCTCTAATGCTTTTCTTCCAGTAAATCAAATTATTTTAGACTGAAAGCTCTGTTTGGCTTTTTTCTAGGGAACCTCTGTAACTCCCACAGACGCAATTCTTGGCAGTCTAACTGCAAGAGAAGACTGGGAACCTCCCAGATGTGATATGAAAATCAAGGATTACCTTGGAGATAAATCATGATAGACTCTGTTCCTAAGTCACTCAGTAATCCAGACCTCACTCTTCCTGGGAGGTAGCTACATGGAAAATGTTTTTGAAGCTCCATTAGCAAAATCCTGTGCAGTACATCGAGATACATGGAAAGCTACTGCTTTAGAAGTGAAATGTAAGATGTTTAATACATGTACAGCGGAGGGAAGGCGAGGAGAGGGAGCAATAGGAGTGGTGCCTCAAAAGCACGGCGAACGCCARTGTGATTCATGGCGTAGCACAGCTTCAGCAGCAGCCCCTGCTCAGCACCAGACCCAAGAGCGGCAGGTAGGACTTCACTGGGTGACAGCCGGGTAGTATTTCATTAGCAGCAGAGCTGACAGTACAAATGAAGTGAACAAACAGAAAAATGAAAAAGCGTGACACCTGGAGYGCTTTGTTGTGTCCCATGCTTTGACTGTTGCACTCTCCGTAAATCTGAACCAGGCGATGTTTGCCTCTTTTGAGCGTGAGTTCTGCAAAGCGGCTCACAGAAGAGTTTTCCCTCCAGAAAAGCAAGGAACATTCTTATAATTTTAAATTAAAATGTGCAATTACTGTTCTTTATTGTTGCCCATTAAAAGAGATTTGCTACAGTTGCTTACATATATGTATAGGATTTGAAAGGAACCAGCAGACTCTATACCACCGCTGCCTCCCGAGAGGTGTGAATTTCACAACAGCAATAAAAGTGTTTGCTGCTGAGCGAGAGCGATGATTTAAACGCAGACAAATGCTTATTTCCCTTCTGATAGCATTTTCCTTAGTTCTTTCTGACATATATAAATATACTCCTTTGGAAGGAGACCTGGAATATTATTTTAAGATAAGATAGCACAAGTTCATAGTAATTAAGTCAAACTCTTTTTCTATGAAGAGAAGTGAGTGAGCAGGTTTCCATGGTAATTCCTTTCTTACCTTTTAAGACAAAGGACAGCTCAGAGCTACAGAATTAAGTCTTTTTCATCCCTTTCTCCTCAAGCTTATACAGAAGCTGTTTCTGTTTTAAATCATCAGAGAGGCTCATCTTTTCTGATAAATCCAGCTTTGATATCAATTTCTAATGCAAATTGCATGAAATATTTAATTATTGAAAAAATTAAGACATACAAAGAGTTAATGAAAATACTGATTCCTGATTTTTCACAGCCAAATTATTTTCAGGTTAGCATTGGAGGGAGGGTGAGGGTGGCACAAGTCTAACTGAAAGAATTTTATCTAATTACAGAGTTATTCCAAGATGCCACTTTAGTGAGTTAATTGGCAGTGCAACAAGGATGAATTTGGCCCGGTGCAAATTCTCTCTTTTCTATTGTTAAGACTGCTCAAAAGAATGTTTTTGTTACCTATTTCTGAATCCAACCATTGTGTTTCCTTATGATTTTCTTTTGATTCTGTTACCATGTGAACAGTGAAATACACATAACCACAGCTCATGATCTCAGAATGTCAACCAAGGGGTATTTTGTGCTTCAGAACTGACTGGAATGACTCAGAGTCGTCTTTGAAAGTTCTTTGAAAAAGTCACACATGTGTTTAGATCTAAAAATTAATTGGGGATTAAGGAAGTAAGCTGCAGGCAAAGGAAAATTTTGATCACCTCAAACTCTGTACAAGAACTTTGTTTTGAGAAAACCTTTACTGTAAACCAAAAGTCYTAATAGTGGATTAGATTCTTAGCTAATATAAACTGGATTAGTTCCATTGACTAAAACTATTCAAATGTAGTAGAGTTGTAACATGCACTAGAGTGATGTCAATTTATACCAGCCAAAAAAATGGCTCTATATTTAAGACACTGGGTTTGCAAGATCCCAGTGTGTGGATTACTGACTGAATTGAAAAGGATATTTAAACAGAGAAAACCCATAAAACTACCTCCCTAAATAGCATACCTGTCTGTTTACAGGTATGTTTACTGTTTACTTGTTAATTAATTTTACTGTTAAGTTTCTTAAAGACACAGGCCAAGACTTCTACCTGTGGCTGAGGAACACTCAGAAGACCTCATCATGTGGAGGTGGAAAGATGATTCTGAATGCTTGGGTCTCCATGTTTACAGAGGATAACGTGACAGACTCAATGAAACAATGCAAGAGTAAATGTGATCCTAGACTCCCTTGAAAACCATCAGTAAAATTACTGGTCCCATTCAGCTTCTGGAACTTTATTGTTTGTCACTGTGCAAAAAACTAGCAAGAAGTTCAGCTCTCATATTGAATTTAGAGGGATTCTAATTATAAAAGCATCCTTTTGATGTTCCAACTGAGCCAGTCCAAAAGTGAAATCATCTAACAGAGAACAAGTATGGATACAATGGCACTCATTTGATCATATTCAACAACTAGTAAAACTGTTGATTACATAAAGCTTCAGTGGTCTCCCCTCCAACTGGACTGACTAAATAGCTCCCACCCAATAAAGTGAAGATCCAGGCTGGAAAATCCACAGGGCACCATGCAGGTTTACCAGTGTGGGTCCAGAGGCCCATTCTTGCATCGCTGCACTTGAATAGCAGCGACTGAACACGACAGCTTTGCACCTCTCAACACTTCAAGTCGTGGGATGGGTAACGTGGATCTGGGCTTGCATCCCTCTGCACTGGGGGAGCTCTGTCCAGCCACATGACCTTCCCTGCTGGGAAGCATAATGGGTGTCATGCTAGCCAGGACCATCTCAACTTTGGTCTGAAGTCCTACAGCAAACAAGAATCACAAAAGCCTGTGATGACTCCCTGCAGAGTGAAGGTAAAGCGCTTAACAACAGAAGGAAGAGAACTGTATGTTTTTGGACTCCTCTGTCTTCTGTCAGTTTGCCTGCCGCTTTGTTATTCACAGGGAGACTTGGCTCATGTTCACACAGAACCAGGGAAAGTGGAGACATGTTCTGTCTTTTGCAGCCTAAAGGTCAAACCATGATTGCAATCAAATAAATTATTCAGAGAGTAGTTGGAAGTTTTGCAGAGTCTGCCCAACTTCTCCTACTCCTTTCCTGATTTAACTCTTCTGATCTGCATTGGAAAGTTTAAGTGGGATTTTTTTCCTGTTTTTTAAAGGAGTTACCCAAGAGTTACTAGACGTGTACACTGACAAAGAAAGAGTTTTTCCCTGCAACAGACATGGACTTGTTGATATAGAAAGAATCTGAGCGATAGTTTCACAAAACCAAGAACTCAGGAGAGACCAAGGGCAAAAAAGATGAATGAGATGGAAACACACATCTCGTGTGCCCTTGGAATATGACCTCTTCTGTTTAACATCAGCTGTTCCTAACCTCCATTTTGGAGCTTGCTACAAACTACATGTAGTTCTCAAGCTCTTCTATGCAGCTCTTAGATGAAAGAACCATCTCCAGAAGAATTGGTGGGAGAGAGTGGAGGGGAAATATTCCTCCCTTCAGTAATCCATTTCTGCTTAGGAATACTGAAAGGCTCCTCTCAAATACACTGGAAAAAAATAAGCAGTTCAAAATCCTGTAAGAGCTGAAAACTCTACTGCTAGGGTTGCATAATTGCTGCACAGCAGAGAAAGAAAAATTGCTTGAGTTTGAGAGAAGCTGTGAGAGATTTCTGGAAGTATTTCTGGATCAGGGAAGAGAGAACAAACTGGGAAGCATTCAAGATAGATTACTGAGTTGGCTGGGTTCAAAAGCCTGACTATAAAATGAGATGGGTAATACTGCCAGCTTGTTGAAAGAAAGACTATCAGGGTATATTCCAAGCTATGCCACAGAATCCTGATGTAACTCTGGACAAGTCACTTCAATTTAATTTGCTTCTCTTGCCTATCTAAAAATCAGAGGGCATAGCAGATAATTTCCCCATCCACTTCCTATTCAGATTATATACGCTTCAGTGCAAGATTCATTGTCTTGTGGAGAAATCCAAACACCATGTGGAGATCCAAACACCAGTTCAGTGGGGCGATTACCTCAGCTGGAGCCTCTTGTTTGCAACATCACACAAATATTAGTAAACTTTCCCTTCATTCTTCCCATCCCAACAAGATCCCCTCCTCCTTGCTTTTCCTTCCTGTCCCAGATGAATCCTTGGGTGCTCACATCTCCACAAGGTCCTCTGCCACGGCTGGACAGTAAGTAAGTGTGGGTCCTGTCTTCTCGGAGAGCAGTCTGGCTTCTGCTAACAAGGAGCGAGGTGGGCAGCCAGCTTCACTATTGCAGCTCTGCTTCCACATTGAAACGCCATTTATTTCCAAAGAGGAGACAACYGAAAACTATTAAAGATGCCTGTTATTTTTCTTTAAGGGGAAGACCAATTACATTTATTGCAATTACTTTTCTTGTATTATCACATCTTAAACCAGAAAGGCTGTCACTTCTCAAGTGGCTACACTTGCTTTATAAGATGCAATTATGTTTGTCAGCTGATAACCAGAGACTAGGTCAGTTTTCACCAACTGAATGGACTGGGAGGGAATACTTTATTACCTTCTACCCAGCATTTCTTTTGAGATACAAAGTGCTTTCCATAGGCAGCAACTTTTCTAGCTGKAACAGCAGAAGACTGGTCAGCACCATAGACACTGAGTGCTTTTATCATGTGACAACCCTAAGAAATTACGAAAGCAATTCTTTTCTAATTGTCCTCCTAATGTCTAACAAGAAACTTCAAGACCTGTCTTCAACACCCTGCTTCAATACAGTTCTCTGTAAATCTTCTCTGCAGTATTTCCCTTGGTCCTTCATTGCCTGGTTTTCTGCTATGGACACAGGGACTGTTTGACAAATCTTTCTGTTTCTTCTTGATGTCTCTGTCTGCATATCCTGTAGACTGGATGCATCACAAGTACCACCACAGAAAAATCCTGGATATGCTCCAGAAATAAATCAACTTTCCACTTTCAAATAATAACTTCCTGGAAAAAATAAAGCTATTCTTCCTGTACTTTGCAGTAAGATTGACGTTCACTGAAAATTACTGTTCATTTCAAACACATTCCTTTATTGCAAAGGAAAAAATCCATGGAACATGCTGGGGTAAGGTACCTCTGCAAAGCCCAACTTCCACAAAAACACAGTGAAATTAAAATTGAAATTAGAAAGAGAGAGGTCTACCTAAAGCAGAAGTTCCAGGGTAACAAAGAATAAAGATTCAACAGAGAAATATTCATAAGTGTGATGTCAGCCTGCAATCTGGAGCAAGTGCTGCTTTCTTGACTTAATAACAGTGAATGTCAGATTCTTCAGGAATGGAATTTGCAAAGTCTTGGTAACAAGTCTGCTGCAGAACTAAATCACAGTGCATCCACCACAGTAGATTATCTGTCACTCATAAAATCAGTRCTTTCTGAGCTGCCTCTTAACATGGCTCAATATATAGACAGAGAGAAAAATATTTATGAAAACCAAGCACACCCACCAATATCATGCCACTTTCTTAACTGATTTATAACTTCAGTCTTCAAAGAGAAGATCTGCAACAAGCAATCTTACACTTCTGTGACAGTAATAAAATGATCTGTTTAGAGGAGAAATATCATTTTCACTAGCCAGATAGTACAGAAGAATGGAGAAAGGAACAACTGGATCATATTTTAAAGAGAAGCAAAGTATAAAAACCTATCTAGAGGGATCAAATTCCTAAGCTGGAGACAGTCAGATAGCCTGATTCTCATCCTATATAGGGGGATAAGTAAATAAATCAGGACTAAACATGACAAAAGCCAGACTGGGATGTTAATCACACCGATGAAATTGCAAATACCATCAGTGGGACTGGAGACACTAAAGCAGTGTTAATGAGACCAGAGCCCATTCAAATGGTACTACCTCCACGGGAAAGGATAATCAGGCTCTGATTAGACAACTCTCATATTATTGTTTCAAAGTAGATGCAGCAAAACATGTTGACGGAGGAAACTGAATGGATTGGGAGCAGACTCTGTATGATGAACAAGGAAAGAGCAGAACAGAAGCATATCAGTACTGATCCAAAAGGAAAGAAAAACCTGTCAGACAAGGGAGGGTCGGGACTGAAGATGTGAGCCTTAAAGTGAATGACGATGGTATTACACTGCTCAGCAGCRATAACAATAAAATAACTAGTGGACATAAAAAGTTCATTTCATTCAAATCAGAGTGGACAGGTCCAACCGGGATTTTGAGACAAAGGTATATGGAGAAGAAGGGTTTTTTTTTTTTTTTTCCCCCAAATTAGTTTTCCTGTATGCCTTTATGAGGCCTGAGGAAGGCGCAAGCAGAATGTCAGCAGCCTTGGTGGCAGCAGGGCCCCGGCAGAAGGGGATGCTGCTCCTGGAGTAGCATCACTCATGCCCAYAAAGCACAGTTTGCTGTGGAGCAATCATTTCCTGCAGTCACGGAGGGAAGAAGAGACACCTGCAGAGGCTATTACAGTAAAGAACGGTGACACTCTCCTTCGGTACAGGAGGGGAGACAACACAGAGGTACGGACGCAGAAGCCTGGTTGGGCCGCAGAGCTGGCTGAAGCTGGCAGTAGCTGATCCAAGCAAGCGTTCCCTCTGCACTCGGCCAGCACAATGGCCACAGTGCCGGTACATTAATTACGGGGGAGGCTCTTCCCTCAGGAAGGGTGGGATTCGTCCCTACCAGAACTTTGMAAGTCTTCGCAAAACCTGAGCCTTACTTTCCTCCTGCGCTAAGCCCGGCAGGGATATGCTAGCACCAAGCCTGGCTGGAGCAGGACGTATGAACAGCACCAAAGTCCCCATGGGAAGGAAGAGCTACCACAGCCCTCAGATGGGGAGASGTCCCCGCCAGATAAAATGCATTAAAGCTGTCACTGAGTAATCGTATATTTAAACAGTGCTTATAAGCCTCAGTTCCTGCATAACTGGAGAGACCAGGAGTATAAATTTGAAACTGTTCCCTCCTACAGTATCCGTAGATACAAGCGGATAATATCTCCTGTGTTGTTTATGAAGGTGATAAGCAGCACACCCTTACTGCTCCTGTGCCTCCCCAGTCAGCTGGGCACTGGGACTTTCCACTTCGTTTCACCCTGCTTTAACCACACGCGCTGGTAATAAAGTAACTTGTCCAACCACACAGTAAAATACTGGAAGATTTGAGAGGTGGAGGAAGATGTATCTCATATCTCTGTGCCAGCAYGAGCAAGTCTTGCATCCTCAAGAAACAGGGTTCATCAAAGAACTTGTAGAAGAGCTCAGGTCAAACTGTGCATCAATTTAAACTCTGCATGGCCCCACTGATTTCAAGGAGATTRCAGAGAATTTGCCTTTCTAAGCAAGTTTTGCCAAATTAAGTTGTGGAGAACTATTTCCATAGTTTGAATTGAAGATGCACAACCTACTACCTACTGGAGACTTAATTCTCTGTCTGATAGACAGGAAAATCCTTTCAGTGAATTATATCAATGTCTAGCTTTTCTTGTATGCTKCCAATGCAGGTTTCTTTTAACACAATGGCCAGAACTGTGAAATTTCATGATATTTGCCAGGCAAATTGGAACTACAAATGATGCTGTAGCTGCAGTCCTTGCTTGGCTGGTAGACCTGAAAAGCCACACTGATCCTTCTTGAGTGCAGTAAGATGTAACCTTTACTTTTTCACTACATCTTCTTTTCTTAGATCATTTTTGTCACTCAGAGCATTGGCAATCTTTCTGGCTAGGTGAGCACAGAAATGTTCAGGTTATAACATATGGAACATCTGAAAGGTATGACAAGGAAAGGAAGTATYTTAAGTATCTCAGAGAGATTACAAGAAAGGGAGATGCAGAATTACAAGGAGTATTTGAGAGGCAGGATGAGGAACAGATGTGCAGTATAAGGGGATCACTGACATAATACTATAAAGAGCACTCAGCATCAAAGGATGGAAGACATTTGTGAGATATAGTAAGAAAGAGAATTACTAGACAGAATATCTGAACRATGGGACAAGGAAAGGAGATACGGGATATTCCTGAACTTCTTATCATAACTGCAGTATTCATCACCAGTTGTAAGATTTTCAGAAATGAGTTTCATTTGGGTAATTTGGGACTGATAAAAACAMTGAAAAGGCTATTGGCAGCTTTGGAGTTACTTAGCCGTGATGTATGACTGGAAATGTGCTGGGCGAAGCCTGACGCTGCAAGGTGCTGAGCACCTTCACTGACTGCAGCAGGGACGGCCTTTACAAAGGTGCTGAGCAGCCACAAGTCCACGGGAATCAATTAGACCTGCAGGGAGTTACCACCTCTGAAAAAATCAAGTTGTGGGAGTTGAAAGCACCTCGCAGGTTCAGGTCTGAAGTGTCACATTAGGGATGTGACAGCAATGTCTATTAAATCTCTCTCCACACACAGATACCCGAGCATGCACACACACATGCACACACACATACATATTTTACCATACTCCTCCATCTTCTATTGTTAAAATGATAGAAGTGTAACATTTAGTGAAGGCAATCAGAGAACTGGTAATTATCACAGTGGGCATGAAAATCTCTGGGGGCCCAGCAGTGGGAGGGAAATACAGTATATCTTGAAAGACAGTGCAGACATGAACAGAACTTTCTCCTTAACTACAGAAACCTCTTTTTGATTATTTGATTCCTCCTTACTTTAATAATCAGCAATCGTGACCCACAGCACAGCTGTATGCATGCCTTGAGATGAGAGCAAATTTTCTGCTCACCTCCACCAGGTAGTCTCCCTCCCTGATATGTACAAGCTAAGTCCAGATCTTCCAGCAATCCCTTTTTTCCACTTGGTTAAACATTCCCTACCTCTCCCAAAGTACTGTCTGGTCTCAGTCCTCAAGGCAAAGCAGTGTGGACAACCATGGGGCTGTACAAATACAATATGATAATGTTAAGGGTTAATTGTTAATTTAAAGTTTGTGTCAAAGTACTGTTAAATTTCTTAAGGCAGACAAAAGAGAGAAACATGGTGACCCAAATCCTCCAACAGTGTACGTAATGGTGGGCAAAGCTTCTCAGAAAATGTGTTTGTCATGAGCAGCAAAATGAAACAACTTGCCTGTTCATATTAATTTTTATGCTTGCTTTTTACTAAATGGTGGCAAGTGGCCTTTTCCACAAATTGCATCTACTTTTTTTTTTGATGTTGTCAYACAGACTACATGACACCTCATTTCTACCAGCATTTTTGACAGGCACACTCCTGTGGCACCTTCTTATAGCAGGGTAATCTGTCCTCATTCCTGGAGGCTAAGTGCACACTCGTCAAAGGTAGTTATCCCGGCTCTCCTTTGCTGCAGTATTTTGATTTTGCTATCATACTCACCCTTCACAAGCACCCATAGTACTGTATGCTRTCAAGAAACTTCTGTCTGGATGGTGCAAGTTCCTTTGCTTGGCACTTTCTAATTGTTTTGCTGAGGAGTAAGCCTGCATCTTTGAGTAGACACTCAAGAAAATCCTGTTTCAGATCTCAGTCACAAACTAGTCTTTTCTCTATGACTCAGTCCCAACAGATCACAAGAATGGCTCTTCAAATTTAGATTAGCCCAAATTCTCTTTTTTCACCTTTCTTTTGTACTTAAAAAAAAATTGCCCTTACACAATTCCTTTTGCAAGAAGGGCAGCACTTCTCAAGCCTGTCCAAATATACAATTAACTGGAAATATTAACACCTTAAAATGTCTGAGTTCTTACTGATCTGTCCTCAGATGTATTCTGATATGTCTTACCTTCTGTATGATGTAAGCTCTAGTTCCATTTGGCTTATAGCASGGCCTCTTAATGACATCATTTTCTACAATATTCGATGATGCCAGACTAGACAGTCAAAGACTGTTTTCAACGTAATGTCCCTCCAGACTCCTTAGCTTAGCCAAGGAGATGCCTGAAGAGATGTCTAGCTTACTAYGAACTCTTGGAGCTATCAAGAAGTCATAGTAATGATTTAGTATCTGCCCATTAAAAGATAACTGACAAAGCACAAGTTAGCTCAAAGGGCAATCACCTGCTGCAGACAACTGCAGGTAAGTCTGGCTGATTTCAGAAGGATGAACAGAGCAAAACCAGAAAGTCTACAGCAAGCAAGCAAGCAAGCCAGCTGCTTTTGCCTAGGGGAAATTGCCAGTCAGTAAATACGTGGCTATTCGTGTGAGTAAATTAGATGTCAAGTCACTTGTGTTTTCATGCTGTTGTGCTTTGTAGAACTGAACAATCAGCAGACTGATCTCACCCCAGAAGCAATGCTTTTTGGTGGCATTTGATCTTGAAGAAGACATTGCTTTAGAAGAGAGCTACTCAAAGATAAGACAGAGTAATCATGATACCAGCACAGCTAACTGCAATAAATCTGTTTTTTCTACCTTTAACATCTCCAGCATTCCTCTAGATAAGGCACAGAATGCCTCTTTGAGCACACTTGGGCTGAGAGTACAGCGTGTTAGTAACTCCTTTGCCTTTTGCAGATCTTTTTCTCATACTGGTGCATGTTTGTTTATCATTAGCACGAATTATGATGGGTGTCTGTACAATTTGAACAACCTTTTCTATAACAGCATCATCTCAGTCTTTTTTCTCTCTAAATTGCAGTTCGCTACAAGCRCTCTGACAGCTTTTATGTTTAACAGAATCTTTAGTCTGGCAATCCTGATTAACTCGTCTCTACAGAGGAGTGCTATTTTAATAAGACTGAGTGAAGAGTTCTAAGAAAATCTTTCTCTCTCTCTCTGCTTCCCCCCCCCCTTTAAGACGACTTTTGTACATCTAAGAATTAAGACTGTAACTAAAGTTTAGATACAGCATAGCCAGTTCCTCTTTTGGACCCTTGATATATTTTGGAAGGTTTCCAACAGACCCAATTATTTCAAATATGCTTCAGAAGTTACATTAAGGCCAGCATAACAGAATCTGTGAATGTATTCAGTCCTTGCCCTCTTCCAACCTCTGATTTCTTTCCAAATAAAATGTTTAACATTACTTTTTTTTTTTTTTTTTTTTGGATT
>NW_020450860.1:2770024-3061965 GCF_003343035.1 Apteryx rowi
GGCGCCGCCCGGCCTCGCAGCCTCCCCGCAGAGCCCCCTCCCAGCGCACAAACAACGCGACATTTCTTTTTTCTTTTTTTTTTGTAAAAATGTTTATTTAAACCTTTTTTTTTATTATTTGTCCTTTTACAACAATAAAATATTGCGTCAATATAAACCCCTTGACTAAAACTGGTCGACAACCAAACGTTACAGCGACTCGTGTGTTTCGTTATTTTTTTTCTCCGACACCTATTTAGGTTTTTTTTTCTTTCTGAAACTTTTTTTTTTTAAACATAATGCGGAATTTATTGAAAATAAATAATTGTTGGCAACTGCAATAGGCAATTTTGGATAAAATAGTTGAAAAAAGCAACCTTTAATGAAAATAGCGTTTATTATACATCAGTTACTAAATGAATAAACTAAATGATCTTTCTTTAAATTAATAACTTCCAAAAAACGTTTAATATACAAAACTGTACAGTTATAAAGTTGGCAGAAATAGGCAGGTCCTCAGTGTCGAGTTTTTTTTATTATTATTATTATTATTTATCTTTTTTTTTCTCTTTTAGCGCTTACTGAAAAATACTGGAAAAATATAAATGTCGAAAGGAAAAAATCTGAACGCCGGGGCGGCGGGGGCCGCGGCTGTGCGCGCACACGCACACGCACACACACACACACAATTTGACGAATGCCGTGTGCGTGTGTGCGTGTGCGTGTGCACACCGTCCTCGTGTACAAACGCAGGGGAAAGTACACATCCACGGACGGGCGGAGGAGAGGGGGCGGGCGCAGCTCAGCACTTCCCTATGCCAAAGGATGGTTGCGTTTTTAGCGTTTTATTGACTTATTTGTTGTCTTGTTTTGTTTTGCTTTTCTTTCTCCCTCCCTGTTCGTTTCTTATAAAAGCTTTTCAACAAACCTAGCATCTCCCCGTGACGCGGAAATAAGCTCAGCGTGAACCAAATGCGGGCGTTTTCTGTCCCCCCCCCTCCCTCCCCTTCCCCCCCGAAATTCATTAGACGCCTCATTCCTCCTCGCTATCGAAACAAAATACAGAGAAACTGATTTCCGAAGCCAAAGCGCAGAATTATAAAGGTGTTTTACTACAGACCTCTCAGTCTGGCGCCGACCAAAAAGCCCAACACATCTTCGGAAAGGAAAGGACTGGCAAATGCCACGGTTTTGTTTGCGATGCTTAATTTCGGCTCTCTTTAAAAATTNACTTAATTGTTTCTGTAGGGTCATGGTTATCTATTAGGGCAATAACAAATCAGGAAACAATGTTCTATGATTCTTAGATAAAATAACGTTTTGTCCTTTCTTATGCGCTTTGCAAGAGCTTCATAAACACCAGCATGCTTTGCACTAGCCAGTAAAGTACTTCAGCACCATTCTGCAGGTAGTAAAGTTATTGTCCAAAAAAGCCAAAAGTCCTCCTCAAAGCTCAAGAATTATGACTGACACCAGCAAAAGGTAAGGAACTGAAGTGATCTGAACACCTGAAACCATCTTATCTCCTCTAACATTAATTCAGAACAGGGTGGATGATCTCCTGTCATTACAAGGGAAGATTTGGAAATTAAAAAATAATGATGTAGGAGGAAGGCAAGTCTGAGTCTTCATCTCACTCATTCCTCTTCCAACCCTCCAATTCATAGCCCACAGCTGTTAGATGCTTACCCTAAATTGAGAGATTTAGCCAATCCCTGTATTATATCTACCTGGGAGCCCAAGAGTTTCTTAACAGCTATGCTATACAGAGGACGAGTTCAGGTTAGGAAAAGTTTGAGAAAGAAAATAAAAGCACAGCAGGACTCCTACCTTTCAGGCCTTTATCACGCACCATGATGTTATACTGAAAGATTTTTATAAAAGAAAATAAATGAAAGAGAAATCTGGAGTATCTAATAACTCTGTAACTCAATAGCCTGATAAAGTTTTTGTTTGGTTTGTTTTATTGGAAACCCTACAGAAATTGATCTGAGAGCAATGCAAGTGAAATGGAGGCCAGGGGGATTTCTCTTCTTTTGTCACAACTTTAAAGTTTGTTCCAATGCATACAGCGTTTCAGCTCCAGCTAGACTTCTTGAAACACATCACAAAAAAAAATAAAAAAAATCAATRAGCAGCAGAGGTCTCTGATGTTTCCAAAAAATGGGAACAGTGAAAAAAAGACAAGTGCAGGCATAACCAATATGAATCTACTGGTAGGACTGGTGGTCAGCCAGCTTCCTAAAGCAGCTCACCTTTTATGTGGAGTAAGGAGACTGCTGGTCCTTGCTTTTCCTGTAAAAATGCATTTCTGCATGAACAGTSTAAGATAATCGCATTGGAACTGGATCAGTGGAGAAGTGTGAAAAACATGGCAGCATTCAAGCTTCTATTTGAGAAGAGGCATTTACCAGTCTTGGGAGAGAGAGAATAAGAAAGTGTGTAATTCAACATTTCCTTTTGATCTGTAAACTACTTTTTTCTTCTGAGTTAATTTGCTTAAAAAATGCACAAAGAGGGAGGGCAAAGCAAAAAGTAAATGTGCTAAAATGTTTGACAGAAATTCAAATGTTTGTGAGGAAACGTGTTTGTTATTCTATGCACAGAGAACATCAGTATTTGCTCTGCTTAGCTGGGTACATAAATTTAATGCCAAAAGTGATCCTAACCCAGTATTAGACTTGAGACAGACTCACACAACTGAGGCCCTTTGTCCGTAACAGAAATGTGATCCAGCCTAACTACATCACTGCGAACGTGGATGCTGTGCAATGAGGCAAAATGAGGWTTTCAAAGATATTGCTTAATCCAGTAAATTACTGGAAGGTGCATTGATGGAGCCACAGTAATGTAAGCACTGTAGTCTAAATTTCCATACAGCACACATGGCCTGGGGAAATGATGAGATTGGGTGTTACCCTAAACAAGGACGTTAAAGAAACTATCTTGGATCAGATTCTGCTTTTAAGAAGACACGACCACCTGTATTGGGGTGCCCAACCTCTTCTTATCACTTGGATGAATGTCATGCACAGAAATGCTGCAAGTGATATGAGCTCTGCAACATTAAACGCAGAAGCATTTAACCACTGCTACCCTGCTCCTTGTGGGAGCGCAGAAGCTGGCAGCTGCAAGGCAGGCGTCCGGGCAGTCAGGAAGACAGGACATGGAGGTCGGCCACTTAATGGAAGATTTCTTATCCAGTGTGGGAAGGAGATGTGGGAAAAGGACATTTAAAATGCACTACAGTATTTGTGTTATGGTAATTCTTGGTAGTGAAAGATGCCCTTTTCCCCTAACCCACATGGAGAGGAGATGGCAAAAGATCAATTTTAACATGACACAGATCACCCTGCCTCTCCAGCATCCATTCCCTAGAGTTTGTTGAGGAGGGAACAGCCCATATCACTGTGTACTGCAGGGTCAGGACTTTGCCCATCCCTGTACAGCCAGGCTAGTGAAGCCAAAAGCACGCTGAAGTCTATTTGCGCTGGACACACTATATAAATGCACAATCACAATCAGTCCCAAATTCCTTGCATTACTGCTCACATTAATGATACTTAACTAAAACCAGAGCTCCACTACTTCTGCAAACAAGCATATTAACTGCAAACCTAGCTCTAATATCACCACCATACACTGTACCCAAGATGGAAAAAGTACAAATGAAATGTGAGGTGACAGTGTTTGAGGATAGTCACTCCAGATCCTAAACCCTTTCCTCACTGCGCCTGCCTAGACTGATTTTACCAGTTCCTCCCACCTAAAGCCAGGCAGCCAACTGAGCATCTAAGCTAAGAATCGAGAAACATCAGGCTCCCTGTCCACACCACGCACTAGAGCTGCTTATTCTCTTCTCCAAATATTGAAGGAACCCATGGATTGCAATCTAACATAAATGCTATATATTAGGTGGTACAAAACCAGGCTATGATCTGTAAAAGCTTAGTCCCTGAGGCACAAAAGAACTGGCTTCAAGTGGGTTACATTTGCAGGTTCCACATAAGCCACTGGAAATGCCTCAGAGCAATCTTCAATTTCCAGTGTTGCTGAACTGCTTGAAAAAATTGTTTAAGAAAAACTCAGATCCTTGTTTGCTGCAAAAAATTAAAGTGAAACCCCATTCTAAGGCAGCTTGGACTCTGGAGTGTTTAAAATCTGCATCCCAATTTTGTGATTTAGACCTATTTATATGTAAATTAAAAAAGGAAAAGATTACTTCCCTATTATTTCCCCTATGATGAATTAGCCTGAATTAGTGATGAATATAAAGAATTAACTCTTATATTCTTTATGTTTTGCCTCATTTACAAATGTCATAAGAGCCCCTTAGACATTTAAAAAAGTATGCCAAGTAAAAATAAAATTCTCCATAGAAAACAAAGTAAAATGTTTAATGATATAACGAAGACTCATTAATGTAATGTTTATTTTTAATATTAAAAATTCACAAGAATTGTCACAGCTCTTGTCTTAATCAGATGAGCTTTTGTAATATTTATTGGTGTTGTAATTTCATAAATATTTATAAATCTATTTTCAGACTTTACTGGTCTTTGCTAGATTAAATACATTTTCAACTTGTCAATCTTTGAGGAATACTTTCTCCATCTGTGCAAGACAGTCCTTTTACCCACTGCACAGTGCCATATGATTGCAGGTGTGGCTAAGGAGATTACAGGTGCGAACCACCGTGAGTAACCTTCCTATACTAATCTAATTACACAATATAGCCTATTTCTTTCAAGACATATATTGACATGGTGTTAACTGTAGAGGGCAGAGAATCAATCTCCTCTTTCCTATCCCTCCCCTCTTCTTTTGCTCAGGGGAAAGCCACTCTGCTGGCTTGTCCAGTGGTTGGGGCTTAATGTCCTAATTTACACTCCCAGGTACACAATTAGGGTCATAATCTTGCCTTAAGTAGTTAGGTAACTTCCATAAAAATCCCAATATATGACAAAGAAACAATCTGTTCCTGAGAGATATGCAGGAATCTTCTGCTTCTGGGCTCAGTGCACTACGCTCTGCTCCAAGAAATTAAGGGATAGTTCAGCAGCTCATTTGCTTTTGTGTCTGATCTCATTGGCGTTTGCAATCTCAGCAAGACTGAGTTCAATCAGGACGCGAACAGGAGACTTCCTTAACAGACAAAAGTATTTGAGGTAGCGTTCAGCATTCTGAATGTGATGTATATATAAAGAAGTATGGTGTAGAGTCTTTCAAGTGAAAAAATCAAACATTACCCCTGACTTCTGGAGTTCTTAAATTCAAAAGTCCTGTTATCACAGAAAATTCCCCGGACAAGTAACTATTACAGATGAATTAAATTAACAGAACACATTTTGGGTGGAAATTGGAGCAAATTCATACGCTGCTTCAGAGAACGGACAAAGGGCATGAGCCTCCTTTAGTCTTCTCTCAGCTTTGCCACTTCCTACAGCTTTACTGCTAGACTGAAGTAAGATTTCCCACTGTATTAATTAAGGATAAATTCAGCAAACACTTTGAAAGTGTGCAGCACAAATGCAATACTGTGAGCCATAAACTGCCTTTGAGCTAAGGAGCTGGGCACTGCACCAGCTAACTGGGCTGGGCTGGTCCTGCCCAGGCGACTACCTGCTGCTTCGCGGCACAGGTAAAATTAGCTCAGGTGTGCACAGATCAGCCTAACTGCGCTAAACGCCCTGGCGGACCTGTGCCGCTCTGCACTGCCCCGGCTGCTCCTCAGAGCACCGCGCTGGGCCACTCAAACGCCACGCAGGAATTTTCCTGAACAGGAAAATTTTCCTTCATATCTAATAACACACAAATATACAACTGGACAACAGAAAAAATGCTCGTACTTCTAGGTTCTTTCTGATCCACCACTGTGAGTTAAATAGCTAGACGTCTTTCAGGATCTTGGTCTCCGGCTTGGAGCTTTTCAATTCATCAGTCTCGGTCTCCCATTCTCTGTGTAATCTGAGGAGTAATATTCATAAACAGTAATTATTTATACACAGTTATGAATCTTTTGAATTTGATTCTCTTCTCAAGCTATAAATATCGAATAAAATTAATATGAGTTAGAGAAAAATTAGGACTTTAAGGACCAGATATATGTAGAATCACTTACAGTGCTCTAACTTTTTTAAAGTCAGTTTTGACTTTAACATTCTCTTGGGTTGCAAACACTACAGGGAAAAGTTTACATCCAATCAAAAACGTATTTATTGAAATGTTTAAAAATGCACAAAAGCAGCTCTGCTAATACTAAGTTTTATAACTCCCTCTCTCCTGGACTAAAAACAAAATGAGTCCTTTTATCACCCACTTTTGGAGTTCAGAACACATCAAAATGTTTCTTCTACTGCATTGCAAACAAATCCTAATTTTCTTATCCTTTTGTGTTTGAGCGAAAGAAGCTAAGGCAGAATTTCAAAACTGAACTCCTTTGAATTTTCACAGAGAAAAGAAGGAAGATTCAGAATCCAAATGCAGAGAGAGCACTATTCCTCTGGGTTGGTATCTAAGACACAGAACTGGCCTGTATGTCTTCCAAACCTGGTTTCCATGTGTTTTTAAAAGACAAGTTTATATCAAGCACACTTTATTGGACTCAATAGAGTAACTCGATACAATTCTTTGAGGTGTGCTATTTTGGAGGTCAGACTACATGATTTAACCCCTTCTGGCCTTAAAACTTACAACTCTAAAGACCAATCCTTCCAAGACTCCTATTCAAAATGGAAGAACCACCTGGCAAGCTCAGGAGACATCCCAAGAATTTTGCAGTTTCAGATCAGATCTCACAAAATCTTTTTCACTGTGGAAAAAACATATCTGAACCACACTTCTTTCCAGGCTTTTAAAAAACAACACTGCAAATGCTGTACTAATCTAGATCAGAGCCAGCTCTCCTGTCCATCACCCTCTGAATTTAACACTCAACTTTGAAGTCTACAGATTAGATATTTCTTTTTTTTTGCACTGAACTGAGAGATACTGAAAACAGACAAGGTAGAAGAAGAAGGAAATAGGTAGAAAACAATTCTGAGACTGAGAACTTCAGCCTTGCGTCATAAAACCACAAATAGAGTGTATGCCCATCTGCAGAGATTAGCAGTTCCCTGTTTAGCCCCAATCTTTCTTTTCAGCTTCTGGTCTTGAGGACGGCACCAGTACCTTCCCCTCCAGTCCCAGCCTGCAGCATGCCTCATGGCTCTAATTCACCATGACTTAATGCAATGTATTCATCCTAAACAGCACTTGCACATATGCACTTGCTGTCCATTTTAATCTGCTTCGTTATTATCTTTAGAATTTATAAATATGAGGTCAAGTGAAAAGGACATTCAAAGAGGGTGGGTTTTTTTTCCTGGAAGTGAGTGCTGAGCAGTGTTTGCCATAAATTAAATTTTCAGGCTTTGTGGATGTTATGTAAAACTGCTGAACGTTCTTCTGATGTTTGAGCCACAATTTGACAACAGCTTCAAAAAACTGGTCAAAGAACTGTTCTTTCTAGCATCTGCATGTTGAATATTATATGTAATGCCATGGTTGTGTAACACTTCCCATTGATCTTTGGATGCAAGGCAATCACTCAATTTAAAAAATGCATGTGCCCACAATAGGAAAGCAGATTTTAGATCTTACAAGCAATGGAATAGGAAAACATGGTAAATTTCCTTGATCTTCTTTAAATTAGTATTTTTAAAAGACACAGTAACAGATATAGCTGCAAAGGTAACTAAAAATCCCTTTGCCTATTGTGATTCATTCCTACTACTTGTCTTGGTAACTTTTTTATCTTCCTTACCATTGCCTAAAGAAGAATTTTAAATTGGTATCCTTGAAACAACTCCCAGTTTAGTTGCTTAAGTAAAGTTTAAAGCAACTCAACTGCTTGTGGAAAAATGGGAATCACTGCAATTTCCTTCGAGGTTCAGCTGCTTGAGAAAGCACTCAATTAAAGCAGAAGGGAAACTGTTTTACAGTCTCTGACATTGGACGTCTGTAATGCTTTTGTCACAAATGATGTCTCTTTTCAGCAATGTGGTCTCCTTGCCACCAACATAAGGCTCAGTTTAATTTAAAACACAATTTAAAGTTTTATACGCGGTGAGAACTCCCTCTGTCAAAACACTCTGCTGAACACAATGGGTGCAGCTTTCTTTCAAGCATGCTGTGTTGCTTTGGAGAAGCGCAGACACACAGTCTGAGCTGCACGAATATCCAGAATTATGCTTGGAGGACAGCTTAGCCTATTGGGGATTTCCAGGAGATAAAGATTTCACTATATGGACAGATGCAACAATACAAAATAGAATTCCAATGTTATCAAAATAATCTGTCCTGGTGTAGCTGGCAAGTTTTCACTCACAAATACATAAATTTACTGCAACTCTATTCAACAAAAAATTAAAGGATTTGAGACTCTCCAGTGAAAATATATCAGAAAATATAATGCAGAAAACATTTGCTTCCTATAAACAACCTGACTTTGGTTTCAAATAGCTTTCTTTTATCACAGAAGCAAAAAACTCAACACGACTTGTCTAAAAAGCAGCAAAGGAGATTTGGGATTAGTTATCAGGGAGAAAGAACTGGGTAAAATACTGCAGGTGACAAAAGTAGGTAGCGGGACATGTGTGGCTTGATTACTTCTTCAAAGCAGATAGGCTGTATATGATACATATATTAGCAAACACATTTCAGAAAAATACACTACTTTTCGACCAAAAAAACCTACTGGGGTGAAACCCTTACCCACTTCCTAAGTCAGGGGTCTAATATTCGTGGATTTTTTGAATAACAAAAAATGGCACTTTTTTGAGAGAGATGTGCCTTCAGTTCTTAAAATGTTCCTGTGTTCCTTATGTCAATAGGCTATGTGAAATTGTGACTGAAGCAACCGTATCCATCATCTTGCACACATGGATGTTCACTGTCCAGGAGAGTTACACCGTCATGAGCTGAACCAGAGACTTTCAGGGAGCTACACTCGCATGCTCTGAGCAAGAATTTGGAGTAATGTCAAAGCTATTATTTAGTCAATAAAGTGATCTGAGTCACTTGCTTCCAAAGTATGGAAAACCACTTAAGAACGTGCACTTCACAGCACAGCACAAATGACAAACAAAACTAATGTGGATTTCTACCTAAACAAGTTAGCAAGTCTATCAAATCCACCCTTCTGGGCAAACAGGAACTATTGCCTTTTGAATGTGTGCGGAGCATGAGCTTGAAGCTATTATAAAAGAAAACAGAGACACAAGCACTGTTGATATTCAGCGTTCCTGATCATGTTAACCTTGTTACCTATGTAACCTGTGTTACCTTGCAGCATGGAGCGAGTGCATTGCTGCCACCCTTGGTACTGTCGATTTCTGTGCATAAGTCATAATGTCATTTGTCACATTTTATCTAGCAGTGCAGGTGAACATACGTGGTAGGTATTCAAAGAGACCAGGATGACTTCCTTGMAGATGTGGGGGATAATTTTTACGCTTTTGCTAATTTCATTGTCTTCACCTTGGCTTGACCTGACAGATGGCGGTGGCACATTTGATGGTTTTTTAATGTTTTCTTTCTTTGGCATCTCTTATGTCAGCGTTCTCATAACTTTTTGGCATGTTGTGTCCTTGTGCGTTTTTGGTGAATTCTCAGGTTAATTATTTATATTATTTTGAAAAGTGATGAGATTTTGAAAGCTATTGTTATACTCAAAGTCACCGGAAAAGTCAGTATCAGCACCAGATGTTAACTTTTATAAAATGACATGAATACAGATTTAAACAGTGATTGGCAAAGCTCCAGGGTTTGAAGGGAGCGTGTGGATAAGCACCAAAAAAAGCTGTGTCCTTCCCAGACCCTCATCTCAATTGTTCCAGCACCTTAGCTTTTCAAAATTCAGTGGAAAATCAAGTCCAGGTTTAGCACAAGATTCCCAATATTACCTGCAGCTGGTCAGGTTAGTCAAACTGTCGAGACAGACTTTCTAACGATACTTCAACGCTTCTTATCTGGGCTGAAGCTTGCTGCACAGGAATGTGAAAATGAGACATGATGGCAGAGCAAGTGACAGATCTCTTCCAGAATCCACAGATTCACTCTGAATTTCTGCTAAAACTTTGGACTGGTTATTTCTCCTGACAAACCGGTGTTGAATTTCAATGGAGCCAGACACGAGTCTCCTTTAAAAACACCGCCCTTCCTCTCACGAAAGCTTTAAATTATCTTCTGTTAAGATAACAAGAACCTAGGTATACCCAGCTAAATAACTTCATTTAGTTTATACAAAATAATGCATGAATAAATACAATGAGCTATAAAAAAACATAAAATACAGAATTACAAAAAAAATTTTAAGCCAAAACTTAAGGGCACCATACTAAGTGTGACAGCCTACAGTTTGAACTACTTTTGTAGCTTTTCTGTCCTGCCTATTTTTGTCCATCTGTGCCATTTCTATATATCTGAAACGTATCCTCCAAAGCATTCACCTGAAAGTAATTGTGTTTATTTTGTCAGCTTAGGTCATGTGCTTCCCACCTCCTCTTTCTTTGAGAGTGACTAATTTCTAGTGCTTATTTAAACTGGCAGAGCGCCTGCTTTATTATCAGTTAAGAACTTGTGCACAAAAGTGACACCAGTTTGCATAATTATCATGAAATAAGACAGGCTTTTTTAGGGGTAACAATCTGGTAACTTCATAATAAATCTGTCTGAAGCAATCGTAATTACAYAGTAACTCATGTTAATGCATTTGTATTCGCACCAGATAACTGTGCTGATAAGAAGTCCCACTATCATCTGTGAGTCACTGAAATGTGAAACTGCACACAGAACCATTATATAATACAATTTCTAAAGATTACCACACTGTCTTCAAGGCTTAGAGYAAGAGCCCAAAGGTTTGTTTATCTAATCTGAACAACAGTTTGAATTTTGTTTTTATTTTTTCCTCACAGCCAATGACATCAAATAGTATTAGAGGTAAAGTTTCCTGTGCGTGTTAAATTTGTACGCATTCAAAAATCTGGACATATACTCATTAGTTCAATCAGTACCACCAGTTGGGCATGCAAATTGGTTAATTGCTTGTTTACCTCTTAATGTGCAACTATTGAACATATGCAGGGGCAAGCACATATACGTATCTTTGCATACCCAAATGAGAGGTTCYTTCCAACGGTGGCAATATGTTAACCCTTGTTTCTTATAAGGGATCATGATGATAAGGAACAGGTATGAGGGAAATTCTTTGCTTGGCAGAGGAGCACAACAGAGAAAGGAAGAGCAAAAGTTATGATGTATTCAATAGAGCTGGAGAATGAAAGGATGCTCTAAGACACGTCTGTATGAATGGAAAGTTGAAAGCAGCTRTATAAGCTCACAGCAGTGCTGATAAGAACACAGAAGATGAGATACATTTTCCAATAAAAGAGAAGCAGCAAACTGCACAAATCTGCACATTGTTAGTAACCATAGGCAAAAACACAGGGAACAACAAACCTAGCGAAGCACCACAATCTCTCGCTGATATTCTTATGAAGTTCTGAAACTGGGACTTGAAACTGATACTGATTTCTTTTTCTGCTACAGTTTTGCTTGTTACTGGACCTGCCTTGTACCTCTCTCCTACCACTGCAGCCACGCAGCAGCTCAGCCTCCTCACAGCGCCCTCCAAGCTCCTTTTCTTCCTCGTTCTGGCCTTCTTTCTCATTTACTTCCCACCGCACTAAATCTTATGAAGCAGATCCAGAGAAATCACAGCATMTCTATTGCTGCCTAAAGCAGCAATAACCACACCCAAAACAGTCTTGAGAGATGTTTCTCTAAATTGCTTTAAAAATTTGCAGTGAGGGAAAACCCATAACCTTCATAACTTAACTGCTGTCACCAGAAGAAATGTTTTCTTAATGTCTCTTTTAAATCTTCCTTGCTACAATTTAACTCCAATACTTCTCATGTTACCCTCTTCTATTTTCACTGTTTCCCCAGTTCTTTCTGACTTCCTATTTTATTTCTCTCTCTGTTATCAGCCCAATTTACTCTGCATGAAATAAAACACTAGGTTTTATTTTCAATGACAAACAGAGCTCAAAAAGACATACACCCACCTTCATTCTGCTTTGGATGGTACTCTTCTTCCCTGCTTCCTTTCACAGTTTTTTTCCCTTTTTTTAACTCTTTAGATTGTAAGAGATAGCAGCCAGCACAGAACCCATGAAGTTATAAATAGCCAGAAAAAATTAACAGATTTCCCCAAACCTGAGATTGACGCAGACCAATGGCTTATTAGAGACAGAGTTACRAGAAGAAAAGGTGCTAAGTATTTAAATCAAGAAAAAGTGGTTTCAGGATGTAATCTAACATTCATATATCCCACACCAGTTTATCATCTCTGTCACTATAAATGTTAAGCACAAAGCTGTCAAAAGATAAAATACATAGTCTACTAATCTGTCCCCCTGAACATGGACTTGGTATAGCAATTCCTCACTGCCATTAGATAAGTCTGAGAAGATTCAGAAGAGAAGCTCATGTGCAGTCAAATGTTATTGAAAACTTCGGGAGAGGGAAATAAAGGATATATAGGATTAATAGCATGTTGATGAGAAAATGTAAGATAAGGCTCAAGGAATTAACTTGAGATGAAATCTGATCTTTTCTGACATATAACTAATTACACGGGCAATAAAAAGAAATTAAATTGATTATTTTCTTTGACTATTTGATGCAAAGATTAATGCACAAAGCACAATATTTGGTGCTATTTTCAAAGAGCAAGAATGATGTGTTCAGGTAAAAACACCAAAAACTTCATCAGAGGCCCAGAGAGACACTGGCAGAACAGTACAAAAGCTCTTACACAGAAGGCAGAATCCTGCATCTAGGAATTAAGAGCTCAGACCTACAGAAGGGAAGTTCTGTAAAGAATTAAAAGCCAACAAAAAATTAAGTAATATCAGGAATCCCTTACTCGCAGTACAAGCACTTGAACAAATCAGACAGAAGAAAGTATAAATCTTACTGCTTCAGGCTTATGCCAAATTTGTATCTTTTTGGAAAGAAATAATAGTATATATTAAGCCAGCAAAAAGTAAACGAAGTCACATCATTTTTAGTTCTGGTCAAGGACAACTGCAAAAAAGATCTCCTCTAGTTCTTTCTGGATTGGTTTAAGAGCAAAAATATAAATCATAATAAAAATTCAGAACAGTGTCTCCAGAAGAAGTAGCAGGCATCACCTACTGCAGTGGAAAAGGCAGAGATCTTGATGGTTTTGTGTCAAATCTTAAAGGCATTTACTTATTTTATGGTAATGGCTGGAAATACTGAGCAATCATGAGGGCCCCATTGTGCTAATCACTCTACASATAATCATCTTTGCCTCAAATATCTATACCAGAAATGGCTAAAATAAGTTACAGGTACATAAAACAAAAGTACGGTAGAGGGGGGGAACAGAGAGAGAGACAGAGAGAGAAGGTATACATCAAAGTGGATTTTTTCAGTTGGTCCTCACTCACTGCTGTGCATCAGTAGCTTGTCATATATGTCAAAGACCAAGAGAAAAAAAGGTTTTTCTCAGCTCAGAAAGTAACACATATTCTTAGAAAGATGATGATTACAGTTTTCAAACACAGAAGATGGGGAAGAGAGGACTGGCAACTTCTGTCTTTTCAGTGCTCCAGCCTTGGTGTGTTTTTCGTTACACTCCTCTGCCTCTTCCAGCCTTCCAGATGGAAATAAGTCTCCAGAGTGACTGCTCCCACTTTGCACTCCTTCCACACCGAGGCTGTGCAACTGTGCAATGCTGCACTGTTGAGACAGTATTAATTTCAAACTCTATCTAGACCTTAGCAAACACACGTAGATGTATCATTATAAGATGGATTGGAAATGTCACTCTGGTAGTCTAGAGCACATTTCAAAACCACTGTTTTAGTATCGGTTACCTCTTACCTACATGCCAAGGCAAACCTCATCTCTGCCACACCAACCTCACCTGCCTTTACACTACATTCACAACCAAGTCTGCCAGCATAGTTTTTTATTTCAGAATAGACTGAGCCTGAAAGGCAATTTGGCTTATGAAGCTTTCCCTTAGCTTCATAAATAGCACGGACAAACTCAAGCTACGATACAGAACGTCCTGCTGGACACACTGGGTCAAAGACACCTCTTGTGCAACTCTGCCAAGCCCACGATGATGCAAGGGATGCATTTAATGCTTTTCTGCTCATGTTTGAGCTGGCATGAAGTCACTACAAGAGCCAGAACTGAGACTGGATGCAGTTTTACTGCTATAAATAAACCAACATAATGAACAGGAGGAAATAAGAACAGTGAAGAATTTCTTGTCATTATTTCCTCTCCAAACCCTGGAGCTGATGCTAACCTTTTTTTCTTTGACATTACCACCAAATTTCTGGTGATCCACGAGACGTCATAAGCACATGGGCAAGACCTCRCAATGATCAAACAGGAGGCAAATACAGACTGTGGAAAGTCCTTGCCAGAAAATAAATAGGCTTTCATATAAATTGAACACAACATTTTCAGTCAGTTAAGAACAGACTCTGTTTAACTGATTACCATGTAAGTGTTTTCCCGGCACTCAAAGCTCCGTTGTATTTAGCAGATTTCTATATATCTGATTTCAGAAGATTCATTATGCAGGGAGTGCCCCAATACTAGTTTGCAATATTTCCTGACCTTGCGGTGTTCTCTGACTACTGCTATAATATAACTATATGATCTCCTGATTCACTTTATTGATTTGTGCTTTACTGTTTTAATGGAGACAGGCTAGAGGAGGCCTTCAGCTGCTATATAGCTTCATTAGCCAAACATTACTCCATTTGCAAGGAAGCTTAGTGCCAAGGCTTTCCATAGGCCTCTGCTGGCAGAAGCGTTCCTGGTGACTGCATCTCCACAGCTGCTGCTGCGCCGCGACGTGGCACACACGGCACATGGGACACGGCATGCGCTGCCACCAGGCCTCTGGCTAAAATTGCAGAGGGTCTTGCTCATGCACGTGGTCTGTGCCAGGCATGAACCCTGTCATAAAGCCCCTTGCAGCCTGGTGTCTTTCTCCATCAAACTCGCCCATTAGGCCTCGCATGTCTGCACCAGGGAAGCACTAACTTTTCTATATTTAATTTGAACACAGGTATACAAGATCTGGGAAGGGCCTTTTTGATGTTTTCCAGCATGAAAGCTGCTTGTGAAGTACAGAGCTATACTTTCAAGAAGAAGACCTTGATTTTGGTCCTGCAGAAGGTGGAAAGGCTTCAGTAACCTTGCCAATGGGACAGGGCTCACAAGGACGACCTCTGCCATGTAACCGGCAACTCCAGTTTTGGTAATGTGCAGGTTGTGACAAATTAGCCAGGGATAACACCTTCTTTGGTCGACCTCTTCTGACCTTCAGGGCATCTCCAATACCAAGTTTGTTGATAATCTGAAGCTGCAGAAAGTGATTTTGACTTTCTCTTTCAGCACTGAAGTATTCAAATAGCAGTTGGTAATTTTATTTTTCAAAATTTCCACCTAAGCATTTATCTCAAGGACTGAATAAAAAGATTCAAGTAACCTTAGAATATAGATAGCTCTGCAGTAACTAATTTGCTATCTCTGATACACCAGAGGTGAACAGATTAAGCAAGCTAGTTTGCTATCTACTAGATAAGAGAGGAATGTATTATCATTTTCTCTGATTAGTATCTTGTGCAGGTAATTATACTTCTCCTTTGCACATAATTAAAGTGAAGGTTGATTTCCATTCATTCTTCACAGTGGTAAAATTATCAAGTTACTTCTCAACTAATTATTTTCTGTAGTATAGCAGTGTTTCAGATCCCTGTCACATTCCATTTAGCAAACACAAAATAGCTCTGAATAAGACTTATCACAGCCTGGGACTTTTATGCTATTAATTTGTAGGGGAAAAAATCTTTAGATGGATGCTATCCAAGCTGAAAATGAATTTCATTCCAAGGAATCCAATTGTTTTTTTTTTTTTTAATCTAGTGCTGAATCTTTTGCCCTTTTACAATCTCCATCTTTTGTTTGTTTAATTTGCCCTTAATTTGTTCAAGTCCACAACATTTTATCTTGCAAAGATTCACTGAATTAGCTTATTTTGATAAACTTTTTTTTTCTGTTGGTATTTATTTCAGATAAGCTACACCTTGTTTTAAGGCTTTCACGGTGCTAAATATAGCAGTGATATGTTTTTATTGGGATTACTTTTTTGAGACACAGGTAGAAACACCACCAGCATTGTGATTTGTAGAGAAGTAGCCACGCAGAACAAATTGGCAAGAAATCCCTACATTATCAACACATACAATTGTTGGTTGAAACCACTTTTTTTAAAAAGACAATTTCTTTTATATTTTTTCTGCCAGAAGCACTTAAAGGACTCTGACTGAAACTGCTGTCATTTTCAGGAGGAAAATTTAGCTCCTGCTATTATTTTTCATCTTTCCATTTAGCATCCTTTTGCAATAGCTCTAAATTACATGGTCTGTCCCACTCCTGATTCTTAGATTTTATGTCACCCCATTTCAATGGTTTTTCCCCTTTCTAACAGCAAGAACAAAACATAATCACTATTACTATTCTGCAGGTGTCAAATTTAAAGCCATCCTTCAGCTGCTACCACTTGTGGTGATTTTTCTTCTCCTGTTCATTGTCCTGCTTGGCCATTGTGGTTCTTTGTTGTACTTCAAAAGCCCAAGTTCTGCACATTATTTTTTCTGCTCAAATGTAGTTCTTCCCTGCCAATTGGATCAATCTGACTCCATTGCAGACCTCTCAGAGCTGGATTCTCCCTCTTATTTCAGGATAACTCCACTGAAAATGATCTTTTTCCTGACTTTCCTTAGCAAAAATTAGAGTAGAAACTCCCTATCCTTTTCACCCTCCTTTTCTTTTATTTTTTCTTTCACAGCACTGGGATGTAGTATTTGTCCGCAACAGTCCTTTATCTATGGCAGGCAGTAACAAATTTCAATTTCCCTCTCCATTCCTACATCCCTATAGACATAACTTAATAGTTTGAGTTTTTACCATGAACCTCCACATTAGCTTTTGCTCAACTCTTGGCTGCTGCAGTTATCTGCTCTCTGATGTGCCAGTATTTTTCTTTCTCCTTTATTTCACTCTGTATTATGATAATTGGACATAATGTCTCAGAGAGCTGATTCCATTCCCTCTTCTTTCTCCTGTAGCTTTTACAGTCTGTTTTCATTGCTGTCGAGGCAAGGTGCCATCAGAAGTCTTGAACAATCCCGAAAAGTGCAACCTGCCTCTGTCAGCTCCCATTTACATCTTGAAAATTCTCATGTCTGCAAATCATGGAGCAAATCAACAAACCTTCTCCATGACCCCCACAATTTATGACTCACTTAGAATATATTTAACAAACAAGAAGTTTTAACCAGGTACAGTACTCAACAWTTTTTTTTTTTTTCAGTGAATTTAGCGCCGAGAAAATTGCCAGACAGGCAGCATAGAAGAATTAAGCCAATTTATCCAAAGATAAGGTACAGCACAAACAACACAAACTTCCCAGCACCATTTATGATTATGCTTCAGTGACAGTCCATGGAGAAACCATCTTTAAAAACACAGGGGTATTGTTCTCGCACTAGTGCCGCAGGCACTGATCCAGCAGAGCACTTGACTACACGCACAGTCTGATTGATTTCCGTGCAACTATTATATGCTGGAAGTTTCTCATGTATTTAAGTGTTTTGCTGGATTAAAGCCACAATTCCTTGATTCTGATAAAACTTTGCCTGTTAAATTCCTCTGACAGGGTTTTGTGCAGACATGCCTATTCACTGGGGCATGGCTTGTGATCAACATTTTGATCACACAGCTGACATTCAGCTGTCCCAAAATAACTGCTGTCTTCTGGCACTAATACCTAGATGAGAAAAAATCATCCTGTCCTGTTGCCTCTTACCTAAGCTAGCCAAAGAAACTTTTGATCCCCTCAAGTTACTAAGTTTATTTTACAGAAATTAAGGTTCTTTTCTAGAAAATGATCAATTAAGACCTGCAGTCTAAGTCATGCTTAATATCTGGCATTTCAAATGGCTTTTATTAATGCTCGAGCTAATCTTTTCTTTGCATGTTCCTAAGGGGTACTGCATATGTGTCTTATTTTACAAGAAATAATTGTGGATATAAGAAACTGAAGTGAGAAAATATTCTCTGTTCTTTTCACATCTGAAAGCAAGCTAATGCCATCATTTTTTTTTTTAAACCAAGAATAGATTTTACAAAAACTCCATTCTAAGAATCCTGTCCACGGATATTGAAACCGCATGTCATTCAAGTTCAGAAATGAAGGTCCTCTAAGGCAAAAGAGAGCAAAGCTCAAAGACTGAGCAGCTGGCCAGGAAAGGTATTCAAATTCAAAGAAGAAATAATGCACTACAGTGTCTGCGTTACCTGGCCACTGATGCATGCCTTTGGTGCTTTGTTAGGATCAATGCCAGGTTTCAAACAGCCAACAGCTGAAGCAATATCCACTTAACAGGCAATCTAATAACATTAACTGTAGCTTATTCTGAGAAAAAAGTACTCTTTCTAATTATTGCAGTGCTGTGAGTATTGTAAAGAAATAGAACACAAATTAGAACTTTAAGATCCATGCTTCAACACCGAAAAGTATTGACAAATTGCATCATCTTATATACTCACTTTGCCAGTTACTGCTGTTAATTATTACCAATGATGATTTAACACACGCACAAATGATTCCTTGCTGGCTTGCTCTTCACCAATGTAATTTTTAAATGGATACTGACTGTAAAGCAGTTGCACAATTGTCCTCCAGAAACTTAGTTATGGTGAGGGGAAGTACAAGAGGAAAAAATATTATTTTCTTAAAAAAAAAATTTTTTGCCTGAGAAAACAATCAGTATGTGTCAAAACTAAATATACTGTGTTTAGATACTTTTATATCTTTTAAATCACAGGCATAGGAAAGGAACAAAATACTGAAATCTCTGAAAAGATTTCTGAGAAATTTCAGCAGCTGGGCATGAATTGAAATCAGTCCTATTCATCTCCCAGATTTGTATTTTCAGGTAGAAGAGCAATTGTTTTCAACAAATAAAGGAAAACAAAGGTCAAGAAAAACAAGCAATGATAATAGCCAGTTCTTTTTCAGAGCTTTTCATCTGCAGATATCGAAACAAGAAGATAGTTTACTTGGTAAATATGGATTGCAGATCTGTGCAAAAAAATCCAACAAACAAGGCAGACTTCTGCACCAGAATTGAACGTGAGGTATTTGCATTGTTACCAAGCCTGTTCTCTGACTCTTCAGGACCTGGAAAATCCAACAATAAATACAGATCCCTTACTTTTCCTTCCTTAAAACCTAAGCATCTATGCAGCCCTAACCTTGTTCTTGCTTATACTCAAAGCAAAGTTAGACCTACGCTATCATCGCTACTGACACTTGCACCCACCCCAGGATGCTGCCATGCAGAACACAGCAGGATGTTGTGATCAGAAAGCCTTCCTTTCACAAGTTCTAACCCAAACTAAAGCCTGATCCCGGCCTTAAGGTCGCATAGATGACTTTCATCAAAATTAAATATGGAACGTTAGCCACTGACCCTGGCCAACATGACTCACATTAGCCCTCAGCAATCTGCAAGATCTACCAATAAGACTTACCAAGATGYGTACCAAGAATCCTACTCTACATCATCCAAATCCTACCACCAGCTCTCACTATGTCTAGGTGACCATTCACCTCTCCCCAAAACTGGCTCAAATCTTGGATTGAAGAACTGCAGAATGCAGCAAAAAAGCTTACTCAAATGCTCCCCTGACCTGAGACCCTGCTCTAAATCTACCTTTATCCTTATACAAATGTATCAAACTCAAGAGACTATCCTTTACCCAGTTAAAAAAAAAGATAATTACAGCAGAACTTCAGATGTGAATCTGCAAACTGTGTGTTCAGCTTTGCAGAGTATTTCCATAATACTACCTCTTGGTTTTCCAGCATTCTCATCCCTTCATAAGCCATGATTTGAGGAAAGTTTCAAAGAGGGACCAATTCCAGACCAAAACTGCAGACAGAGGAGAGATGCTTTGATATTAGCACCCTAAGCTTAGTAATTCACTGACACTTGCAGGATGATGCAACGAACTCCTGTCTTACCTTCCAAAACTCATCCCTCATAGAGCGGAGGGTTGATTTCTCCCACATGGGGAAAAAAATCTTAAGATTCCCATTTGACTGGGTCCTAAAAAAGTCACCAAGAAATGCTTGGAGGCATGTTCCCTACGCTTACTCTATTGACACTTCCAAAAGAAACCAATAAACCAAGCTCTCTGAAGAGTGCTCTGTGCCTCCAGTCTGTAACCCATAACTTTGGCATTAAGTTTACCCAGGGTAGCTGTAGTTATATAATTCATGCCAGCTCTCACACTCAACAGATTTCTGAACCTTGCAGAACTCAGAAATAAACTTAACTCAGCCACCTTTTCCTTCCAGAATCCTAGCCTAATGCTAATCCTGGTTGTTGCTATAACTGGGATTCTGCATCACACCAAAACATCAAACCCTATGCCAAATTTTAACATGTGGATCCAGAAGGATGCTGCAATAAACCTCAGTAAAAAAGGAACTTTCCCCCTAAATCTTAATCTTTTCATAAGCCTGAACCTCACTGAAGAGAACGACAAGAAATAAACAGGCATTTATCATTCATCTTTGCTGACATTATCAGTTACACAAAACTACCCTGCCCTACACAGCACAAGCATATAAATATTTCTTTTACCAAAACTAGCCTGATTTAACCCTAGCCATCACTATACCAGGGTATCTAGATTAAAAATAAACATAAGCCACTTCTCCCTGCTGACACCAGCCCTTACCCTAGATTTTTGGAACTTGCAGTACGCTGCAATAAACCTAACTCTGAAATTTTTATTTTCCCAAACCTAACTCTAACCATTTCTCTCATCTGAATCCAGATGATTTGTCCCCGATGAAAACCAAACATTACCTATTCATCCATACTGATATGCACATTTATACCAGATTTTGAAGCCCAGCAGACTGCAGCAATAAACCTGATTCATAAATACTTCTTTTCCTTTTCCCTAATCCTATCGCTAGTCTTAATGACACCCAGTAGAGCAGAATTCAGAAGAAAAACAAACACTTGTCATTCTTCACTGCTGACAGCCTCGCTTACCCCACAGTTCTGCTCCGTGTACAACGCAGCATTCGGCCTAACTCAGAAATGTTTCTTTTCCCAAATTCTTAACTCTAATCATAATCCTTAACCCTTAACCTAGCACAGGGGCCCAAAAACTAGAGGGAGGATGATATCAACCCCTCAAACATCATACATATAGGATGACTGCAAACTCATCCTGAATTCCTCTGCCCTAGAGAATACAGAAATAAATTCAACTCAGAAATGTTTGATTCCCCAGACTTTCCCTAAACCTAGCTCTCACTACAACTGAGAGACTATTATTTAGCCAAATACTGAACATCAGTCACTCATTCCTGATGAGACTTGCAGTTATCCTACATTTCTGAGCCTCCAAAAATGTAGCAACAAACTCAATTTCTACACGTTTGTTTTTCCACAACCCATTCCTAGTCACTTCCAGGTGACCAGCAGCAATTATTGAACTCATTCTTGATTTCTCACCATGGCAGAAAGCCTAAGTCATAAATGCTTTTTCCCTCCCAAACCTGAACCCTAATCCCAACCTTAACTCAACGTTTAACCACATCTGTGTGACCAAGGCAGAGAAGAAATCATACCAGTCATTCATTTTGCTTGACAAAAGACCTAAAAATCTCCCGGAAATGATATGTGCTTCTGGGCCTAGAAGAAAAACAAATAGCAATCATTCCTCACTGCTAACAGCTTCTCTTATATTTCCAGTCCATATACAATGTGGTAGTGCAAACAATTCATATCTGACTCCTCACCAAACACTAACCTTAATCATAACCTTTTACTCCAAACTGAGCTGTAATGCTAGCCATTACTGTACCCATGATACTCGTACTTGGACAAAGACTCAGCCCTCTCTGCCAGCATTATACAACCATCTCCAGTTTCCTCATCTTCTAGCATGCAGCTTCAACCCGGCTGCTCCTGCTTCTGCAGCCTTAACTCTAACAGCCCTAAACGTAGCCATAACCTCAACTGAGTCATCAGGGCATACATGAACACTGTGCATCAGTCTTTTGTCCCTGCTGGTGACTCTAATCTTTCCTGACTTCTGTGTGCTGCTGAACAAAACATAAATGCAATGCATATATGCATATTTTCCCACCTTTAGCTGCAACCATCCCCTAATTACAACCTGCCGTACGCTAGGGTTAGGCTTCTTCTGACCAGTATTAAACATCAGCCCTTAGCCCTTGCAGTCACTAGTACCCACCTTAAATTTTGAGGTCACACAGAATGCAGGAAGGGACTCAATAATTTAATGCTTGATACTTCTCCAAAACCTTAATCCTGATCTTCACTAGATACTTAATCACAGCAAGAACATATATTAAAACCAATGCCTGTCATAAATCCTTGCCAATACTTGCATTCATCCTACATTTCTGGGCTATGTAGACTGCAGTGACAAATCGAATACATAAATCCTGCTTTTCCCAAACCCAGCCTGGCACCCAATTGTAACTTTAGCATGGGGCTAAGCAGTACCTACAGCAGAATTACTAATTAGCCACACATATTGGTACACAGGCTCACTCCATATTTCCAGATATTGCAGAAATAGTAGAATCTCTACTGAGCATAGCATTGCACATATGTGCACATATGTGGCTGTGCGTGCATGTGTACATGCATATGTACACATGCATATACAGTATATGATGTAGTATATGTTGTGAGGACAAAATGCTGAGTGTTCCTCCATTTCTTTGCACAGATGACTCAGATCACGGAGTTATTGCACAGTTTTATGCGATCATGAACACATTAACTCTTCCTCTTACTGAATTCTGAGGGCTGCTGCTYGCTACCCCTGATGGAGGATCTACTACATGTTATAGATGAGGTATTTCTTAAATAATCTCGCATCTTATATATAACACAAGGGATGTAAACCTAATGATAAACACAGAATATCAAATAATCAATGGAACACTCACAGTGAACTGCTCTGCAAACATTTTATCCACCAGATCAAATAAAAACTATTAATTGAGCAAGTTTGAACAAACACATCCATAACAATCTTGATCTCCTCAGACAATCTGCAAACAGTTTAAGTGAGCTCAGTCACATTGGTTCCTCCTCATGAAACCTTCCTTTTTGAACCTGCTTGCTGACAGCTCTCTCCTACCTCTTGCTGAAGATGTCAATAGAGTGTGAAAGCACCAAACACCCGAAGGGAGCCACCATGGTACTCCAGCACACTAACGCAAAAGGTGTCCCCACATCTCGTCCCCCAAGCTCCTGGTGAATCGCACTGTGACCTGCCATGTTCCCAGCTCAGGCTCTCGGGCTACACAGACAAGCATTCACTCACCCAAATCCATGCAGAATTTGGGGCTTTTGCCTGGAAAGTTTCTGAAACCTTCTTTATTTGCTATTATGACCTACCTAAAACATGAAAAATAAGAAGTACAAGTAAATACAAGCAAAGCAATAAACAATAAATCACCACCAAACCCACCAATGCAGTGGTCCACAAAGAACAGTCAGATCAGCTTTACTGTTCTTTATCTTAACATTAGCTTGGAATTTCGAGCTAATGATTTTTTGTTTGAGTCGATTGATTGCCAGGTAAACCATGAGGCACTCCGCACGCTATCAGCCAAGGTCTCTCAGAAGACAAACAAAAGCACTTACATGCACCCATCTAGTTGAATTTAATAAGGGAGTAAGAAAGCAATCAGCCAAATGTCACACTAACAGGGTAACTTTGCAGCGCTTACGATGTCTGACAGTTCAATATTTTTGGTAAAGTCTATTGATTGACAATGGTTAAAGCCGAAGGACAGGGAGCTGGACTCCAAGTGCACTAGTTATTGCCTCTGAATATGTATCTCACACTAAGATATGCAAAGTGAATAGAATAAAACTGAAAACATAACTTACCTATATGGCAGAAGTGTTGATCAGCTCAGGTTATGCATGACTTTCAGAATAGCAGATAAAAGGTGCTATACAAGCAGATTTTTTTATCATCAGGTGCATTAAAAATTAATTATTACTGTCATTTTTTGCAGACTATCATATGCTTCCGAAATCAAAATTGTTATATGATTCTTTACTTTGAGAGATACAGGTTTTTACATGGAGTTTATTTGTGTGAGGACACGGGAAAGGAAGTTTGTGAAAAGGCAACTCTGGGTTCCAAATCAATTAACTTCTAATTATTTTAGGGCTTCTGAACATTTCTAGAGAAAAATCCAAATTGTCAGGATTGACATGCTAAGCACATAAAAGTAAAAATTTTTAAATTGAGTAACATTCATAAATTAAGAATCAGTACTTGACGGCTATTACAAATAAGTTGGAGTTAATGGTAGAGATGTCAGCAATTTTTTCATACTAGCTAGATTCTTTGAAAAATATTTTCTAAAGTTTACAGAAGCTGTAGTGAGATTTTTAAGTTAAGTTTTTGTTGTGTACAGCACTGAAGAACTCAAAGCACATCTTATCCAAGAGATCTGTCATCCACAGATTCACTACACAACTCTCTCATCACTAGAGTGAAACGTTTTGGTTTACTGTCTCTAGGTCTAACATATTTTCAAAACACTCAGCTTTGCTGCTTATTCACTTGTTATCTCTTTTGATTATGTAAGGGTTTGCTTGATAACTAAGCAGCTTAGCAGAATGGTATGAAGCAGAAGAGGAAACCATGCAATTAATTTGCTGAAGAAAAACAAACCTTAAAATCAAGGTAAGACAAAGAAAAAAAGAGATTGTAAAATAATAATAAAAAAAGATGACAAATATGTTCCTGAGTGCTATAACTGGTTGAATGTTTTTCAACAAAAGCACACTTTTTTAAAAGAAGGGTTTCTTTCATAGACAAGTAACAAATTTTACCAAAGTTCATTTGAAAAATGAAAATATTTTCAAAAAATGTAGCTTTCAATGCTGTCTGTGTATGGCTTGTATCTTTTGCTATATGGAAAACAGTAAGTTGAGAGCATGTTTTTCCTCACTTTTTCAATTTTTTTGCAAAAAACAAGTGCAAGAAAGCTGAAGAAATCATAGCTTTGTAATTATGCATGGGTTTCCAGCAGATGGAAAAAAGTAACAAAAATGAGAAAAGTTTTCCCCTTCTCCCAGTCCTTCCCCTTCCCTTTTTAATTCTCGCACAGGGAAAAAGTTACTTCTCAAGAGAATATTTTCAGTGAGGTTTTCTCTGAAAATTCCCGTGGGAAAACTCTCATTCCTAGCCAGCTCTACTGAGTGTTATTCTTGCCCCTGGAGATAAGTCTGCCTCGTGCCTATGCCATGCTGCTTTACAGATTCTTTAGTATGACAGATGCTTAAGTCAGTGATTTTATAGCCCCATTTACTTCATTGGCATTTTCAGGTACTGAACTCCAAGGCCAAACATCAATTCCCACTTATTTATCGATAATTGAGTTTACTCATATGAGCTTTTTCCCTTAACCTCCCTCCCGAACGGCGGGGGCGAGATGGCTGTGCAGGAGTTCAGCTGCTACGCCTTCCTCCGCCCCCTCCTGGGTTCCCTGCTTTATTCCAAGGAGCCCGACATATCCTGATTTTATCTGAAGAAGAGAAGAAAAATGAGGGGCAAAAATACCAGTACGATTCTCTGATGTATTGCTCCATTCCCGGCAGCTACATCATGCTATGATGTACTGTTTTCAAAAGCTGACTACTGCTGCTTTAAGAATAAAGATAAAGGACTCCCAGAGATTTCAGGTGTGAGAAGTGCAATGGTATAAATAACAACAGGCAGTTCTTTGCTCCCACCAGACCCCTGGGATTTCACAGCTGCCTTTGCGAGCACTGCAGAGGCCCAGCACACAAGCTTACATGTCTTCAGAGCTGTCCATGGCATTAAAAGTTAGTTTTTCCCTGTCATTCCCTACACGCGGGACACTTTCTCCGGCTGGACTGTAAAGCTACTCATCTGTCCACCTTCAGGTTCCTTGTCATGGCATGAGGAGGCCAATTCCTAGCTGCCAGGATGGGTGACCTGTATGAATTAGTGACACTTATTTTATTCACTTTTTGACTTAAGTGTAAGCATATTGTGCATGAATGTATGGTAATGAGAGACAACTTTAAAATGAACAATAGCAACTGGTCATGCCCATAACTAGGGTGTGTTTATGTGGCACACCGCTGAGCCCAGGTCAATACTATTTAGCTCTCAGCAGGGCTGAGGAGCTTAGGCTCAGTGACCAGGTTGCAGAGCTGTTGACTGGCTCCCTGGGAGCACTGGCAGAGCAAGTTCCCGTCTGCCTTCCCAGCCCCAGGTAAATACATGATTCGGTGCAACTCCTGCTCCCATCACTGCAGTCTCTGCCCTTTCTATGAATCTGCCAATTGTTAATATGTGTTTGTTTGCATATAAGGACTTCAGACGAAGGAGAGACTATTAAAATACATCTGTATAACACCATGCAAAATAGCCAGAGGTATTTCTGCTGAGCATCCCTCAAAAAAATGGAAACAGCCTAGAAGACACCAATAGAAACAAAGCRGACACCAAAGCGGCTCAAGCACAGAAAGCAGGAAATTGCAGAGGGAATTTCAAGGCATTCCCCRTCGGAGAAGGTGCGACCCCTTCCGCCTGGGCAGCGGCAGGGGAGGGCAGGGCAGACGGCAGAGCCCCGGGAGCTGGCACAGACGGTGGCGTGCCAGTTGCGGCGTTCTCACATTTGAATGAGGCACAAAACCTGACTTATGAACGTATAATGATGATGATAACACTTTGCACTTCAAAAGCTGCTTCTCACATACAGTCTGAAAGATTAACGAATGAGACTTCACAAACCTATGCTAGTTAGCATTTAACTGATCACAGTGTTTACACYGACACACACATCTTTATTTTTGAGAAATAATTTTGCTGAAAGCTTCAGTAAATTGCCGGGAAGAGGGAATTATAATCAAGGGCCAAATCCTGCCTGTCTTCATATCCATTCAAAAAGCATCAAGATAGGGTTTGAACCATTTCCCAGCAGCAGTAGCAGCACATTTCCCAGTTTATTTTCCTTTCTCTTATATCCTCATCCACTAAAATCTTCCTTTGACTCATTCTTTCCCTATCGGTTTGATATCGTTAATTCTCTTTCTTCCTCTTGAGATAGTAACTGTGCCTGAGAAGACTACAGCGAGACCAGCACTCTTTCTTGAATTACCTTCCTTGGCTGCTTTGAGTTCTCTTTTAAGCTGCAAGTATTCCAAAATTTACAGCATATCTGTCAAGCAGAAACCACAGCATGCAAATCAATAGACATGCCTAGGCTGCTAAGAGCAAAACTCTTGACAATCCTGAAATAGAGCTTGAAAACACGTATTGGTGCATGGTGATTTCTTGCTTCCCCCCACCAATGACCAGCTATACTTGTTATCCTTGCTCCAACTCCAGCTCCAGCAGCAGTCAGCTAGTCCTGGTTACAGACTACAGGCTGCTCTTTATTCTCAGATCTAAGCTATTTTAGTCATTACTGATCTGCAGGAGAATGTTTTTTCCTCCTCTTCAGTTCCTCTGAGACATTCAAACTCATTTGAAATACTTACRGAAAATGTAAAGGACAGAGGGGAAGATGGTGCTGTCTGCAGAGACCTGCCAGACTAACCTTGCAAAAGCCCATCCATCACAAACACTAATCTCTCTCTGAAAACTAAGACAGGTGTTTCCTTCAATTTTTCTCCTGTTTACAAATGGTGGCCCAATTCTGTCCTGTTCACTCAGGCACAACGCCCAGTGAAACCACTCTCTCCCCCAAGTTCAGGAATGCTCTCAGTAGATAGGACAATACTAGCTTTGCTGGGGGTCACGGGCCTCCTGCTCCCCTGCTATCATCATAACATCATTGATTAAAGTGAAATGACTCAAAAGGTGTATCTAAGTGGCAAAACACAGTGCTGTTGGCAAATACAGAACTATTACAGAGCTAGTCTGGATCCCAGAGCAGTAAAGCTGACAAATACCATCTCTCTCTTGGCCAGGTAAGGGCAGTAACATGAGAGACCTGCACGGGTCCAAGCTGGTAGATGTTAGGCAGCTCCGGTCTGGCAAATCACTAGCAGCGTTAGTGACTGAACTAATGAATGCACCTAAAAAGCAGGGCTTACTTGCATAGCACATGCTGAAGTGTCTAAGCAGTTTCCAGATGACAGCTGGCTGGTGTTCAGCCGACTGCCCCCGCTTTGAGCTGACATGGGACAGTGCAGACAAGCCCTCCAAAGGATGCTCTGCTCATCTCAAACCAATCTCATAGCAGTCAGTGGCCAGCTCATCCAGCCTGCTCAGGGTGTCACCCCTGTTACTCTGGGCAATTCTGTTCTCGTTTCTAGTGGGTGAAATACAGGTAGGGTTTTCAGAGACCATTCTCCCCTCCATGTCCTTCTGACTTCACTTATTCTGCTAGTTTCAAGAACAACATCACACCAAATTTTTAATTTGGCATCCTCCAAATATAACAAAGTTACAAATTCCTGTGATTTCAAGAAGGTGGATGGCAGAAGGGTGGGTCCAAGCAACAGAATAAAATGTGAGGGGGAAGAGATACTTCCTAAAACTGCAGGTAGTATCTCATAGGAGGCTTTACGAGCTATGGGGAGATCACCTCTTTGTATACCACGTGTATATTATGGTACAGAAAAACTTCCTTTGAGAAAAGCAATACAACACTAAAAGGTAAAATATGCTCAATATACCTTGTTCAGATACCCACAGAGATGAAGAGCACAGTCTCTCTCCATGAGCTCCTAGGACATGTAAGGACACGACACTGAACAGATCCCACTCAGAGCCGAGCAATTCCTCCTGCTCCCTTGATGGCTGGTGGGGCATGGTGGAGAGTCTGCACCAGGGACAGCGAGAGACTCCTACCACTTCCCATCTAGTGCAGGAAGTTCTGAACACAACAGTTAGGGTAGGTACAATAAATATCCTTTAAAAAGAGCTGTAATGGCAATACAGCCTCTCTGAGAGATGAATATGATGGTAAAACCACTAATGAGCAAGCTAATTGATTCAGCAGGTTGGTGATTTAGAGTGGTAATGAAGAATCATCTACTGGATGCCTAAATCAGATCATCTGACACCTGCAGAGAGTGGCTGTGACTCGTCCAAAGTAGTGGGCCTGCTGTTAGCCTATTAATAATTTCATTGTTCATTTCTTGCCTCTTAATCTATATGCTTTACCCACCTTCACATGTTTGATTAAAAACAAAAGCAAACAAACAAGCGGCCACACGCCCTCTCACTGAAACGATGACATTTCACAACAGCTACCTCTCTTGATTAATGCAATTCCACTACCTCCAATGAATTGAGTAATCTAGTATTTCCTAGATCTTAACTATTTTTCTTTTCCAAGCTAGAAACAGAGCACCCTCAGGGGACTGTTATAGCTTTTATGTATTGTTGTTTTATATACTGTTTTATTTGTTGTTGGTTTTGGAATTACTGTGAATTTCTGTTTTGCCAGAAATTTGTCCAATTTTTGTTGGTGTTACCACTAGTTTACCTGGATGACCAAAGATAGCTGAATCAAAACTGCATCTGGCCAGCTGCAACTTCTAACCGCTGGCAGAAAGCCTACATGAGAATGAAGCCTACCTGTGAGTAAGAGAATAAATGCTTGTGTCCTTCTGCTGTTATGAGGGTGGGTTTATGAATCAACCTAAGTTTTGATCATGGGATCAAAAGCTAAATCAATGTCACCTGTCAGAAAGTCACTTGCTATAAGACATTGTGCCCACCCCCTAAACATTTCGTTAAGAAATAACTCTGCAGCACTTTATAACCATGATTCAGAACACCAAAGTATCAATATTGTAAGAGTTTTTGCTGAGAAGGAAGCACAACTGAGAATTCCCCATTGTGTTAAGGATGCACTTATCCCTGGGGAACAAGAAAACATTCTTGCTTCTCAAATAAAGTACGTCAATAAGCACATCATAAAGTACTGACCCTAGAAGGTACCCAGCTTCACTGAGTTGTTACCATTGTGTGGCAGAGTCACCTGTATGAGTCAGATATATATTTGGAACAGGTCAGTTATACAGAAAGAGTACATACAAAATCCTTTTTCTGTAAATCCAACTGGAAAAAGAATTCTAAATGTGATCAAGAATTTCTTGTTCAGAAAGGCAAGCCTTCTCACCATTCAAGTCCTGTGTCAAAGGAGAGGATTCTCAAGCTTGCCTTTAGAGCAATGCTTGTACCACAGCTTCTGAGTTTGGACACACACAGCTCCTCCACTCAACACCCTAGCCCCGTGCTTGCAATCTGTACCTACAGATAATGTATGTACAAATGCATGTATGTATGATATGTAACTACTCTCCTATAGAAATGAAAGAATAGTAGCTGGTAAACTGACTTGCTTTATTGAGGTTTACAGTGAAATATGTATTTTTAACTCCTCAAATTCAGCAGCATGCCAGCTGAAAGAAATTCCATTTCCAAAAAATGGCTCCCTCAAAGAGTGACTGAGGGTTTAGTAATGATGGAAACATTTACATCATTTTGAAGTCCCAAATTCAGATTTTCAAGCTAGATATCTCTATTCCTACTCAGTTTACTAATACTAGAACATGATTCTATTTCAGTCTTTAGATAAACTGGTACATCTGTGTCTACCTGCCACCTGTTTGTGAATTAACCAAGCCAAATTCCATTTCTGTTTCCAAACCAAAGACCAGTGGTGCACATAACAAGCATTTTTTTGTGGTGACACTGCCAGCTTACCCTAACCCTGTGACTCCCAACCTTTCCCTGTTCCCAGTACACATTAGACCAGTACAATTGTTTGTGGTGCTGTGTGCTGAACCGGATCAAGGCATGGATCCAGATTAAAACTTCCCTGCATTACTTTGAACCTGTATCATTTCACCAGTCTGGTTCACTACCTGTAGCCATGAGTAGTTAAGTGTCAGAACCAACAGAGTAGCACGGAGATGGATACAAACTGCTTAAGCCAGTACTGCCACCAAAAGAAAAGTTTGCCAAACTACAGCTTCAAGATACAAACCGAATCCAATGAACAGCTTTTTACTGCCACTCTGGAGGAGGTTTTCTCTAACAACAGACTGTCAATATCCTCCTTTCCCTTCAGATCAGGAAGGTGGGGTTCTGTCTGTTTGTTTTAGCAGGCTAAGCTATGCTCCTCTTGCCAACTATAAGCAAGAGAGAGAGACTCCCCGGGGTGTCAGCCCGAGCTACACAAGACCTGTCCACCACAGCTTTACAGACTCTTGTACTCTTTTGCTGGTGATGCCAAGTCCTGACCATGGTGGGCCGCTAGCTGTTGCAGCGCTGTGCCCTCCGCTCCTTCCTTCCCAGTCAGGCAGACACTGCTCTTTCTCACCGCCCTCTCATATCTTTCCTTGTAAAACGTCTCCTTTATTACTCCGGGTGCACTGTCATTCATCTGAGTTTGTTTTTCTGATGTATCTTCCAACTGTCATTTGAAGTTTATAGTTGCTTTTTCTGTATTTGGAGCAAGCCGATCTCAAATGTTGAACATTTTGCTATAGCAAGGAAGTCTCTGCAGGGATACTTACAGCTTCTGCTCTTAGAGCCTTCTGGAAATGTTTCTTTAATAACGCACATAAATATTAAAGGAAGAAAAGGAAAACTGGGAGGAAGAAAAGGAGGGGTTTGTTATTTTTCCTGACCCAATTTCCATCCATCACTTCAATTAGGTTCCCAGGGACAGCTGATCTTCTGCATCCTTTTTCCCTCCGATACCTTCTGTACAACTCCATATGGATCTTCAAAAAATCCTGTCTTGTTGCTCAACCTTCCCTCCCTGTTYTCTGTCTGCATCAGTGCCCTATTTCTATGCCTTATTTCTTGGTAATTGTATTCAAACACTCTCTTTGTTCTTTGTTTGCTAACCTGCATTTTTTTCCTCTAGTCAGCTTATCTCTTTTTTAGTCCTTTTGATTAAAGTTCTCAATTCATTTAGTATCTTTCTGTTTCTCCCCAGTCCTTCTAAAGTGAAACTATAAAGCACTGCAGGGAATGCTTGTATTTACCTCCCAATTCCCTTAGCCAGGCTTTCAGGCTGACTTGTGAGCTGTATACTACCACATCTTAAAAGTTTCCAGTCCTACACCGAGCCATTTTACTCTTCCCTTCCTGTTCTTCTCCGGTGATAGCAATAGTCATTACTTTCTACACACATCATGGTCTTTTGGAATTGTGATTTGCTGCTGCTAAAGTCCTTTTCTGATCACCAGATAAGCTGAATAGCCTGCACAATTTGGAGCGAACATCTCTGTGCACTGGCAGCATAACCGCTGCAGGAGGAGAGAGGTGACGTGCTGCTACACCGTACATTTTTCGGAGCACACATTATGTGGCAATTTTTCATCCGCCCTCTGTCTGAGGTGGCTGGGAAACTGGAGTACTGTTAGCCAGTAATTCTCCTTGGTTTTTTTGTATTTTTTTTAAATAAGAACTAAGGGAAACAGCAAAGAAATGCGCATCACAGTCAGCTTGGTTTGATTGGGGATTTTATTATTATTCCAAATGGTCATTTTTCTCTCTTCCACAGGCAACAGGCTGGTTTGCAGCCTCAAAGTGTTTCTACCCACCACATCGATACCAGTGAGTTCATCTCTCCATTTCACTGAAGTTGCTTAGTAACGGAAGATGAGGGGAAACCATGTCCAGACTGCATTGCTATGTCTTATCTCCAGGTTCATTGAAAAAGATGGGCTAATGGACCACCAATGTGAAAACGTTGTTCACATTTGAATCAGTGGATCCATCCAGTATTCTTAAAGGAGCTTTTAGAATAATATTGCTGTCATATCTCTTTTCAGCCTATATATTTTTATATGAATACTCTTTGACTATGCCACATTTAAGAAATAAAGAAATATTCCTTTTTTTTTTTCACATGGCAGTTTGACCACTTTGGTAAATACACAGAATAAGAATTTCCATCCTGTGGGCAGACACACTTTGAATCATTTCTCAGTGCCATTTTAAAGGTGGAATTACTTTTCAGTCCATTAAGAGGACAGGCAATCTCAAGAACTTTTAATAATGCGGACCACAGCTTAATCAAGACACAGTCTTGGGGATGACTTCTCTCCCTGTTGCGGTCCTGAGAACCATCTCTCCTCCCATGAGCGCTGGATAACATTATAGCAATAGCATGTTGCATTAAGGAAGTGCACAGGTGGGATTTTCAGGTCTTCAGCTGTGGTCTAACCCTGCTGTTCCTGAAGGCAATCAGTAAGAGCACAACGCTTCAGACATCTATTACAAGACTTTCTAACAATCTTTCAAGGAAATTTCCTATAAAAAACAAAAAGGAGAGCAAGCCTCATATGGAAGGGTCAACAGCCCCCGCTCTTGATCACCAGCCTGCAGCCTAGACTTGGGGCAGAGCCAGCTCAGGCCTCTTCAGCGACGCAAGCCATGCTGCGTGTTGCTGCCCATGGCACATCCTTCCCTTCGGCCTTGCGCTAAGGAGAGCACTCCTCCTCTGATGCCTATCCTTACTCATTCCCCTGGAGCACAGCAACTTCCCGCTTCCAGAAAACAAACTCATCACACCCGCAGACAACAGCAGCAGCCGGCAAAGCCTGGGACCTAGACAGACCCGGCTCCTGCCGGGCCAGGAGCGGGGAGCGCAGCCCGGAGCCATGCCGTGCTCCCCGCAGCGAYGGCCCCGGCTGCCTCCCCACTGCCTGCCCGGGCGGCTAGCAGCGGATGAAGCCCAGCCGGCATGGAGCCGGCTCCCGAGCCCCGCGGCTTGGCAGCCCGCCGGTGGAGCTGTGCCTGGCTGCCCCGGCGCGGCGACACCACACAAAACGCCCTGCGCTATACATAAGTGAGCTGAGTTTGGAGCTCATTACGTATGTGTGGTGCGACGGCAGTAAACGGCTCTGCCCATAGTGCGAGTTAGGCACTTCGATTGCCTTCCAATATTACTGTATGAGCAACCTTCGTTAGTTCTTGTTGATCCATATCCTTGTCATGAAAGGTTTATCACACTTACATTGAGACGGACGAAAGGGGGCGGCTGGAATAAAGAGTGAATATATGCTGAAAGGGTATATGCTTGCGTGTATGAGTTATGAGTAACTACTATAAACACAGATTTTCATTTATCTGGCAGAATACAGATCACAATTATACTGAAAGGGAAGGTTTTTAAAAATGCAAGATAAAAAAGGTGATACCAAAYACACAGTTTGAATATGAACTTAGAAATGGATGGTCAGGATCCCATAGGAACATCTTTAAATACTTAAGGGTGCATTATGCAAGGCCTTGCATTATGCATTTATCATTACTCCCGACCTCAGCATCAAATAAATGTGATAAGATATTACTCCTATAAACCCTAACAAACAGTTGATACTTCTATTGCTTGTTTCCCTCTGGAGTGCTCTACAATACTTTAGAAACTATAGCCTAAATACTGCAGAATGGTAATTATTTTATCTGTATTGAGATTATAGGAGGGGTTTTATCTGATAAAAGCATCAGAATTTGGCCCAGTGAAGAAATCAGTTGATCCACCACTGAAATTAAGCTGTATCTAAAAACCACACAATATCAAACATCCCTCAGCGCACAGTGTCACCACACTCCGTTTAGGGCAGGAATTGAAAGTGCTGAAAATAGCTGAAACTACAGGACCAAGGCAATTAACATGATACAAAAAATAACTCGGGCCTGTACTTTCTTTTTTGCCAAAAAGTGTCAAAGATTCTTAAATGACTGCAGACACATAGTAAGAACAGAAATGTCTGCAAGAGTTAAGCCAGCAGCACTCTCAAAGCCAAAACCCGTGGCTGAAAATGCAGTCCCAGGCACTGGAAGCAGCTTTGCATTCTCTGCCATCCGGCACCCAAACTGTGATCCACTGTATTGTATGTTGCTCGACAAATTCACAAGTGTAATAAAAAGAACTAGACCATTTCCGATACTTCCAACTTTTCTGTTCTTTCCTCTATTTCTTTATCTTTGAAAAGGGAGGTTCCCTTTTTGCTTTGTGTACGTCGTAAATAGTAGCAGCCATTATTTATTCAACACATTTGCCTTTTGTAAAGTTAGCTTTAATTTTTAATATCCACGCATATCATCTTCAATAGGGTTGTGTACAGGGGCATATCTGTTTGTATTTATTCATTAGTGTGTTGCTAATTAAATACATGTTTCATTAAACCTGTTTAAAAGAAGAAAAACTTGAGAAGGGACACACTGAAGTACAACACCCCAAGGCTATGAAAAAGCTTCCACAGCTGAGCTGTTAAAAGTAATGTGGGCAGCAGGAATGTCAAAAGCATCTAATGTTTTCTGCACAGTACCAAGTTTAAACAAAATGCGTGTGCTAAAGGTGGCAGGTAAAGTTAACATGTATCTGTCTGCTTAGAATATTCATGCCAGGGAATCAAAGCGCTTCAGTTACTTTTCCTCTGGCTGCTCCCCTGGCTGGCTTTTTGCCACATGCATTATTTTCTTAGAAGATTTCTTTACAGAGATGTACAGAGATACACCATGCATAAATGAGTACAAAGTGATTGCATGCTCCGACTGTCTTTGCAGTGAATGCTTAGGAACTGCTTTTCTCTCCATAGCCTCGAAGCCTCAGCTCCTGCCCAGCTGCTCAAATGCCCCTAAATCTTCAGTGCTGTCCTCCGAAGTCCCAGTCCCGCAAACTGTACTCTGAGGCCTTTGGGTGTTCCCACYGGCTGCAAGGCACAACGGCCACCGCTGGCTTTCAGAGACACCACAGCTCTGAAGCACAGCATGTGTGGCAAAGGAATAGCTCAAAGCTACCCTTAACTTCAGGAGGAGCATGTGGTACCACTCAAGGCACAGACCTGCATGAGGTATTTTAGTAGTTGTTGATCCTGCAGCTTGCAACTGTCACAAGTAACTCCGAGGAGCTCGGTTGGCCATGCAAGGTTGTGTCCTGTGATCCTGCCTGCATTGGCTTACCAATCTGGTGTGAATCTTAGCGACAGATCAAGTTTGCCCTTCAAGTGCATGAACTCTCCTACATTTGAACTACCACCGAACAAAAACACTATTCCTAACACCACTAGAACAACCTCTTGAATAGCTCCAATCAAATACATGGGACACTCGCAAAGACAAGGAATTATTTTTAGGTGAGAATCTGATCCCAGAAACTGAAAGGAACACAGCCCGAGACGGGCTATACAAAGCCTGCATTTACCACTTAGGAAGAAGGAGTGGGAAAGCAAGCATGTGGCTGGCACTGCAACAAACATCAATCTGCAGCACCAGGAATTATGGCATGAACTCAGAATATCAGAGATTTGCAGGAACATTACAGAAATCGGTAGATCTTGTAGCAATGTCACATAAAATGAAATGATATGCATGGGAAATCAGCAGTTTATGCAAAACAAAAGGGTAGGCAGATGAGAAATTTATCAAAAGGAACATTTATCATGAATTTACCATAACTACTGACAGAGACAGATGATGATGATGGTGGACAGAGAGAGAATGACCTGGGTGCTAGATGAAAACAAATGGCACTCGCTGCAGAAATGAGCTTTTTAGAAGGAATAATGATGGTTTCAAGAAAACAGAAAAAAAAAAGATAAGTTTTAATAAAAGGTCCAGGGCATAAAGTGAGTCTGTTCCATAAGACTGCAAAAAGACAGTTGTAAAAATCTCAGCACATGTGAAGAATGAACTTGGGAAGAATACTCTACATGATAATATACACTAGAGTGCAAGGAATGATAAACAGAGGAAAGATCAAGAGTGTGCAGAACAGACAGTGAAGAATGGCGTAGAACAAAAAGGTTTAGAGATAAACAGAGTTATGGAGCAGATGCAGAACGCAAAGTGCAAGAATGTCATTCAGCTCCACTGTCAGCTGCACCAGCAGATGGAAAAATACAAATAAGATAAAAATATAAAACAATACTCTAAGATCCAGAAGGTTTCTGCTCCATGCTCAAGATGGTCCTAAATGCACCAGTTTAGCTCTCCAAAAGAATCAGTATTTCATYTCTAAATATTTAAATAAAATATATGTATTCCATATAGACAAACAAATGCTCCTCACTCGTGAATTTACTCTGTCTCGCCATTTACTTCTCCATTGTCCTCACTGATCTTGGACAGAAGTAGAATCTAAAATTTTTGTGATAGAAGTTACAGATAATCACACAAAACAGGGATGTCTTAGTCTTTATTTGTAGCCAATTGACCCCTACAAACAAGAGTTGGCTGAGACAGAAAACCAACCAAATTGAATTCAAATTTAGGCATTTTTAACAACGTGTGGATTGTTTTCATTCAACTGCAGAATTAAATTTTTATTATTATTTCATCAAACTTTAACTATCATCTGGAAAAAGTAACTTGTTTTCATTATTTCCTTAGGATATTTATTTAATTCTTTTACAGTAAAATATTAATGTTAAATCATGTATATTTTCCTTTTGTTCTTCATTCTCTCCAGTTTGTGTCCATTTAAATGTTAAAATAACATAATTAAATAACTTTTTCCTTAGCATTTAAAGATTATTTCCATGATGAAATACAATTTCTTTGGCACTGCRTGTTTACTCTACATACACAGACTGAAACAGAAACTCTTCCTCAAAGTCCTTATGAACTACTGCACATACAGAAAAAATGTGCAATTAGATAACAGACAGTAGCTTAAGTGACAGTATCTAGGCTACTGTTAAGGGAAAGGCAAGAGAGACTGTTTGGAGACTTGCTGTAAAATCCTAAAGTCACTTGAGTTTCCTTATTGACTTCAATGGACTCAGGATTTTCTAGGCAGAATTTATGGAAGAATTTAATGAAAAGCACAGAAGTTATTCAGTAGACAAAAAAGAAGGATCATTCCAGATATTAGCTAATTAACCTCAGGGACTGATCAAGACAAAGAAATAAAAGTCATAATAGGAAAGGAGCTGAACAGCTCAAATACCACAGGACGAGAAAAGCACCTAAGAACAAGAGCCAGTTTTCACTGATGAACAGTATTGAGGACTTCATGGAAGCAGAGAGAAAAGAGCAAGAAAGAGCCACAGCAATGAAAACAAGATGATTTCTGGACATCCGGAGGGGTGGCAAAGGAGGCTTACATTGCAGGAGTGTAACTAAGTCAACACAGAGATCCCAGTGTGAGACAGGAATGGAAATGGAGAAAAGAAAAACAAGCCATTGCAAATGTCAACATTAACATAATATTTGCAAGACAGACAGCAAGGAAGGACTGTACCACCACTGTAGAGACAAAGGTAGAGGAAGTAGGTGATAAGATCGGCCATAAGGATGCCAACATTCACATAGTGGCAAAATACCAAACATTTTCAAAGGGATAGTTCAAGAAACTGGATCAGGAAAAGAGATGGTTATTTAGGATTTAACCGCATATGAGTACTGGCTACGTCATGCATGTCTCAGAAGTCAGGCAAGAGCTAGAGGCAGCGTAAATAAACAGTAAACATTAGAAATTGTTTTCCCATTATCACTGCTCTAGCAGAATGGCCTATTAACTAAGACCTGAACTGTATACTTACGAAACAAATGAAGCACTGATTTCTTATTTTTGGATGCTACATGACTGTGTTAGAGAAAACCCTAAAAAAGAGACATATCTATTAATTTGTACCATAAAATAACTACTGATTGTGTAATAACCTGTACAATAAAAAGTCAATCTAAATTAATAGTGTGCAGTATTTGTATTACCATAGGACTTAAGTATTTCAGTTATGGACCAGAGCACTGTTGTATTAGTCTAAGTACAAATATAGAACAAAAGTCTAAAAACTTTTCAAAAAAACCCCCCTCAAATTGTATAACGCATCCTAATCTCATTATAACCACACTGATTAATCTTTCATTGCTTAGCCAATCTTCAAAAGCACTTTTTTCCCCACAATTCTTTCTCTGATTCTTTATCATGTCTTCTATAGAATGGAAGCAAGAAATTATTTGATATCAGTATTATGAAGAATATTTATGATTTTTATTTTTAGTCATTACTTCTAAAAATCAGGGAAGAGTTGAAAGTATCATGTTAGAATTTATTATCCTCTAGTTAGGAGAAGTGAAACTAGAAAGTCTAGAAGTAGTCCAGATTTGCCACAGTTACTATATGGATATCCAAATATTTAACCCTATAAACAAGAAAGGAGGTCATCCCACTTCTAGTCTGCTGCTGACAGCAAACACAAGGCAAATACTAAGACTGTGGCTTGCCTCACCATCAAAGCCCTTCATTCCTTCACATCCGTGAATGCAGTGCAGTACCARCTCCTCAGTATCTTCAGTTTCATTCCAGCGCAGAGCTCTGCAGCTGCAATGGGTTCTGCTGCAAACAGGGAGCATCACCCTTCTTGAACAAACCAAAGTCCTGAAATTTTTGCCATTTAGTTAGTCCTTAAAACACCCCTTTGTAAAATACATATTGAAAAATGAGCACTGTTCTGATAACTGGGTGGCTGAACCTAATGCCTATCCTCCCAACCATTCCCGTTTTCTTGTCTGCTCCATCTCTGCGAATTCACCAGTTATCTCGCCTCATACACAGGGAGCAAATCCCTGGGGCACTCAGCAGGGATATTGCTCCAGTGCTTGCAGAGTAACACAATGAGCTCATAGGCTCTGTTAGGGACTCTTTCGTTAAACCACTAAAATACAAACAGTTAAAAACAAACAAAAAGCCTTCCAAAATTATCTAGAATGTGCCAGTGAACATTTAGGTATAAATTCATTTCATGAAGCTTTGAGCTGTCTAGACCATGAAGATGTTGGTTCATAATCATCCCTGGAATCACACACACAACAACATACACACTTTATTCATCTAATTGTATTAAAATACTTACAATGTGGCATGTCAAAATAATTAAATCATTTGAATGCTGCCTCTACTGAGTAGTGCACACCACATATTTATACCTTCATTTTACTTTTGAGTGAAAATCTCTTAGTGCTACATATATTAAACCAGAATCATTTTTTGCTTTCAATCCCTACTAGTAAAGATAATGTTATTCCACTTTTTATAATGAAGTTAAGTGCTTTAAAAAGTCCTTCATGTTGCAGCATCATCTGTGTGCTAAGATGAAGTGTCCATATCTACCACTTCAAAATGCATTCTCCTTGCTATGGATACCCCTTGACATACGCCCTGTGCAAAGGACCTCTTCTCATTTCCTGGAAACGGAGCGTGGTGCTTTGTGAAAAACTGCTCACCACCCATCTCAATTCACAAAAATATATCTAATGTTTGAGTACAAAGAAAAATGACAAGTGCACTAACATGATTTCAGTGCACCTAGTGTTCATAAAGAAATGCCAATTTCAAGCTGTCACGCTGCTGAAGAATTCTAAAATTGCTGTTGATGCACCATGTAACCAGTGAACAGGTGCTAGAAATGATTGGAGCGCAGTTCATATTAAATAGAGACCTTTGGAAAAGAAAGATACATTCTGCCAGGCAAATTTGGAGGGGTTCAGCTGATAACACATATTTATGAACACTGGCAAGCTATGGCAAAAGAACAGGAGGTAGAAAGGAAAAATCTTGCATGAACACCATGATATCACAAGCAGAAAGGGAGACTGTTTCTCCACCAAGAGATTATAGCCATATACTGTGCAGCATAGTCAAACCCTTAATAATAGCAATGACACAGCATGAAAAAGACCTCTCTCTTGAAAAGTCAGTCACTGTATTTAATAAAAATCCTGTTTTCCTACCATTATCTGTATCTGAAGGACCTTCTTGGTGCTTCAAGCCACCCCATAGCCATTATCTCACAGGAGTTTAAATGGAGTTATCAGCTCTTCAGCAACTTAGTTCCCTCTTTTTACTAAGCTCAGTAGCTTAACAGATTCAACTACAGATCCAAAACAAAGATAGCCAAAGGCATGTAGAAAGCTGTGTCAGCCAGTGTGTAAAACAGTGGGAAGTATTTGATGGGTTTTAATCTAGAACTAAGACAGTCCCTCCCAAAGCAACCAGACAGTTCAGTGCCCCTTTTTGTACTCCTCAGTCTCCACATCTTCTGCCAATCATTTGACCAGCCTGCCTTTGCCAGAGTTACTGAAACGTTGGGGACAGGGGTGTGGAGGGATTTGCAAAGAATGAACAGAAAATGGTGTTAATAGTTAGAAATAGAAAGCAAGCAAGTTCATTTAGCTACCGGGAGTGGAACTTCACTGGCTGGTATCAGATTCAGGTGCTCTCCATCCTGTTCTCTCCTTGTGCACCTCACCCCCCGCTGCTCAGCAGCCTGGCGTGCTTGCGCTATCCCTGCTCACCTCCGTGGAAACTGTGCAGAGCTCTAAAATGTACAGCGTACGATTCCAGTGCTACAGTTGTGCCACTTTGATGTATGGGTGTATACTAGGCAAACACAGAACAGAAAAATAGCTACAAAGGAAAAAAATCATTTCCTATGTTCTTTCCTTGTGTTCTTACTCGGTGCGTTAAGGTGCCTTGGACTACCAGGTTGCAGGAGCCACCACATGGCTAGTCGCAACAGGTAGTACCTGCTTATTAATTTTTATGTGCCCATGCATCTGTGAAAGGCAAAAACAACTCACCCCATCTACCTACCACATACATAGCAAGCTAGACAGTGCTCCACAGCAGGTGGGATGGTATAAACTCCACCTTGATCTTTGAAATTTTGTTCTAGGTTAGCAGAAGCGTGTAGAAGAGATGGGGAGGGTTTTGGTGAAGTACAGAATACAAAACACAGTGTCAAACAAAACACCTGACAAGAACTCTAGTGGCAGTTTGTGACTGACATAGCAGACGGGTGATAAAACTCTCTTACATCCAACAGCCACATATCAATTTTTCAGCCTTACGGAAATGGTACTGTGTTAGCACCCTACCTGTCAGGCCCTGTGCAGGTGTAGTGAGAAGCATGTTTCCAGTTTCATCCTATGATTTCCATGGGAGACCTACATTCCCAAGTTATTCCAGTGACTTGGCTAGCAAAGGCAGGAAGGTCAGGCTCTGTTAAGGTTATTTGCAGGATAAAGGGAAAACAGATACTAAAGCTGCAAACAGCACAAGGGAATGCAGCGACCCAGACAGAATCACCCCACCGGCCGACTGAGGCTCTCCTGCTGCTTAGACAGGTATTTTGCTAAACTTCCAAGGGAGATAGGGGTGTAGAGCACCCAGTCACTCCGGCTGTGCCCGCTTCTCAAATCTTCCAAAGGTCAAATGAAACCAGAAGCAATCTGAGGTGTCCTGCTTTCACCCCGTCCCTTGTGACTCTTTGGATCTACAAGCTGAACTGAACTGCCTGCCCCAGGATTACTTGGACATGTCTCCACAGAATGGAGTATAGGAAAAAGCACTTAACATTGACCTATTTGTGCTACCATTTTAATCAACTGGAAAACACAGCTTGGCCAAAAATGAATGAATCTGAAAGTCCTACCTGTATGCATTTGTGTTATGAAGAGTTAGGTGTGAATAAGTAATATTGGTAACACTGCCATGGTCTCCCTAGGCTCCGCTCTTCCAAAAGAGACATGCCATGACCGCCTCAGGTTCGCACATGCCCTGGCATGAGAGAGAGATTAGGCTTGGCACCAGGGAAAGGAGAGGCACATGGAGAAAACAGACATTTGAGGAAATCTAATGTGTGTTAAAGCAGACGTAGTAAAGCATGTGCTGCAGAACAGCCAACAAGCTCCACACCAGAAGTGAGTACCCTTAAACTGAGCAGGAGAGAGATGTTACAATACCTCAAAATACAAAGTGTACCACTTAATAGAGCTGCTTTTATATTTTTAAGACAATCCTGACTTGAGTAGTAATCACTTGTTTGTTTAAATAAGACTTTTTGTCTTTCAATAAGGCTTTAAACCTTTTGCCACAAGCCTCCCCTCCCTTTCTTTACACTTTATATGCTGTACAGTATGCAATTTTGGTTTCCTGCTGAATTCACATTTTTTGTTTGCTTATGTATTTCAAGATCTCAATCAATCATGTTGTCAAAACAGTCTTTTTATATCATCTACCTACCACCACTTGTCATTAGAGATGTTTAAAGCTCCACTGCTGCAGAGTCTGATTTACACTCTGACATCTCCCACACTGAGCTTATTATAATTGTCTATAAACTGGCCTTTCACAAGCTTTAATTAGGAAATAACAAATGGTTCAGGAGCATGCTGTTAGGTAGTTTATTTTTTTCTATATTCAGTATTACCACTGTACTCTACTGATCACAATGTCATGCTATGCAACAATCATGCTGATTTCAAAATTTTTACTTTAACATTTAAATTTCTTCATGACCTTTTCCCTTCTACTCATCCTTCTCCTCTGCCTGACTACATTTTATAGCTCTCTGAATTGTTCTAGATGCAATATTTCTGAACTGAAACAAGAATAAGCTAAAAATAAGTACTGCACCATCAGAAAACATTTGTTTTATTAAAGGCCCACTGGAGAGGTGGCTTTCTTGGTTACACACAGTACACTCTGCATTCTAATACACCACTAGAGCCATACAGTTTCACTGAGGACTTTAATAAAAAGTCTGAGATGAATTATATTGCTCAGTGGCTTGGAGTCACAAATTCCAGAAAGGGTTATATAGTTCAATTAACTAGTCACCACATTGCCAGAGCTTATTTTAGACAATAAAATTAACACTGGGGAAATGCATCTAGAGCAGCTGCTACAGACCATAGTATTATATTAAACAAGGTCTTAGGAGATAATCACAAAATAAATGGAGGAGGAAGTTCTAAAGGTCAAACATGCATCCAAGCTTTTGGATGCATATCTGTGCATCTCTTCACAAAACTTTATGTTTTTTTATGTCTATAAATGGGCTAATTTATTTAGGGAAAAGGGCGATCAGAACCACACTGATACAAGCAGTCCTGCACTACCTAGTTCCTCGAACTTCAGGTAAGACAGTATCTTAGTATTTATGAGAAATAGTCTCAGCTTAGTCCACTTGCAATCAATTGCTGATGTTTTGCAGCAGCATAAAGACTCTTGAACAGATTCATCACTASAATTACCGATCTAACGGTAATTCCCTTCTAAAAGCTTGTTTCCACTGCACAGCACAGTACACTGCAGCAACAGAAGGTCTGAATGGGCTCAAGATGTTTCTTTAACTCACTCAGTTACTATTGCTCATCTGAGAACTGGTTATTTTGCAGGCATGTAGTCCCCTTCTTTTCAATATCAAGTCAGACTATTTCCAACCACTGTTATGATTGCTTTGGTACTGAAATGGCAGAGGACTGCGTATTTGATCAGTTAAAACTGAAAGGCTATTTAAGGTCCTGTTCCTTAGTACTTCACAAGTGCTAGTTATTGGCTCTTACACGTGACACTACTGCCCAGTCTGACATCCAGCTCCATAGGGCGGCCCTGCTCCCCAGTGCTGTTCTGCTCCCACAGGCACTTTTGGAAGGAAAACTAGAGAAAGCATTAGGAGGAGTTTTAGTGTTTTGAAGAGTCTTTCAATGAGAGCTCAAGCTCAGACTCGGCAAGGCATAAGAACCAGTGTGCATATATTCATGGAGAACTCAAACAGCAACAAGCAGCACCTGGCAATAAATAGCATTTAAGCTCCCATATTGTCTTTTAAAGCCTTATTCAAACTAGGGACAAAGGTATATGTATTATACAGTGCCAACCTGTTGAGATAAACATGCTGAAACAGCAATTTGCCTTGTCAATGCCTGACAAGGCAGGATATTCCCCTGCTTGATAACTGACACCTTTTCCCTTCATTAAGGTATGTCTTGGGGTCTGTTTGTAATGCCTAAAATCAGTCTGCACAACGGGCAAGTTCCTAAGTTTCTTCTCTGTGATTTTCACAGAGGAAAAAAACAACCATATAAAAATAGTAATACAACACTTCATTAAACCCACCATACGGCACTTTCCTTTATAATACACAAAAATGCATGTGTTTGACATATGAAGATAGATGCATTGTTACAGAAGCAGTGTGCTGAAGTGCAGTGTTGATCAAACTAAGCCTAACCTGTTGAAAATTATCTTTCTGCTTTGTTAGCTCCAATCATTCATCAACTTGCACAGAAATTCAGTGAACATCTTTCTCAAATGGTTCTTCAGGGAACAGAATGCATAGTATGTTTTAAAAACTGATATATTTTGTTTTAATAGAATGTTTGTATACATAGACTGATACACTCTGTCAAAATGTGTTAGATCCCTAGATAACTGTGTAACACTAGAGTATTATCTGACACATTTTTGAAGCCTATTTTTACTTATTTTTGTCTATTATTTTATTTATGTTTGATGCTAGGCTTTATTTTTATTTATTCACATTTATTACTTTCAAAGTTTAGTCCTGGGATTTCATCTCCACATCCTGTGTACTTCTTGCATGCTCAAAGGGAAACTGCTGAGACTGGTACATGCAAAGCTTGCACTAGCTCATGCATCCTGTAGGATGTGGATCTAAAATGGTGTAATAGAGTTAGGGTGAGTGAGGGCCAGAGTCAACTGAGTGCTGAATGACTTCCAAAGGATGGTAATTTTCCAGTTCAGGAATATCTGGGAATTTTTTCCCTTTTATATTGCAGATATAAAGGACTCCTTTCCATTTCTTCTAGGTCTGACTCAAACACTTTTTTATTTATAAGGTTTGTTTTAAATCCTGTTTATGTCTAGTCTGTTTTGTGGTACAACGCCTTATCACTCTTCTAGGTAAAATAAATGAGTATCAGCATCTCAGGAGTGAATTACTCTGTATCAAAATAGAACAAAGTAAAGCAATATAGAAACTATTTGTCTTCAAAGGTCCAAGGAAAATAGAAATAATGATAACAATAAGGATTTTTTAAAATCGAATAAATAACTGATTAGTTATTACACTTTATATCTCTCTGCTCTGCAAAATGTTCTGCCAGTTTGAGTTTCCCAAGGCAAAAATACAGCTTGACTTTAAAAAGAACTTCCCAAGTGGAACTGAATCCATTCGAATACCCATATAAAAGTCACAGGCAATAAAGCACCGCGTAGAATTCTGGAACATCCTCCTTTTTACCAATGAAGTTACTTTGTCCTCATCTCTTTTGGCAGGCAGTCTCTGACTGCAACCACCACTTCCTAAATATCTTCCTTACCCCTCATTATAGTACATACATATTTATTTATCTATCAAAGAGGTTTATTATCCTACCAGGAATGCTTTATAAAATCCAAGTGGCAAATTTTGGTATCACTTGGAAGGATCCATCTGAATCAATGTAATAGGCCACAAATGGCCCAATCCTGTAAATAACGTATGCTAGGCCTATTATATCAAATCCAAGGCACGTATAACAGACTCAGAGGGGACTCTGTGAATGTTCAGATACACAAACTAGTTTAGGTACACAATTTAACCCAAACAGAATCTCTTTCATAAATCTTTTTGTGATATTCTCTATATGGTTATTCCAGTAATTTGCAATTGGAGAACCCTATTTTTAATAACTAAACAAATGGAAGAAACTGAAGAAATTCTTTTCTTCTTTACTTTTATTTTGTTCCAATATTCATCTTCAGCTGCTTCTTCATATTCAGAATTTATCCCCAAACCTTCAAAATCCTTTCGTAACAGGCAAGCGATGATAGCTTGATAATGCAGTTATTTCTGCCATACATTGCAACATAATAACAACATATTTTTCCTGTGAGTGTACATGTATCAGAAAAGTCCTAAATGAATTTTCTCAGTGTTATGAAGTATATATTGAATATACATCAGCAGTAAGTTCATTCCTCCTAGATCCAAGACAAGGGCACCGGATAAAAATGTTCAACAGATGTCTTAGATGTAAAGCCTGCACAGAATACTCTCGACAGGTATTTACACTAGTATTCACTATACAAAATGCACTGTTTACTGTGAAGTTTACCTGAAAGAGTAGCTTTTGTAAGTGAAGGATTGTCTGCCTTTCAGTGTATGTAAGGTAGAGAACAGATGCACAAAGCCATTCCCTCTGTGGGTGCTTTCAACACTACAAAAAATTCCTTCCAGGAACTCAGTTCTTTGAAAGACAGTAAAAGCAGAGCAAGGGCTAAAATTCAAGATAGCATCAGAGCAACAAAATATGGTAAAGTCTCTGAAAATTCTGAAAATTTAATAGATTCAAGTAGAAAGAGAAAGAGAAGCAGGGGTACTGTCTTCCTGTGATCTTTGTTTTCTTCCCTCATTTTTTCATATTGCTGTGTGGTCTCAAACACAAGTATGCATAATTAGGGTTGGAAACCTTCACAGGGAAGAAGAGCTGTGCCAAATGATACCACAGAGCTTCGCATCTTTACGGCTAAATACCCCCCCCACACCCAGACTGAAGATATGGCTGCACAGACCTTTGCAGAGATGAGAGCTCACTTCTTCTGAGCAGCGACTGACTTCAAGCTAATAAGACCTGCTGGGAGGCATTTGCTGCAAAGCAAGAAGTAGACAGGCTCTTTTATTCTGGTTCCAATACGTTCCATGTTGACTTGATGAACTGCTTCAAAAAAACACAGAAATCTTAGTGGGCCACATATGCAAATAGTACACCAGCTAGATGCTGTGGGAAGAACTGTCCAGCAGCTGCTGGATGGCAGATGGGTAAGGATCAGGACCGAACGAGCAAAAAGAATAAGCATGGAGAATTAGTGGAAGGTACTAAAATGTCAGGATGCTGAAAACCAGGTGGATTAAAGAGACCATCTGTTTTGACAAATAGCTCTCTTGAAAGAAAGGAGTAACACCCCGCTGGATAAAGCACAGGTTACTCCTCAACCATCCAAACAGGTCAAGCACTCATCCAGGCAAATATCTGCACTCCAGCGTCAGAGCAAGCTACAGCTGCACCTCCCCTCTTGGACAGTTTGCTTTGGGGTCCACTCTGACCTGTGCTGTACTCGAGGGGATTTAAACAGGATGTAGCAGAGCTGCAAATACCATTTCACTGTGTCTCAGTAACGCATGTAAACCTCATTCGAAACAAGATTCTTGACAGGAGTCATTCCTGATATGCATTTACATCCTGCACAAGGAACGCAGTCCTGATGTCACTGATCAAGCAAATATACTAGTTCATTAACTAATACAAATCCAGAGAAGGGCTGACTGCTTCTCGGAGTTAGCACATGTATCTATTTATCCAGATACGAATGACATCTTTCTAAACCTTTTACAGCTGGCTAACCAAATTCTACTAATTTTTTGGAGGTTTCCATGATACTCCAGCTACAGTAAGTTAAGACGTAAAACAGCGCATAGCATTTCATATTTATAAGATACCTTTCACCCTGAGGTATTCCAAAATCTAAAATTAAATTATAAATTGGACAAAGATAATTTCTTCTAGCCCTGCAGTACAGCCCTGTCCTACAGTGGGAGGAACTAACCGTTATTTCAAAGGCCACAGGACAACACACACCAAGTTTGCAAAAAATTTCCTGAAGTGACTGTTAATCTAAATGCAGATTAGTATCAACAGCAACGGTTTATGCATATAGCTTGCTGTCAGGATTGCCTAAGAAAGCCCAGAATCATATCTCACAGGCTACTAAATGCCAGTTAGGGGTGGGTTTTTAATATAAAAATTACTTTTGCCTACCTGAGCTAGACCCAAAACTGTCAGTAGCTCCACAGTTCCTGTGAAAACCACTGAGATATCCAGCTCCCGAGAAATATTTGAAGCTAATATTTGAAACCATCTGGTCAAGCACAATATACTGAAGCTTGACAAAACAGAACTGGCAGGAGACAGAGGTATAATTAATTTGATTTAAATACACGCACACAGGCAACACTAAGGCATGACGAGGTAAATCAAGAATTTAATCCCTCTGTTCCAAACTTTCTGCCACTCTGTAGGAATAACTAAGACTACTGCTGTCTGAAAAGGCTTTGAGCAAATGCCTTAATGTTCCAAATGATCCTGCAGATCTCATTTCTGTATGCTTTTTAAGTTGTTTAGTTTTGAATCAGCAGTCTGAAAGTGTGTTTAAACGCTGCAGGTAACCATTTCCCATGGAACAAATAGGGAGGAAATCAGGTTATAGAGAGGGCACCCAGCAGGACTGTTCTACTGTCTACTCAGTGTCAATGTAAACTGATTCCTTTAAGAAAGACACTCGGGGAGAATAGAACAGATTGTGGGAAACATGTTCTGCATGCAAGAAAGAGCAGAGATGGAATCCGGGATACGATGAGATAATTATGCACAGGGAAAAAAAAAACAGAGGAAACAAGATAGCAGCAGAATAACAATATTTCAGGAGGTGGGAGCGGTGCAAACTAGGATGACTTGCAGCAGCACAAAGCAGATATTAGATGAGCATTCTCTTTCGCTCCTGTGCTCACTAATTCTTTCATGCAAAATAACTACCACATCTCTAGTTTCTGAGGGTTTCTTTATCATTGTTCGTGCTACTAAAATTACTGGTTTTGCCAAGCATTCAGCTATGAATCAAATAAGAAATGTACTACAGAGGACTACAGATGTTTTTGTGTTAAAATAAATAATAATTAAAAAAAAAACAGTTTTGGATTGACCAAGAAATTGATTATGACTGCTGAAAAATTAAGAAAAGTTTGCTGTAATAAGTGCAGAAAAAACACCTAGAAGGAAGCTAAGTAGACACAAGCCCCAAATGTAGGTGGCTCAATACCTCTCAACATGTGACCTTCACTGAACTATACGCTAGCTATAAGGAAGAGCAACTCCCCAAGTACAATTGCATGACACATCCCATTCCATAGTACAAAAGGAGTGAGAGCAATCAAAGGAAAATCCAACTGGAGATGTGCTTTTCTGATATGGTGTCAGTTATTACTGTACTGTTTAGATAGGATTCAAATAGGTCTAAAGGTGCTCTAGCAGAACAGAACACATTTAGATTATTATCAAAAGAGTGGGACAGTTATTTTTGATGCAAAGTTTCATTATTTTGCATTTCTGTACTACAGACTCATTAAAATGGCTACAAAAATGGTGTAAAGCCAACAGAAATAACCCCTCAGAAACGCTCCTGAAGCAAATCAACTTTGGATACTGCAACAGCAGCTGGAGCACAGAGCTTTGCACGCACAGGGATCAAGACTGGAACACCACCATGACCTAATCTGTATCCATGAGTTGAGCTGAGACTAATTGTAAAGGAAGATGAATTCAACTGTTTTCTAATTTCAAATCCACTTGATTGCTGTAGTCAACCTTTGATGCATTTCTTTTTAATAAGAGACTTTATAATTAAGAAAGAGGGGATGAAAACATCTATTAGGAAAAACACAGTTAAAAATGGAGTAGGGAAACAAAAGCTACCAACAAACAGAAAAGGCATTTTATATATGTATTGAACACAGAACACAAGGTATATGAGAACCAATCAGGGCCAGATGAGGACTCTGAGTTTCCTTTTTCCCTTCCTGCATATGCACAAGAATAAAATACTTTTAAACAGGTTCACCTCTGAAATATACACAAGGCTTCCATGATAGGCATAAATCTAGTCAAAGAAGTTCTTGAACCTGAAATTGGATGACCTCTCCTTGTCCACTTTAAATAATCAGTATGCCTTTGGCAAGGCCTGAACTTTTGTTTATCTTACTTCTCAGTCTGGTGCTTCCCTTCTAAAACCTCTATAAACCGGGCAACAGCACAAAGCCAAACAGTGGTTTGAGCACTATGCTGTGATACGTGGCATGTCAAGAAAATGAAACCTAATTTCAGACTGCAACAGAGTGAAAGCTATGGTTTTTGCTTTGGAAGAAAGGAAGAGAACCAGGGTACAACTCATCGCTGGACAGAGTTCTGGGATTCTCCCCTCTAATTCACAAAAGCATCTTGAGAGCATAAAATAAAATAAAATAAAATAAAATAAAATAAAATAAAATGGGAATGCACTGGATAGTCACTAAGGAATGATGGCTGGATAAAGACCACTAGAACTACTGGTTCCCACTAAGTCACACAAATGGCAGAGGGTAAACATGCTGCTCAGACTACAGAATGTGAAAGGCAAGGGGTTAAGTACAGGGAATACCAGTAACCTTGACATAATACATATCATAGATTTCAAAGTGAAAAGGTTTCAGAACAAATTAAGTGAGAATAAGTAGGAACTCTCAGCATTACCAAAAAAGTAGTCAACAAAATTAGGGAACAAATGAAACACTCAGGAAGGGCTAGTAATTAGAGAAGCTTACAGATGACAAGTCTGGTGCTCAATCGCAAAAAGTCAGCAACAAAAAAAGCCCCAATATTGTAATTGCAGGAAAACATAATCATGGAAGTGGATGTATAATAAAGTAATGAAGAAAACTGTGGTAACCAGGGGATCAGAATGGATTCTGTAAAGGGTAATACAAAACAGGGAGTAATACCGAATAATTTCAGACACTAAAATGAGGAAGCCAGGGAGAAAGAATGATAAGGGAGTAGGAGGGATTTTATAACATGCTTGATAGAGCTTTTTTTTGGTTTTAAAGACCAAGCTAATTAGACACTGAATAGTCATCTGGAACAAAGGTTAAGCATCCGCTGTTAAGACAGAACAGAGCACTGAAGATGAAATTATCATAGATTTACAAGTTGCAATAAAGGATAAAAGGAGGATGATGAAAGACTGGCTTAAAATTTTAGGGACAGAAATAGCATATGAAGCGAAAATTTCTGCTATGTTCTTGTTACTGCTGGAAACAAGTGGTACCCATATTACCACGGAGTATATCTTCTTGATGCACTTTTTAAATGAACGTATCATGGTACAATAGCTTACTGTTAACGGAAATATTTACATGTATATTCAGTAATGACAATAACATCCACATGAGTCAGAATGACTAACTTGCAAAATGCAGTCGGATTGCTTTCCAGCTTATTACGACATGATTCCTGGAAATGTGATTTCAACCAAATATTTATATAAGTCAGGTCCTATACAAAGGGGAAAATGAAGGGGAAATGGATCACCAACAGAAGAGAATTATTCTTAGTACACTCCGTTCCAGACATAACAATGCTTTATTTTGATATCATTTGCATCAGTAAATTACTACTCCTCTAAAATGGGAGAATTTGACATCTTTTTTACAGTCATATATGGTAAGCTAGCTGGAAGAGTCTTGGTGGAAACTCAAGACCACATAAATACCAGAAGCTCCAAATACAACAGTTCTCCACTTTGTGTAATCCCTCTCAAATAATTCACCCCAGTCACTGATCATGCTTCTGGGCACAGTGTCATTTTGTGAAAGGCGTCCTCAACGCCTTTCACAAACATGCTGTATTAACTGCTTTAGGACATACTTGGGCTCTTGCCTGACATCCACAGGAGGGTTACCTTATTGATGATTCTGTCTTTCATTTGAATACTAGAGTATTTGATGGATTTATACTAGATGTATTTATTAGAAGTCTCTGCACTTCTAAAGTCCTTTAAAGATTTCAAAGTACCATTTTAAAATAAAAAAGTAATAGCAGCTCAGCAAGACTGCCTTTAAAAAAAAATTCAACATTTTTTCTRAAGCAACATTTTCCTACATGTAACAGAAATGTAATGTATAAATAATTCATTTTATCTCAGCACATATCAGTCACTGAAATGCAACTTAGCTCTATTTTGAGAGCCTAAATGGACTTAAGTGGTGCTTTTATTGACATTTCACAAGGTGATACATTTCTGCTGAAAGAATTGAAGATCTTCTCACTAAGTATATACATTTTTGTATTTCTGGTTTTCTAGAAATATTTATGGGGATTAAAGAATGTTTTGTTAAAAAATGATCATTACATTTCACAACATCAGAGGAAAATCCAGGCTGGAAGGGATCTTAGGAGCTCTCTGGTCTAACCTCCTGCTTAAAGCAGGGCCAGCTATGAGATCAGACCAGGTTACTCAGGACTTTACCCACTCGTGTCTTGAAAACCTCTCAGGATGGAGAATGCACAGTCCTGCTGGGCAGTCTGTTCCTACGTTTGACTGTCCCAACAGTGAAAAAGTTTGTCCTTATATCYRGTTAGAATCACTCATCTTTCCATTTATGCCCACTGTCTCTCGTCCTCCCACCATGCGCCACTGTAAAGAGACTGACTTGGTCTTCTTGACGATCTCCTTGGAGGCATCGCAGGGCTGCTGTTAGGCCCCCCAGGCCGTCCTTTCTTCAGGTTGAACAAGCCCAAGCCCATTGAACAAGGCCCCTCAGCCTCTCTGCAAAGGGCTCCAGACCCCAACCATCTCGGTAGCCCTCTGCTGAGCTGACTCCAGTTTATCAGTGTCTTTCTTGTACTAAGGCTGGGGGGCAAAACTGGGTGCAGTGCTCTAGATGTAGTCTCAGAAGTGCTGAGTAAGAGGCGGATAATCACTTCCCTCGAGGTACTGGCTGTGCTCCTGTTGCTACAGCCCATTTGCTCTTGGCCTTCACTGCTGCCAGGGCATGCTGCTGGCTCACGCTCGGCTTGCTGCCAGCCAGGACCCCCAGGYCCTTTTCAGCAGAGCTGCTCCCCAGSCAGYCAGTYCCCAGCTTGTATTGCTGCAAGGGGTTCATCCTTCCCAAGTGCAGGGCTGTGCACTGGTCCTTATTGAATTTCATAAGGTTCCTGTTGGCCCATTCCTCCAGCCTGTTTAGGTCCCTCTGAATGGCAGTTTGGGGGGACTGGACCCCAAACTAGTGACATTGAAAACTTGATGAGAGGTAGGTCTCATAATAACATAATAGCTACAGAGGGCTAAACTGCATATTTGACAGAACAAACAAACTTGCCACTACCTTAAATAGGTGATTCTACAAATGGAATTTAAATTTGAATTACTGATAATGAGTTTCATCTGGACATATATAAAGAAGATGAACACAAAAACTCTCACGTACAGATATGTGCATATCCTAAAATGAGAGCAAATCCTGAGTCTAATAGCTCACTTCTCTGCTGATGCTAATTCAATTAAATACCTAACTATTAAACCCATGCAGGACTGAAGTAACGCAATGAGGAATCTGTCTCACAGCATCTATAACAAACTGTGTGCAAAAGCTTTCTAAATAGGATACAATAAAGTGAAGACAGAAACCTAAAGAGACAAAAGTCAAATATTTCCCTATATAAGCATTAGAAAATGTAACACAGTATGAATATAAAACACAAAGTATACGCATTCGAGGTGTGATGGCCCAAGTGTAGTATTTCTGGAACAACAAACTTGGTGAAAACTGGAGGATCATGAGCTACATAAAATATCAAGGTGCAAAGGCAGCTAAGTGACAGGGAAACTAAAGCACAGCAGAACAAGGACACTGATTTGGTTCAAAATTCTACGTCTGCAGCAAGAATTATATAAATAAATGGGCAGGTGGGCACAGACAATTCATACAGAACATGACAACAAGCAACAAGCAGCAGATAGTGAGTTGAGTTCTCTGAGGCAGTTTTTGATCTTCCTCTAACTATTTATATTAGGGGAAAATCAGATACAACACCAGCGCATTGATGACATGGGAATATTAACTATTTTGTTGCGCAGTCTTTGGAGCCTGTGGAGCCTGTAACGCAATTAGCAGCTGTCACGCTGACTTACAGCCGCATTAGCATATTTATGTTCCACAGTTAGACCTGGCCTGCCAGGACAGCTCTCTGACGCCCCGCCATCCTTTTCCCTCAAGACTCGACAAGCACCGGCAGCCAGCAGGGTGATAACATATCTGACCAACTCTGRTGGCTCTCAAGTTGTTCCCAACAACCCTCTTTCCTACAGACACGGGCACAACAGGCGATTGTGGTGGGAACTCTTGGACATCGATTATACGCTGAGCCAGTCTCTGAGTAATGGCATCACGCTGTCATTCCACACGGCGAAAGGGCCATCGCACAGGCCTTGAGGGGCTCTGGACCAGGTTATTCAACCTGCTCAGAAAAACGACGGGAAGACTTAGCAAGACCCTTGGATTAACAGCTAATGTCATGGTCGTTAGCTGAGAATGAAAAATAAAGAAAAAAAGAAAGAAAATAAAACAAAACAGAGAGAGAAAAGAAGAAAAAACACGTGCTCCAGAATCTGCAAGATCAAAACTACCACAGATGCACTACTGCTACTAAAAATGTCTGAAGAAACTTTCTACAGGAATGACCAGACATATTCAAATGATCAAGTCAGGAGAGTTTAAGAAGCCCCATCTGAAATTAATCCCACGCTCAGCTGAGACAAAATAATAGTGCATTTACTCCCCATCCAAAGCAGGTAAGCTGAAAACATCTTCATTGGAAGCGGCTTAACCTACCAGGTATAGTCTCATACTGCAGTAAACTAGGAATTTCCTCATGGTCAATTATCCTGTATCAGCTGAAAGGCTGGGGAAAAAGGGGAAGACAAAATTTCCAGCTGAGTGTCAGCAATTTCTTAAATAGCTGAAACTTGGTTGCTTGTTATAGTCCAAACATCCTTTAATTATCATAATAGTACAGAACCTGTGGCAGTTATTGTCTAGCATCTCTGCCACGGCATCCCCTTGGACCAAAATCTCTATTTTAATTCTCTGCAGTACTAATATGCCAGGTCTAAACCATGGGAGAATTTGACTTCTGAAAGATACTATATATGCAACTCTCCACCCAGGATCCTAACGATTTCTGAGCGCTTCTGTGAGGAATGACATGAGCAAAAGTATAAGGCATTCTGTACCTTGAAGAAACAAGCCTGCTTTAGAAGGTAAATTCTGTATGTTTTGCATACACACAACTCCCCCAGACAAGTTTCAAACAAGCCCTGCTGTTACTGCATTCACACTGCTCTATTCACAGTAAGGAAAAAAAGAAATGCAAACATGAAAGATCTTTAAAAAGTGTACTTCCTTAGAGACTTTTTCCTCTTTATATTTCAGCCTCTTGTTCCATTTCCACTAAGCTTGTTTTTTGTTTTCTTTGCTGGAAGAAGTTTAAGTCTGATTGCTTCAAAGAATGCCAATAATCACATATCACTATTCACAATATCTTGCAGGAAGCCCTAGTGTATGTAACTGCATTACCTTTGCCAACATTTTAGATCAGAATAGCATAAAACTGCTGTTTCTCATGTTACAGAGGTTAGTTCTCTTGTGAGCTTGTATGAAACATCTAGTAAAAAGTAACTATTACCCGAATCCAAATACACAAAATAATCCTAAGTGGCTAGCATTTTTACCGATAGCCTGCGAGACTTGATTGTGTAATTTGCTGAATCCAGCCATTAATAACAACATGAGCTGGAACTGTGCGAGTAGTTCTTTTCAGAGTCATATGTCTGCAAATTGTCTCAAAATTGCAAGCACAGTTGGGGGGGGGGGAACCTCCTGAAACAGAAAATGGTTTTAAAAAGCCAATTCAAAATAATACTGCTCCACCCAACTGAACCAAACTTTCTCTCTTCCCTTCAAATGCTTATGTGTGAATCTACCAAAGTAGGTCTTAGAGAAATTGCAGATGTGGCCTCAGATAGAACAGCTAAAAGTCACAAAAAGTGACATTTTTGTGTGTGCTCTACATCAGCGTTAATATGTCAGATCAGGACCACAGGACAAAATATAGTAAATAAGATAGAGCCTATAGGGGAAGGCCTAATGCTATAATCCCCAATAAAGACCCCAGAATCCAGACATTATTTATACTGATTTGTAACAGAGAATAACTTGTTCTTCGCTGGTTGGTTGTTCTGCTTTTTTCCAGCAAGCAGAGCATAAACATTTACTCAAAGCTGAATAAACCTGCTGAACAATTAGAGTTATTTGTACCTTGTGAGAGCCAAAGCAAACATGAAACAAGCAGGTGTAACTCACAGAAGAGACCAGTCTGAAGTGTCGCAGCAAGCCATTGTACCTCAAAGGCACGAAGAAGGTGGTAAACAAGGGTTTTGTACACAGGTCTTGATTCACTGTTGCCATGTACGTAGCCCTGTACATGACCCCTATTTCAGTGAAAAGTTGCCATAAAACCTTAGCTTTATGCTGGCTTTTGCTTGGACCTACGTAATCACGAACAGTGATGCAAACACAAGCACATCTGATCTCTGACTAGTATCGAAGTTCAAGCAGGAGCAGAGGCTGCACAGATCCCACCATCCGCTCCTGGGACTGCCACTTGCGCTCAGGGCCTTGCAGCATAACCAAAGATCCAGACACAGACATTACTCTTCGAAGCTTGCCTGCTTTTTCCAGCTTCTTCACCTGGTCTAACAGAAGATACTACCTCTTCCACTGCCAAGCAACAACCAAACCACACAACAGATCCCAATTTAACTACTTCCCCTCTGCTGTACGTCCAAAGCATATTTCTGCCAGACTGGCTAGCAGATTCTGYAGAAGACCACCTCTTGCACCTGCAGACTGGCCTGAGCACACTACCCAGCTCCCTCTGGCTCCGGAAGCAGCTGTAGGGAATGACTACCAGGCTGCAAGACGTTGCAAGAGCCTCCTAGCTAAACTTAGCTACGTGCCATTTAGCACTTTTCTGCAAAATACCAATTCAAAGCAAGATGCACAAGTTTTACAAGCCTTTTACAGCAGGCAGGCAGGCCACAGTTAAACTAAGTCATCATTTACATCCAATTCTTTCTATCAGCTAGTTTACATTACTGTTGAATACGGTCCAAAGCAGTTATTTTTAAGAGTGCTCAAAGGCAGGCAGCAAGCAGTTACCTATGTATTTGCCTTACAACTCATTACTTCAAATTATCAGATGACACTATGGAAAAAGGACAGCTGCGCACGGCTGAGTAACGAGGTCTACGCAGCCCAAGAATCTCTCTTTCAGTATTTCCTTGAAATGAAAAGACTATAGGGGCTTTGCAGTGCCGTTCCCTCCTGAACAGTCTTGACTGACTGATCTCTTTAGGATTTGTACACAGAACAAGTACAGAACAGCACTCATCCAACTCAACACCATTTGTTACTTATTTTGAACGCAAAATTTTCTTTGCTTCCTACCTAAGCTGCAATACCAACAACAAAAATGGTGCAGCAGCTGACTTGAAGATCTAAAAACTCAGCTTCTCTGGTTTAGAAACATTCAGAACTAGAGCTGCCTGCATATGCTCTCAGAACATACCAATCCCACTTCCAAGTAAAAGTCAGGATATCAACTATTCATTGGGACAAAGGAAGGGCATCAGTCTTTCATCCTGATCTCAAAGCACACCCACAGCGTAGGATCGGGTCTTGGTTCAGCCCATTCTGGTGTGAAAAGCTGGTCACAAATATCACAGCAAAATTTTGATTACTTGCCTCTGATTAGAGGGAGATTTTAGATATGGTATTTAATTATGACATTCCTTAGTGGAAGGTGAACAATGGAAAACACTGAGTACAATTATTAGATTGCATTGCATATATAATTATTCCTGTGCATTAACACAGCTGTGAATATTTGAAAAAATGAACCATTAAACTTGTACATATGAAGATGCACAGGAAAAATTTTAAATTAATTTTCCATGAGCTCATTTGAAATACTTGAGTTGGTCAAATATTATTCAAGTTACACTCATCTTATTGGCAGCAGCAACAATGTCATGTGACTTATTATTTCAGATTTCTACATGTAATCAGTGCAGCTGGAAAAGTGAATATTGAATTAACAATTGATCGTTAATTCATGACAAATGGTGCTGAATAAATCCACAGAGAAAGCAAATGTGAACACTCACTCTTCTACCCATCAGCTGAAAGGGGCAAAATCTGCCTAATAAATTTTAGGCWACACGTTCAGCTCTAAGCTTCAGATTAATGTTGCCAAAGTTGAATATCATTTTGATGTTTCATTTTCAGCAGGATGATCTGAGAAATTGTTTTGTAGGTTCCAACACACACATCTCAAGAGATCTTTTAAACATTGAGTACCTGATGCTACACAAGGGAGCAAGATTTCTTTTTGGTTCACTTAATTCCATCAGCTTGGATTAACATGTCAGGATAGCGCTCCTTCCTGTCTGAATAGGCACAGCTTAGTACTACGCTGTGTGCGCTGTTAAGCTGAAGCTCAAAAAAATCCCACTTCTTCTACTTGCCACTGCGATATCTGAGTTGGTAATCACCCCTAAACCCTCAGCCCTGCCCCTCTACCAGTCCTTTTCCCTCTTCAATTTGCCAGTTTAAAGTAAATTACAATTTTAAATGCTTGTGCTAACCTAACTTATTTTCATGAAATCAGTTGGAAAATAATTTTACAAACAGTAGAGAAGATAGATCAGAGGGGACAGTGACCTCCACCAGCAGAGCAGTAATGGGGAGCTGAGGGCAGACACAGGCTGCCAACTTCTTTAGCTAGAAAAGCTGCAATTGAGAGAGAATATTAAAGTGGACCCTTAATGCTATAGCTATAACACTTATTTTGGTGTAAGACGGCCCTTTTATATTTAGGTCACATTTATTCCTGATTAAGAGCATCCACATGGGAAATTATACACAGGATTGTAGCAGTAAAGCTACACCAATATAGCTATATTGGTAAATTGCTTCATTTAGACAAGCCGTATATTTTTTTCCTCTATATATAATTCCCTTAAAATCACTGTATTATCAATTTTACTTCAGGGGAGAGGTAACTAGAGTAATTTGCAATTGAAAAGAATATCTAAGCTAAAACATTATAAACTTGTTACACTATGCCAAAAAGGAGGTGTCTAGGGAACTTTTCCTGCACCTCCAAAGTAGTTCTGATACAGCACATCGTACTGCTACACTGCAGAGAGAGTATGTGGAGGAAAACAGGAGTGAACATGCACTTGTACGCACATACACAAAAAGATATCCAGAATCCATCATTCTCCTCCTAATTGACAACTAGTTAAAGCCAAATGCTCTCTGATCCAGTTACAGTTGTAGTTTTTGGATGTCTTTATTGGCATTAGACCTATAAACACCAGCCGGTCATAATCAGAAGCATGTGAACTGAATGAAATTCAGTTTGCCATTAACTTTCAGACACTTGCATTCAGCTAGCATAATGGCTTAGTGACTTAATCATGTATCCCACAGCATGGAGCTATGGAATTACACCCTTTCGCAAACAAGCRAGGCATTCCACATTAAATAGAGATGTAAGTGTCTGGGCTTTAGTTTGGCCTCAAGGAAAAGAAAAGCAAAGATACTGGAACTTTCTCAAAGCTATACTAGTAAACCACAAAAAAAAAAGCAAGTTTAGAAATGTTGCTATTTATTAGAATCTGTAACTCAAAGATCCAATAAACATTGGCTCAGAGGAAATACATGAATTAGGCCAAACTAGCAGCAGTGATGGCAAGCCACAAGACCATGAGACGGTATGGAGGAATTGTGACTTGCTCAAGCTGTAGGCTCAATCTTCTGCCAATAAATTACACACCATGTTACCTATTATATGCTATGTTATGTTGCTCATCTTCACAGAAACTATCGCTCTTCCTGTCAACTTGGACTGCAACAAAGTATGATATTGCCTTCAAGCATGTTATTTACCTGGTGTTATTTTCTGGTGTATTGTCCATGGGGAAAATAGCTATTTACCTATCCAACTAACTAGCTGCCTCTCCCTGTTCTGTGAAAAAGGAGTCTAAAAAATCCTGCATCTTGATGAAAACTGGCTCSTCTACTAGAGAGCTGTAAGAAATCTCCTATGTACAAATGCACCCAGCCTTCACAAATTACAGCAGCTAACTGCTGGGCTTTTTTAAAAAAYGGAAGTTGAGCAAAGAATTTCTAACTTAATGTACCTTTCAAAAGAAAATAAAAAAAGGATTTCAAAATAAGCCACACTTCAAGGGTGCTAGCCACAGGCAGCATCCCATTGTTGCGGCATCTTCACACCTCTCATAGCAAGGGCACGACTGCACTGTTGACCACAGCTTTTGAACAACAGATGCAAAGTTGACCCTTGCAGATTCTATCCTAGAGTTTATACATGAGCTGTTGGGAGTATAATAACTCAAATAGTCTTATTTCCTTTTAGAAGTAAAAACTGAAACATAATACAACAGCAGCTAAGCTGGCTCCATTCATCAAAGCCAGTTACCATTTATCCTGAACATAAGAGTCTTCAAACCAAATCTTGCTCTCAGGTACACATTCCAAAATAGCTTTATTGAAATGCTAAATGGGGACGTTGTGCAAAACTCCCAAGGAAGTTAGAAGCTGATGCTTATTTTGTCTAGAATTGCATGGGCATATCTGGAAAGAAGAATGCRACCCTTAGTATAAAAGTTAATACACAACACTAGTATTGGCAGCCAGTGTTTCCATAACAGGTGAAAATCAGGAAATCGCACTGCCCCTGTATGCTGTCCCTGGGACACATACGAACTCATAAGCATAGACGGCCTTAATGCAAGACTCATTCGCTGAGCAAAAAATCAGTTATTACTTATTAATTATTTAAGAGCAATTTTTATTTGTTTGTTACTACAGAGTAACAAATATTATGTTTATTGCTCCATCCYGATAAAGCTAAAAAACAGGCCACATAGACTTACAAACTGGAATTTCACAATTGATTTCATATTCTGCTCTACTCAGTTAAAAAATTCTGAAAAAAAACAAACATATACACTTCAGAATATGATGTGTTGCTCACAAGTAGGATTGCCATTATGCTCAGTCCATGGAAGTCTCACTGTCTTCAGCAGGAGGAGAACTACACAAATATTGACTACTTCTGAAAAGTCAATGCTATTAATTTACAGAGTTTACTGCACTGGGTACCTAGGAGATTTGCACATGAAATAAGGGAAGCAGCATCTGCCTAATTTTCTATACTATACAGGAAGAAAATACCTGGGTTCCCTCCTGTAAAAGGGGAAGTAAGGGGGAAGAAACCAGATGAGACAAAGCAAAACCAGTGAGCTGGAAAACTGGAGACCGGTTAAAGGGTTGAGCAGCGATGTACTCACTGCACCGGGTATCACCATGCCTAGCTGTATCAACATTAGCAGCCAGCACTGGCCAATACAGGTGTCTTCGTAGAGTGGAACAGCTAGTGACACGCACTTGACAGTTATGCTGTACAAGTCTTTGAACCTGATTACATGGACTGAACACCCATTTGCAGCTGGAACTCTTTCAGTGCATTTCTGGAGCCACCTCACACTCATCGGGCTCAGCCCTCTCCAAGAGCAACTAGTCAGTATTTTGACTCCTTTTCTTGTGCTAGTGGCTTAGCTGGCCCTGCATTCCAGAAAGCTGCCCACAGAAATTGAGGTGTAGTTGCCAAAAGCAGTTCATCCTTGAATTTGTAGAAATACATAAATAATACATATCTGCTTACAGAAGAACAATTCAAGTGACACTAAGTGATACTAAGAGCATTATACAAGCACACAAACACTTCAGGAAGAAGTTCATATTGTTTAGTGAACATTAACATATTACAAAGAGGCCTTTATGAGCAGATGCTTTAAGGAACCACACAAATAACAGCAGCAATGTAATTTAAGTTACTGTTTCCTGACCTCAAGAACTAACTTTATTTGCTTGTAGGARTACTAGGTTACAAAACTCCGTAAACTGCTGTAGAGAGACACAATTTATATTCTGCCTGTCTGTTCAACAATGATAGATTATATATTCTGCTTTCCATGAGAAATAAGAACATATTATGATGAAAGTTAGCTGATTGCACCACTAAATCATATTTAGAAAAATTATTTTAGAAAAGGTATAGAAGCAACCAAGACAGGTATCACATGTGAGGCATCACAACCAAATGAGCTGGGCACTGGTGTGTTCCTGCAGATCTGAGTTCTTTCCCCAGTTAGACAGTAGGAGTGGACTGTTTTGCAAATATTTAATTTTCAAGCCTCTAATTACAGTGGCTGAGTTTTCTCTCCTGAGAAAACAGGTGTTGACACAAGATCTGACAGATCCTAGCAACTGGCATTTGCTGGTCCCTTTCTCACTTTTACAGACACACCAAGGAAAATGCATGATCTAACCTAAGAGACAAATATTTGAGCTGTGCATCAAGAATTTTTTTGATCTCTGTTTACAGTGAGTTGCTCATAATCTGCTTGCTCCTTCTGGAGACRGAAGTTTCAGCATGCCCCACTCTGGGAAGGCATTCTTCTGGCTGAGAAAACCTTCACACACGGGTCACTTAAAAGGAAGTAATTAGATACATCTTGAATTAAATCTTTTCAGTGGGAGGGATTTCTTCTTATCATCTTTTCTGGGCAAGTCAAAAGGGGAAATAGAATAATAAAAGAGAATATATAGAGAATCTTTGTTGTACTTAAAAAAAAAAAAATCTGTGATGCTTTCAGTTCCGATTTAAACTACTAATGTGAGTAAAGTCAAACTTACAGTTGAAAGTACGTCCTAGTTCATTTGCATGCTCTAATACTGCTAACATTTTAATGCATTTGATGGGAGCAGGATAACCAGGAAAAATGTTACCTACGGCAGATTGTTCTTCTGCACTGCCTACATGTAGCTAATTACAGACTCCCTGCCTTCACTCTAAAATCTCTTGCTTTTGTGGTTTTAATTCATTGTCCTTAATGTTTAAACCTAGGGTTTTGCCTGAATTAACATTTTATTGTAGTATTAAACTTGTGTTTAGACACATTAATAGCACTGAATTATCACATGTCAGTTAGTTCGGTCATTAATATACATAACAACTACATTTAGTTTGTTTCTGTGTCRTGTGCTCCCCTTCCTGTGTCCCCCCTGTATAATTTGCTCATCCACTGGAGCTATTGTAGTCTATCAGGTAAATATGTGCAAGATTCGGGTTGAGTACTAATTTGGAAATGCACAGTACTTTCCCATTGTAGCCCCCTATTGTTTATATTCCTACCAAGATGTGTTTTGAAAATGCATTTTTGACACAAAACACAATAAGAGGTGCTTTAAATGTATAGTAAATCCATCCTTTGTTCATGTTTCTACCACAATAACATAAAAATCAGCAAAAGTATGTTTTACACTACTAAAATACTCAATGCCTGGTGAACCTGCCTTGCCTCAGCTTTTCTCTAATGTTGAAATGCTATCTATTGCCCCTCCACCTCTCTCATTAGATCAAGATGACTCTATTAATATAAATTAGATGCTTTGATATCCTCAAACGAAAGATGATGGTTCTTGGCATCGAAGTGTCACGTGTCTGCATCACACAACTCAGCCTTAAACATAGGTACCCAAGCTGGCTCCCAGCAAGTGCACTTGGAATTGAAAGTTGAACAGCTCAGATGGAGGCCGTGCTAACACGGCTACATTGCCTGAGGGGTCTGAGCTCACATCCCTGCAGATATTTCCTGAAACAAGCTATTTCAAAGCTATCTGAAGGAGTTCTAAATGGCACTGAGACATATGGCGTGTATTAAAAGAAGGCTGGTTTTTTCATCTTGTTCAACTTATTCTCTTTTATACCGAATTCCTTGCTATGTAAATAAGAAATCAGTTCAATGTCTGTCAGATTATTTGTTACTTCCACATCACTATGTCATCCAAAGGCTTGCCAAATTCAGAGATGAATTCAGCCAGAAGGGGCTGTTGAGAATGCTTGGTCTGACCTTTCATGTGACATGGAATCCAAAATACAAGGGCATAGAAGTTAATGTATTTACAGCAGGGGTGGATCCAGACGATTCAGCCTGAAATGCACAAAATGTGTCCATTTTTAGTACTGCCAAGTGATATAAGTCACACATAATTATTCAGGTCCCTTACTAGTGGTGATCTTTCTGCATTTAACAGAATCTAAGCCTTCACAGCACCACATGCTGTATCGTGTTTTGTTTGCTCTTCTATATATAACAGGTTGTTCAATTTTGTTAGGCCCACTGTCTTCAATAATGCAGAATATTTTGGTTCTAAACATACTAAAATGTGTACAATAGGTAAAGGAGAGACCAAGGCTTGAGTGTATGTGATGGACATGGTCCCAACAGATGGATGATGCCCATGCTGCAGAGAAAGAAAAAAATTCCCACAAGGTCCCATAGTCAGGAAACAATGGAAAAAAATCCAGTCTAATCCAAATCCGGAAGTCAGCTTGACATTAACCATGTGAATATGATACAGTACAGAGAATTTACTCAGGGACATGTTGCTATGGCAGGCACTGGTCCATCCACTTAGTATCCCATCTCCAGCTCTTTTCCTCATCTAATTACTCTATCAATGGTCATGTGATCTCCCAGCCTCTTCTTCAACAAACTGAATGATGAACTGAATGCAAACTTTCCTTCAATCCCAGGAACATTTCTGACCCACTTAAAAACTCTGCTCTGCATTTCTGTATCCCTTGAAGCTCTGACACCAGAACAAGGCACAAAAATTCTAGTGACAGTCTTGGTAATACTGTACCCAGAAGCAAGATCACTTTCCCAGCATCATTTGAAACACCTTTTTCATATATCTAAAAGATCATGTTTCCTTCCGGCCCCAGCACTGTACTGAGAGCTCATATTTAGAGGCTTTCTTAGAGCACCAGCAGCCTCGCCTGAGTACTTACAAAAACATGAGGTCCATGGAGTCTAGACYCATTGTTCCCAGACAAATTACCTTGCATTGGCTTTATTAAAGACAGTCCTTTGCAATCGTGATCAATTGACTAAGAAATTTCCATAACTCAATAAAAGCAACTTCTCTTCTTTTTTCTTACTACTCCACCAATATTTGCATCACCTGCAAGCTTTACAAAAAAAATTACATTGACGATTAAAATCAGAGATAATACACTAAATGTTGGACCACAAATCAGTACCTTACTAGCCCTACAAAAACAGCACCACTCACTGATCTCCTTTCCTTTAAAACTATCTTTTGTGATCTCCCAATGTATCAATTTTTAAAAGTTGCCAAGTTAAATCCAAGCTTTTAAGTCAAAACTGTCATGCAGTATCAAGTTCTGAAGAAGTTCAACCATACAATGTCAGTTAATTTGCCTTTATCAACCTGACCTGTAATCCACTGAAAAAGAGACTAACTGTCTGCCTGACAAGGTCTATATTTCCTAGTATGCTACTATTAATTACATTTTTAGCTGCCAATCCCTGATGATGGACTCCTGAATCACCTGTTTTGTTATTTTACACAGAATCAATATCAGACCAATTTGCCTACAGCTTCCTGGTCATTCCTTTTTACCTCTTTTATACACGGAACAATATAGCATTTTCTTAAATTCTGAGACATTTCTTTGGTTTCCAAGATTGTTTAATTAGTGATTCAGAAAGCTTCTCAACTTTTTTTTCCCTCAGCAGGTTCTTAGATATGAGATTTATCCCAAGTGTTTTCACCTTCTCCTTTGCTACACACGGCAAACTGTCTATTCCGACATCCACAATGCCCAGGATGGTACCTCCACCCGCTTCATGCCATACACTGAGCACCTTGCTTTTTTCATTTTCTGTTGTTTTTGATGTTCTGGCAATCAACTGTATTTCAAGGCATGTAATTTAATGAAGGCCTGGCTAGCTATTTCATTATTTTCTAGCTGTGAGTATTATCTCATGACAGGTAGAATCAAAGTTGGTACCACTAAATCTTACAGTGAAAAAAAATGATAAAGATAATGATTCGGTTTTGGAGTTAAAAYGCAACCACCACTCCAGAGTTCTCCTTCCAAAGAAATTCTCCCTCTCAAGGAGAGAAGTGTATTACCTTTAAGGCAAGTGACTGTGATAATAAGAAGTTTTTATAACTAAGGAAATGCAAACTTTTCAGACTAATGAAACAACCAAATCCAGGAATATTTTAAAAGATAACAGGGTAAAGAGTCCTTGTTGTTACCAAGCTCTCCACCATTTATAGATGCACAAATGACTTCAGACTATACGAAGGAACAAGGAGGCTCTTGGTCTCTCCAGAGAGGATGTTCGTGGTCTCGTGTATTTGAAAGGGAAGAATAGTTTTACTCCTACAGTCACCTTGACACTGAATTTTGACCTCTCAAGTTCATACTCCTGTCCCTTTTTCTGAGCAGTCGCTCTGCAGAGTGGCAACAATCTCTGGGCTTTGCAGGTTGGTCTCTCTGGGAGAAGAAAAGTTACCGACACAGAGGCTGCTAATGCTCTTGCACACACAAATCCCCCAAAACAATCCCATCTTCGATGATTTTCAGCTCACAGTCAGCACTCTTAATTCTCAAGGAGCAACTCCAGACTAAGGGCATAGCTTAAACTGAGTTGGGGAAAACACCCTTTTGCCTGACTGCTTTTATCCAGAATCTTATATAACCAAAAGCTAAGCAGGAAAGCTCCTGCTTTCTAGCAGGACTAAAAATTTGCTAGCACACCAATAAGAAGAAATTAAAAAGCTCTGTACAACAGCTTTGCTTGGCAACACTTTCTCTATCACGAGTATGAGGCTGTCAGTCCTTCACTCCACCACATCATTCAGGCAAGCTCTTTGCAGCACAGGGACAAGCTCTTTCATCATACTTCAATCTAGAAGGGAGGATTTTTCAGAGAGGTCTAAGTAATGCCTGTTAATGATTTGCAAATAAAACAAAAATAGACAGTTTCAACTATCTTGTAYTGTTGTATTATAATTCCGTATCATTATCAACAACTACTGCTGCCTCATAAAACTAATAAAATATGAAAACAAAAAAAACACTTCGGACTCAAAGTTGTAAAATTAAAGAAGCAAAAACTAAGTTAATTTTTTTCCAGAAATTCCAATTTGTGAGAAACTTCAACAATATATTTCACTGCTTGAAAATGGAAATGTTTCTGAACTATCAAAAAACTCCACAACAGAAAAAAATTGAACTTCAGCCAGCTTCAGTAAACAGTTTATCAACACTCATTACTCACAGTCAGTGTACCACTGCACACAGCCTTAACATATGCTGCCTGACACCCAGCCTCCCAGGGAAAAGCGAGACTGCTCTAAAGAGCTGGTAAACTTAAGGCCGGGAGCTAAGAGACATAAAGGAGACGACTCTGTAATTATAGCCCAGTTACTATGCAAATACTTCAGCACGCTATCTCGGTAAGAAATCTAGGTCTTCATTTTCAAAATAGTTTCATTATTAGAAACGATTATTGCCTTTATTCCACCACTGTGATATTTCATGCATCTTACATAGCATAGATAAGGAGCAAACAAGAGCAGACAGCATTTACCTCGGCAGTCCTCCCTGGCAGCGTCAACATCACAGCCCTGAGAGGATGAGACATGACAAATACCCAGAGATTTTAAATCTGTGGTTAGCAGAGAGTCTGAATAATAAGTTGCATCTTATATCTTACGATAAAGACAAGATATTTTTAATATCCAGTTGAAACCTCACAGGTCAGCTACACACACCACAAATCCCTACGTCACGCAGGCAGTGAGTCTACAGTGGATCTTCAACCTGTTTTCTTTGGCTGCGAGCAGTCTTTTACAATGTTTTCTTCTGCTGGTATTCCTGACTGGGCTTTCCTGATAGATGTAAGGCAAGAATTCACTGAGGTAGTGTATGAAGACTGCTTGCAGTTTTTAGCTCCAGTAAGCATGGCAGTATGGGACGAGCCGGTCACACTCACCACGAGGGCACCGATACGGACTTTGCTCCTCCGCGTGGTTAGTGCTGGTGGTCACTGCATGCGCTGGGAGGAGCGCTGTGTGGACACAGCTGGGGTGAGCGTACCGCGTACGCCTACCGAGCAGGCCTTATCTGCAGCACAGGCAAGCTGGTTTGGAGCAGCTTGGCTGAAACGTAATTCGGAAAGGAGAAAAATCTATTGGCAAAGGCCTGCCATTGAAAATTTCCTGCACCTTAGCCACAACTTCATTATCTCACATCCACTGGACTATTTCAAACATCCAACGTTATTCACAGTTACACTGTTTTCACAGAATCAGCAGAGGAGGGAAAAAAGAAGCTTAGAAAGAACTTTGTGCTCAAAGAAGTGAAAAAGTGAGCTCCCCAGAGTACTCCATCTAGTTCCTCACATTTATTAAGAGTAAAATAATTTATCTCTCCTCACATAAATGGAACAGATACAGCATCTCTCCCCAGAGCACCAGAAGCCACAAGGGCAGGCTAGATTAGGCCTCCAGGCCTGATGCAACCTTGTGCGCGGCATTACCTCAGGAAGCGGTGAGTTAGCAACGTGGCTTTTTGCAAAATATTTTGCGTGCATCTTCTCTGCCATGCAAACAAAAACAGTAACTGTGGGGAGATCTGTGTTGATGTTTTTGTGCTGCTGCCTCCTCTGTAGATGTAAGCACTGTGTCAAGCAATTCACAGTGACACCTCATCTTGCAAACAAGCATTATGGTTGAACATTAAAGATTGCTAGGATATTGGCAAAAAGGATAATAGAGAGCTGGACAAAACATGCATAATAGTATCTGATACATAGAAAGAGATGTTTTTATGGAATACTAGATAAATTCACTGTAATTTTTTGTATTTCTATGCTTGCTATCATTCCTCATTTGAAAGACAGATCTGTATTAGTTTCCAAACAGAGAGCATATTGTTCCACATGCTCTACAGCTCCTGAATCACGCTAATTTGTATTACTACATTTTTAATTTAATGATTGATATGTTGGCTTTGCAAACTGGCTGTCAGAATAATTCATATAGTATTAAAAAACCCAAGCGTACAGTAGTTTTATTAATGCACCCTTAAAGAATAATGAAACCTTCAGCCTCGCTCTAATGAATTCTGGTGAAACACTTATGAATGATACTATTCATATATGCCTATCCCTCAGGTGGGGAGGAGGGAGAGGAAAGGAATGGAAAAAGGAACAAGAAAAGTAAAAATTTCAACTGATAAAATGGAAACATTCTCTAAAGTAACCTTCAGATATTAAATCCTGGTAGGAGAAATTGCAGTTTCAAACATCCGCTTATTTATTCCCCTGTACTGCAGGATTATGAAGGATTGTTCCTTGTTTTGTTCATCTAAAACCCCAGGCACAGTTGTTCCAGGCTAACAGTGCCAAGGCAAGATCTATGTACCTTAGGTCAAGTCCTGAAGCCCTAAATCAGTTTTTCAATGGATGTCTTGCTTCAGGGGCAAATACTGTTCTCAACCACATCCATGGCTCCAGAGACCCATCAGCACACTATGAACATGATTCATGTGAGTAAAGGATGGTTTGAAGCCCTGTATACAAAAAAAGTATGCCCAATGCACACGTTAAGGCCTGTTTTCAGATGAACTAACTATGTATGACTGAGGGAAAGCATGAGATTACTTATCAGCCACCATGAGGGTCATTTTTATATTTCTGCCCAAGGATAGTACAATTTCTGAGGTTGCACTACAAAATATCAGTACATTAGTACTGAAATACTTTTCCCCAAATATCTGAAGCTCAATAACTTTCACTATGTCCAAGGCACAGTTACAAAGAACATACCAAGATTCCTACCTGCTAGTATTATGGCAAGAAGTAATATGCAGAAAACGCAACACAATTATAGTGTCCAGACTAGTTCAAGGACAGATTTGGTCAATAAAATTACAAGAATAGATGGATGAGAATCCCTCTTTTGAGAATACTCTGCTTCTGCCAACCTACATAGGACTTCAGAATAAAATCAAAACTCCACCAGAGACACTTAAAACAAGGGTAAGTGTTGTGTTAAAAAAACAAAACAACAACAACAAAACATGAAATTACACTGGACTGGTAGAGAAGGGATATGTAAAATCATCTTGCTCGAGGACCCTAGGAAGGGAAGGACATTATTCAGCCAGTGGCTTTGAGAATGACCAGCTTCTTGCAAGATGCCTACACCTTGTCTTGTTCATGACTGAGGTAGTGCCAAGCGCAAGGGAGGAGTGCAGCAGTGAAGCCACAGCTGTGGACCACCACCTTCAGTAGCAGAGCCATTCGGTCATCAATAGGGTGGGCACCTCTGCAGGCCTGCAGGTCTCAGTCTACAAAGCACAAGGCAATGAAGATAAAACTCTCTCTCTGAGGAACATTCCTGAAGAAAGATAAACCTTCAAACCTCATTAAAACTCTGATGTTTTTCTTCCCCCAAAGAATTTGGACGGTGCTGTATTCCAGGGTTAGGATGCAGGCCAGAGCAACCCAGCACAAAGGATAGCTCACGACTTCCCAGTAGACAACTGATGCAGCTCCTTCTGGCACCTGTAGGGGAGGTGTAAAGGGATGTGCTATTGCTCTGATAAATAAAGGCTATGCTGCCAGAGAGGAGAACATGACCACTCAACTTTGTCGGAGATTATACACTTACGTAAAAGCAACAACAGCAACATAAAACTACCAAGGAGTTCCAAATCACTGAAATAGGAGAAAAAGTGCATTCTGAAAAGAAAACAGACAAATGGGAGAAAGGGGAAATTACATAGGTTATTTGCTGCTGAACGCATCCTTCAGTGGCCAAAGTCCAGTTTAGCCATGAGGGGGATGGAAAACTGGAGTGCACTTTTGTAGTCCATTTGTGCAGTATATACAGGTAGGAACACAGCATTTCTCTTTGAATACTGCTTGGGTGAAAACATCTTTGGTTTCATTCATCAGTCGTATGTATACCTACAGCTGTAACAACAACTGGAGACAGAAGCAGAATTTCCTGCTATGCTGCAATCCTCCTTACTGGCTAGTTCCAGTCAGTAAATCCTAGCCACTGACTCTGATATGCTGTATGATGCTAAGCAAGTCATTTTATTTTCCTGCTTTATAATAGGCACAAAATACACACTTCAAAATCTAAGGGGTATCCTACAGCTTATTTACATGAGATGTATACGGAACAGAATTAAGGTAATAACTGAATGTTTGTCCCATGAGAAATTCTAAAATTTCAGTAGTTGTCTTCAACCTTTTTGATGATCARTGTTCTGAAATATATTATTTAGAGACTGTGAAGCATTAAATTTTAAATAGTTTAGGTCAAAAATGTGGTGTATTCTTGAAGCAAAATATTGAGTCAGTCCAACATTAAACTGCATTCCCCGCTGCAGTACAYTGCCTTGCAGAAATTGTTCACTGGACTTCTTGATGCCCATGATGTTCATGGGACAAGCCTGCTGGCTAGATCTTCACTCCTGAAATACTCCCTGTACCAACTTCTAGAACTCGCCCCCCCACTCTATGAAAAGACACTGTGCTGCGTCCCAGGAGATGGGGCAGGAAGCACAACAACTGGCAGAGCGTGGCCACTAACTACAGCTCCCCTGAACCAGCATGCCACAATAAAGAAAACAGACTATTTTATGACAGTTCATCTAACTGAAATACTTCAGGTCAAATTGCATGCAGTTCAGACACAACAGGTCTGACAGCCAGATCTATTTCTGTTGTTATCCTTTCAAATCACTTACCTATGAAAACTGCAGATCTCTTTCTCTCTCTCTCTTTAAATTAACAGTCATTATAGAAACCAAAAGCTGTCTGAATCCCTTAGTGACAAGTGTGTTGTTTTCTTTCTGCAACTCCTGGCTGCCAGAGTAAAACCAAGTTGCAGCCCAATTTGCATTTGCAAATAGCAGTAAATTGCTACTGACTCCAGCACTTAGACCTCCAAGAGAAAAAGTGTTTCCAAAGAAATCGGGAAAGAACAGCATAGGCACTGGGAGCACATTATAACAGTAACAAATTTCAGTGCAATCCACTGAAGTCCAACAAAGTTTTCCCAAATACACAGTAACTTCTTCAGTGTTTCAGTCGCAGGTGAAGAGCTAGGAAAAGCATCTCAGAAAAAGAAGGATTTAAAGGAAACTTTAAGCTAAACTAATCTTCCAGGCTCCATGTCAGCTTTGTGCCAGGGTGGCTCCTCACCCAGTGTCCTCTACTTGCTACCAACTGTTAACACCATGCTGTTTCTCCCCCAAAGGAGGATTCAGTACAACAGCGTAGCTTGCTCAGCAGATAGTATCAGTGCTATTTTTTTGACTGCACCACAGCATAAAATTTTACCAAGAAAAACGTATTTCTCTCCTCTTAAGAACACATGAGTACACAACGCTGAGAAACACATCGCACATACTGAGATAAAGGTATGCCAGCCACAGCCGAAGACCTGAAATGGGAACTAGAGCAAGCAAAGTGCCGAGTTCCTCGTAATATTAATGGCACACTGGAGCACAGACCATTTTTGCAAAAAATGGGCAGAAAAATCTCAACAATTAAATAAAAAAGACCACTTACTGCCTTCTTCTGGATTGGTGGGGGTGAAATGGTACAGGTTTTCTTGCAATTTTCCTGACAKTCTCCCTCAGTATAAAAACACTCGGGTCACATGTGATACAGTACTGCAAGACAAGAGATGTGTTTACTGGCTCTGAACAAAATTCTTGTGACGTTACTGGTAAGAATTACACAAGACTGTAAAATCCTGATCTAYAGGACAAAGCCCAATGCAGTCAAAACAAAACGCCAAAAAGGCCTTCTGCAATGACCCAAAGATACAAACCTATGTCCCTCAGAAGTATACCTGTATACATGATGGGAAGGGGATGATGGGCAGCCACAGCAAGCATGAGGAGCCACTGCACTTGTCTGGAAAGCATCTTATTAAATGCATCACATGAGCTACTAGAAGTTCTTTCCAAGTCTCATGTGTTTCTCTTCTGACTACTAAGCAATAGCTTCAATTTTAGTATAGTAATACAACAAGCTGTAACAGGTCAATAGCATACAGAAAATTTAGAATAGAGCTATGGCAGGCTACAGATACATTTTTTCCCACACCTTGCCAACACATCTGATTCATTTTGTGTGCGCTAGAGAAAATCAGGTACTTCTTGCTTTTCTCCATCTTTCAATGAGTCCTTGCATCATGCCACATGATTCCCAGCAGAAAAGAACTCCAAGACTGTAAAAAAATTCAGTGTATCTTGATAAAGACTAGCAGATATTGCTAAAAAGTGAACCAAACAGTCCTGCTTTTGACTCATCTCTGTATTTCAGGAGCATGAAAAAAATCCTGAAAGGAGTATATAAGGGAAATAATTAACAAGTACTTCTTACAGAAGAAGTCAGAATGTTTTTAGAAACTATCTCAATTCCTCAACAGAATATTTTTAGCACCAAACCTTCTTAACAAATAAAAAAGAATCCTTTGCCAAATTAATAGCCCTAAAATTTCCTGATTGGGACCACCTGAAAAAAGTCTGTTGCTCACCCATGTGTCGGGCAGAGCTGGTGAAAGGTTCCCCACTGACACATCTGCCTGCCCATGTTCAGACGGATATTCTTTGGGGCTGAGTGATGAGTTTATCCTACACAGTCCATGCAATTGCTTCTTCATCACTAGCCAATAGCATTAGTCAATTTGTGGTTTTGTGGTAGGGGCACTTTTCTTTTAAAAGGAATTAGATGAACCACTTCCTGCACCTCAGGCTGAATTACTGTCAAATAATTTCAGTTTCTGTGAACATAGGCACAATTTAAAATGGTGTTTTAGAGGTTACAAACTTTACTAACAGCCTTTAGTGAACCACATCTGATATTTCTTTCCTCACCCAACACATGCATTGACTTCATTTGGGTAGAAATTAGCAGGCCCCACATATTTATTTGAACCCTGCTGATGAACAGTAGGTATTCTCATTTTCTGCTTGTTTGTATCAGTTTTACTCCAGCCCAGCTCCACTGAAAAGGAGCTCTCCCTAATTTATACTGCAAGAGGAAAGAGATTCTGACTACCTTGGTAAAAATACAGTTCTTCTGGGTTAAAAAACAACCCTCCCCCACAGTCCTTCAGAAAGTACATGGTTTGAACCCATTAAGTAAACTGCACCAGTTGCTACCCTATTAGAAGTCTGTTCATTAAAATGATTTTCAGTAAATACCTTTTGGTACTCTAGTAGTGCCAAACAAAAAAAAATTAACATTTTCAAAAACTAATGAATGTGAAAGAGAGTAAAAAAGAAAAAAAGTTCCTAGTTTTTTTCATTCTAATTCCACTTATCTATTCACTGAAAAAGTGACAAGTGTCACCATACCACAGTATCTATAATGTGTGTACTGTATCTTTATACAGCAACTCTTCTCTTTAACCAGAAGAAGAACAAAGAAAAAAAAAGATAAATGTAATATTAGTGCTGGATTTATGTGCTGCAGTAGAAATAAGATGAATACACAACTATCGGGCTTGTCAAAGACGTATTTGGGTAGTGGCAAATACTATCACATTTCAGAAAATGGGCTATGCTCTCCTGTCTGCCAGATGATGTGCAGATACAAGTTCAACATTAAAACAAAAATCTAGAGATGGAAGTAAAAATGTAAAAAAAAAAAAAAAGTCCCCAAACTCCAAACCCTTTCAGGGAAATGCATAGCTTTCTAAAGAGAACAATCAGCTCCAAGCACCAGTGTCTATTTTGCAACACATTCAGCGAGAACTAGACTAGCAATAACATGCTGCAAATACTCCCAGAGCTTCCCTAGCTCTGTGCTTCTCGGTTTGTAATTTTTTTTGAACATGCAAGTTTTAGGTTGATTCAGTTTCCCTCTGCACACCCCTTTATTTTCGAAGGTTGTATAGCTGGATTTATAGTAGCTGGTTATTGCAAGAAGGAGAAAGAGGAGGGTGTAATCCTACAAGCTGAGGAAAATTGCAAAAATAAATCATGATGGAGACTTTTTCTTTTATTACATTTACTTTTAGAAAAACAGTATAAATAAAAGACTGCAAACAAGAATAAACCAGAAGACAGGAAACAGGAATAATCCTTTCTTCTATTCCTTTTTTACTCCTGCTAAAGCTTTTTCTGTCTTTACTCTAGAAACACAGCCTTCTAAAAATCTATTAATATTCCTCATTTTCCCTAGCTAACTGTCATTATTACAGAAAGTGAAAAATGGCTGTCAAACTCAAAAGCAAAACGAAGCACATTCTAAATCCCCTACAGCCACGCTTGTTCCATATAAGGACACTGCTGCTATTATACTAGGGAGCAGAGTAAATAATTAAAAAACTAATTAAAAATGTTAATAATTAACAATCCCAAAGCACTGTGGTTTTTTTTTTTCCTCTCTCACCCCCCCCCCCCCCCCCCCCCCCCCCCCCCCCAGTTTGTTCCCCAAACAGAAGCTGGGTTCTTTTTACTCCAAAGAGCACTTGCCAATGCCCAGGTCACAGAAGACTGGGAAATTTCAATCACGTGGCCTGTATCATATTAGAGGGAGAACACATTTGAAGAAGGCAAGATCTATACTCAGATGGAAAGATCAGCACAGATTCATCCGAAGGGAAGGATCCACTCTGAAAGGGGGCTGCACGCTTCCTTCCCAAGCGCTCAAAGCACAAAGCCCAATCTGTCCCTGTTCAAGAACATCATCACCCTTCTGAACTCCAGAGAGCAACTAGGGGAGAAGAAATAGGAAAGTCTTCTCATAAAAAGCAGACTTAAATACAGTCTGGAATTAGTTCATTAGTTCATATTCCAACTGTAGGGTCAGACTTTAATGATATGGCCAATATAAGCCCAGTAACTTCCAGTCATAATCATAAATTCAGCACCACACAGACATGGCTAGAAATAAAACAGGCTGTTTCACTACTCTCAGCTTTCTGGGAAATGTACTTTTAATCTGTCCAGCTGAAAGCCATTCCAAGTCATTTAGGGTTGATAACTCTCAGCGTAGCTCAGATTTAAGTCTGGCCATATTTTAAAGTCGTCTGGACACACCGCTGAGGCTGCACCTCCAGCAATACTGCTGTTTCACCTCCTCAATAGATTTTCAAAATGGACTGGCACCAAAATGCAGAGCACTTCTGCAAATCTGGCCCTTCCTCCCTGCCCATCGCGTTGAAGTTGCACCTTCTCAACCCGAGGACCTCAGAGGAACCCCTTCATGCTTCATCTTCCCGTCTGTTCTTACTCAAGGCAGAGCCTCCACCGCCTTTGCTGGGAACCGGCTCTTCTAAACATCACAGTTTTAACTAGACTGTTGAGTCATTTTACTATAATTGTTTTAATGACAATTAAAAAGCCTATTTCTTATCATTTAAAAATACATTAAATTTCAGCCCTAAGGCAATGAACTACTGGCAAAAGAGCACCAGTTCCAAGGAAATCTAGGATTTCTTTTTTTTTTTTTTTGACCAAGTAATTTCAGAGAAGCAGGGTTTGTGGGGGAGAGGCAATGCACTTCATTAAATCAAATGATGCAGCTAGGAAAAGCAGACAGGCTTTCAGACACACAGTTCCTTCAGGTCAAACATCAGGTCAATAATTTTCAAAATATTCCAGAAGTGTACTTATCTCCGGTGATAGCGAATGTGCTTTTGAGCTTTACCAATGCTTATTAAAGCCTTAACATTTTGGCTTGGGAATGCAAGCAAGCTCTGTGCAGCACTGGAGCAGAAGACTTCTCCATTTGAGCTTACAGACTCGAAAGAGCACAGAATGTTAAAAAAAAACCACCCTGGTCTGTGCAGTAAAAGCCCATTATGTACAGTGAAATGCAAATGTTTTTCCTTCCTGTATTTCAAATTTTTTCTCGGAAGTCACAGAATTCCTCCCAGTCTGTTTTTATTTTTATTTTTTAATGCCTGAAGAAATGTTAAGCAGAAATGACTTCTCCAGACACATCCTCACGTTTTCATTACCGTCACCATCTTTCCAGTCAGTTTAGTAAGACCCTTTTGAAAATCTGCCAGGGAATCGAACCTCTGCACTTCTGATGATTCTCTGCCACGCGGGACCTGCCTTTGGGCAGCCAGTCCCGAGGCCGTGCTCAGAGCCGTCCGGCGCGCCCGTCTGCAGGGCCGAGGCTAGGAAGGCGCTGCTCACCCCTCGCCGGAGGCCCGCGTGGCCTTCGCTCCCAGCGGGGCAGCTGCAGCTCTGCCCCCAGCCCCCGGGACGGCGCGGACCCCAGCGAGCCGCGGCAGCCGGGCGCTGCGACGCGACGGGGCGTGCTGGCAGCCGGGAGCAGACGCTCAGCCAAGCCTCCGAGGAGGAGGAAGGTCTCCCCTCCTGCGCGGCAGCCCGGAGGGGCTCGCGGAGAGCCGGTGGCACGCGGGAGCACAGGGGAAGCTGCTGGCCTGCAAAGAAAGCCTGGAGGAAAGTGCCTGTCTCGATGGACACAGCACATAAGGAGTACGTCTGCCATTTACCTTCTATTACTCAAGAAATTCATGTTTTTCCTTTTAAAGTGTTGCTTTATTATTCTGTGTTATAATGAAACATAGCTTAAGAAATTACAAGTCTTTGGTCTTTTGGGGGCATGTTTACTTTGAAAAAGGGGAAGAGAAGTACTCAAGTTTGGATGTTCATTTCAAGGCCCAATCATACTACCCTTCTTTCCCACAGGTCTCACTACACTTTGAGAGTATTTTGAAAGGCAGAAATTGTCCGTCCTTGTGTTTTGTGATTTGGGGTGCAGTATTTCACAGCTGTCATTAGTTTGCTTAAAGAGAGAACAAAGATGCTACTAAATTCTGATTTTCTCAACTCCCTGAGGCTCTTTTAATGAAGTATTTAGTAAGTGACAGTGATCCCGCTGGTGACATTCTTACTTTGGAATTAGTACTGATAATCCCACGCAGTGCTAAAAGGGGCACTGACATACCAAAGGCTCTGTCTTTTAGGTGAGATATAAAAATAGAAGGGTCTACCTTCAGTTTGCAGGAATTACAAGGTCCTACACAAACCCAGTTGTTGAAGTTGGTGTCCTGGACAAACTGCAGCCTGGGCAGGATCACTGTGTGTCCTCAGTCCTCCCCCTCCTCCTCCTCCTCCCCAAGGACAGGTCAGGCAGCAAGATCCCAGCTCCCAARTCCAATAAAATAAAAAAGTCCAATAAAATAAAAGCATCCAATAAAATAAAAGCTGGTATCTACAGAAACAATTAAATCCTCATCTGGAAGCTTTATAGGACTAAAATTACATTGCATATTGTACAATAAGGCATAAATACACAGCTCCACTGAGCATAAATTATGTATATAAACAGTGACATTCACTATGAAAAAAGACCTATGAATTAAGCACCTGACTTCAAGTGTATCTGCATATGCAGCAACTGTGGCTGTACAGGCTAGGCAGACTTTTGCATGTGTAAATACTTTTTTGTGTATCTACTAGCACAGAAATGTATGGCTTATGAGTAACTGAAGACAAACAGTACTGTACACTTGCAAAAAAATTACACCTAACATTTTAACATCAAAACAAAAAGAACAATAGCTAGTGCATAGAATTAAGTAAACTTTCAAAATTATTGCCAGGAACTTGAAAAATAAACTGACCAAGCATTTCAAGTCAGGCAGTGATTTTAGGTCATAGCACTTTTTGGCTTTAATATTTATGACTGAATCAACATAAATGCAAAATAACACTAGTGTTAACCTAATGACCTGGTAATGCACCATAGCAAAGAACAATGAGGAGAATCCTATTGCTCTTTTTTTAAACAACACTCAGCAAAACTGTCCAAAGGAAAACACCAAGCAACCTAATGGTCCTCATCTGGACCATACTGCAATCCTCTTTACAAAAAAAACAAGGGAAAACAACCACCACAGACAAACCTGTTTCCCCAAAACACATGTATGGGGGGGGCGGATAGAATGCACTTCCTATGCCAGATATATTCCATTAAAACCCCACCAAAAGCATGCACCTTCTTGCATGAAATCACCTGAAATATCACAGCATAGTCAGGTGAATCACATGTACATTTAAAGCCTATTTTGTGGATTTAAAGATTTTTATTATCACGTTTTGCTGAGGTAGTGCCTGTCTATATTCACTAAAAATAGCCCAACTGTAAAAGCTAGTACTGTAGAAGTGCTTTTTAAATGGCTGAGCCACTAAAAAGTGTTAATTTCTCTTTTCTCACCCCCTTTTTTTAACCTACATACCCACAAGAGAGAAATCACAGCACAAACATGACTCTAGTTTTCAAATGCAAAAAGTTACCCCACCATCTATTCCCTTCCTGGCAAATCTACCAAGGCAGAGGTTATCCAACAGAGGCTTCCACCACCGCCAGTGCATAAGCGTTGTGAGTCCGAAGGGAGCGCGCAGTCAGAGTACCCTGCTGTCTGCAGCCTACCAGCCCGTCTCGCAACTCTAGTCATAGCTGGGACTGGTCTACATTTCACTGAGATATGTCAGCCTTCACAATCAAAAAGCAAGCCATACTTCTAATCTAAGATAGCTAAGAAAGACTGCCAACTGGTAATAATTTTGTTTCACTGTTCTGGTTGCTGACTGCAGTTAGTAAACTCCACCTTTTTCAATATTCCTGGAGCATTAGACTGGAGAGGAAAGAGCCAAGATTTATAGCCATATGGTTGCTACATCAGCACAACCATGAGCCTTCAATAGCAGACTCCACATTCAAAAAAGTCAATATTATCTGCCACTGAGACCTCTAAAGACAAGAAGCTGAAACTATTCTTATGTAATCAGTAACCTGGAAAAGGAGTCCCCATATAACAATGGGTTCAGATGTGGAAGGGGGCAAAATTTTAACAGCAGACACCAACACACTCATTTACTTAGCTTTAAGCTTACTGTAGATCTCTGATAAATTTACACTAGTTGGTGAAAGGTCTTTGCTTACATCCTGATAAGACGGTCACTTCAATCCAGCATAAATGTATGACCGCCAAAAGTGGAGGCAATTGCTCATTCCCACTGCCCTTCCTGTGCCAGCAACAGCATTCTTGCTTGATGTGGTAGCCTGAATCAGAAGATTGAACTAGCTGAAAACATCTCTCCTCTTCCTTTTGTTGGGCTAGGTTTGAGCCAGATCAGCTGACTGAGACCAGGCTCACCCTACAGATATAGCTATAGAAATGTTAGCGTCAGCACAAGGAAGGTGGCAGGAGCAAGGACAAAACCAGCCCTTGGGGAAGCAGCTCAGACCTCTGCCAGTGACTGGATTTAGGGAAACCTGAAACACCAAGAAGTGATTTGCTAAAATCATATGGAAAATCACTTTGTATGTCACTTGTGCTTTTCTGCAAGCTCTTCAGACATGGCATGAGTATTTTCTCAACATTGGTTCAATAACTAGCACAAAGAAATCGCAATCTGATAAAGCCCACTGGTATGTTTGTAATAACAGCACATCTTACTGATATGCATATGCCAAGGAGACCTCAGTCTAAATTCGGGGAACTGATGAGTGACCTCTTTAGAGCAGAATTCTTTTACTATTCCTTGACTGCACGAGCTTGTATTTTGTACAGTTGAATTGTATCCTAATTTTATTACCCTACACCTCAAAGTCATTAAATTCTTCTCATATAACACTCTGATCTTCCTCTTTATAGACTATGCCCTCTAAATTTATGTAAATAGTGAATTTCATTATCACACTTGCATTTTTTCACAAAGTTGACTAGTAAAAACATTAAACATGATTAAATAAGTCAGAGTAGTTGAATATTCCCGTTGCAACTTTCCACACTGTTTTGGATTTGAAACCCAAGACTAAACCAAATCTAATCTACCAAAGCAAAAAATGACCTATTCAGATAATCTGTGCAATGCACTTGTACTTAAAGCATGAAAATTTAAGGCAGGAAATGGTAAACCCATGGGTCTGCTCCACATACTAATTTGCAGTTGCTGCCGTGGTTTCTTGTCCCCATCAAATGAGAGCACAGGCCCCAACAAATTCATAAGCCTTTTCCCATATTTAGAGCATTCATCTAGAGACCAACTGCAGAGATTTGTCCATCAATTGTTCACACTTGGCGCTGCCCTGAACTGATCACCCCTTTAATTAACCATGTTAAAGTAGCTCCCTGAAGCTTATGATGCTTCTGTCACTTGCCTGTGGGTTTCCTCTTCACTGCAAGCCTGAATGCTTCCATTAAGTTTACACTGAGGAGAAACCAATAGAGGAAATGATGGAGGATATCCCTGTGCTCCACTTGAAAGAACAGTTAAAAAAAGGTTTCTCAGCAAAAAAGAATTTAATAAGATTGCATTTTTTTTCTTCCTTGATGCCTAGGGAAAAAGAAAACAGAAAGAATATATTTATTTTTGCTTTATTTAAAATGTCTTTTGTAATAGCAAAACTAAAATTGCAAAGCAATGGCACACCACCACAGAGGACATAGTGTATTTGCCAGTAGTAGTATTATAGTCCCCTGACCCGCTGCAGCCATGGTTTCATCTTTGAAAATGTGAATATTAGCATGATGTGGACGGGAAGAAGATGGGAAAAAAAAAAGGGTTACTTGGACTAGGGATATATGGACTATATCCTTATAAAATCAATGTACGTTTATTACCTGAACAAGTTCCTCTGAAAATCTTACCTATACATTAACTATGCAGTGGCCACCTTAGAGATCTGCCAAATTTTGTCAGGTCAGTATTTGTGGCATTGCCATTATCTCCTTTAATGACTATTGTAAATGCTGAAGTGTCAAACAATTAACACATTTCTCATAGTCTTGCACTTAGGATAACACATATTTCCCAAGAGTGGGAAAGAATTTATTTGGCTTACTTTCAGTCTGTATGACAGCGGTACAAATCTAGCCTCAAGAGCAGCAAGTTGGGTACATCATTACCTCTTTCTGCAGGTACCCACATTGAAAGGACAGGAAAGCTTCTTTCTGAGCTCATTCAGTTACTAATGATGAAGCAAATATGACTGTCGGTAAATATGTATTTTGCAAAATGAGTGAAGTATTTTAGCACCTTGAAAAAAGTAACAGCAACGATATGAAAATACTCTCCTTCCTTGCCTTTCTCTGAACAAAGAACGAAGACAAAAATTAGAAACCTTAATAGCACTAGCTGTATTTGCAGCAATTAATGCCAACTGCAGACATCATCTTTTTGGCCAAGCATTTTTTCTTTTCAAGAGTTACAATACAGGACAAGCAATATGTGGGCTATTTCGAGATGGAAAAGAGAGATACAAGGAGGGATTTCTCATGACCTCGGAGAATTCAGTGGAACCAGTTTACTGGAGCCACGTTCTCACTCCTTGTGTGTGTACAAGTCCTCCGGGTAAATGAGAAGGTAATTCTGCTCCCTCTAATACAGCCTCCTGTACAACAGACACAAAACTCGAAGCAAGGCACAACAACATCCCTGCTTCTCATGTAGAAAGAAAGCCTGGCCTGCCAGCAAATGCAAACTCGCCTGCAATGTGCCAGCTCTGAACAGCTGTATGTATCCCACTTCTCCTGAGGCTCCATCACATGCCACATGCCAGTCACCATAATTAGTGAGAGTTAGAAGGAAAACTCACAGTACAGTTAGGAAATGTACAGCATTATGTATAAATAAAAGATTACTGCTCCCCAGTGCTCTTGTCTCTTCTAATTCCTGTTTTTTCTCCCCACAGACCAATAGCAGTGTTGAATTCTGATGAAGCAAAGTGTGGTTCAACCTCAGGCATTTTGTGAGGCAGAAAGCAATTAATTGACACTAAAGCAATACATAACACATACTTTTCTGTCAGGGAAATGGCTAACTAAATAGTCAGGTTTGGAGTTACCAACAAATTTTAACCAAAGATTTACCAGCTTATTTTATTTATCTTTCCTCACTGTCAAGTAATTGCTGCCTGATTCATCTACACACTTAAATATGGTTTTGACTCTAATTCACCCATACAGTCTGTGGAAGCTGAAGGACAAATACTGTGTCTAATATTAAACATATAATTAAGTGTTTGCTAAACAGAGCTCACAAGAAACACAGTTTTGTTGATAAGTCTTGATGGAAGAAAATACAGTGAAAGTAGTCAATCCATGGTTCTTCAGACAATAGTATGAAACAGGGATAATCATATTGTATCCCGTGTAAGGATTAAAGCATTATAAATAGCACCATTGCTCATTCATTTTTTGCTTCCTAAAAACATACACAGACACAGAAAAGGGGACCAATAAACAGGAGATATCAATCCAAAATTCGACCCCTCCTCACTTCCCAGGGCAAAAACTTACAAAAGTATGTTTTGTTGCATCTTCATAAAATCACTATTAAATCTGTGCTTTCTGATGCAGAGGGCAGTGATGGGCACACCTAGCAACAAATCAAGGATGTTCAACTATTTCCTGGTTTCATTTTCAAGAGATGCATGGTTGACAGAACGTATGAAACGTAGCAAGATGGACAGCGTGCCTAGACCTTTCAAGTGTACAACTGTCAAACTTGTTAAACTATGCTATTTTTAGCAAAATTACAATTTGGAACTGGCATGTTGATTCCCCACAGTTGGAGCCTGCTTCAATGTCAGTGAACATACTTTGATTTATTGCTCTTTTATTCAGGTCAGGAACCATAACCTCAGGAGCAGTCAATTCTCCGGTCTTAGCTCTCCAGACAAGAGGTGAATGTGGCCTTTAGAATTAGAAGTGTTTACTCAGTCGCAGAGAGGACAATACTTCAAAGTGCTGAAACAAGTTTTCTCTAATTAGCTGTAACCAAATTTAACTGCAACGTACTGAAACAGGCAATAGGGTAAAAAAACTGAATTTGTTTAACATGTTTAACGGAAACAAAATCGGGAAATGGAGAATATGCCCGTGTGTAAAATAAAACTTGAAGAGAAACATTAAAGAAAGAAAATTAAAAACTGGGAGCTGAGTAATTTTAAGAACAAATCATTCCTTAGATGAAAGGGGACTGGCAGAATTTTAAGAAGGTGTCAGTGGAAACATCCTAAATATTTTGAAATGAAAATAGAAAACAGTGAGCATATGACAACAGCTAATTTCTCTCATCCACACAGTCTCAGTTCAAATGTTACTTGTGCATTCTCTATACTTTGATCAATAATGTTCCAGTATTTGGAGCACAAACAATATCTACTGCGCTCAAAGAAAAGAGACAAAAAACAGTCGAGTTGAGAGAGGTATTAAGTAGTCTGCTGGAGAGCAGAAATTGTCCTCTAAATGGCCCTTCTCAAAATTATATAGAGAAAGGAATCTGGCAGTTACTTGAGGAAAATTAGAAACTTAAGTATCTGCTGTTCCCAACAAAATCAGCACAGCTGGAGTCTTCCTGAAGCCCTGAGTGCTAAGAAGAAGCGTTTACTGCCCTGTGTTGAGGCCAACCGTGCTGCCATGGGCCACTAGGGCAGAACAAAAGCGATCCTATGGCCACCTGACAATTTACTAGCAATTCCTCCAAGACTGATGGTTGCTAAGTTCGAAAAGCCTAATGTTGTGACAGAAGTCAAGAAGCATATAAAAAAGGCAATCTTAAAACAAAATCCATGAAAATAAAATAAACCCCCCAAACCTGGCACTATTCCTTCAAAGTGAAAACAATTAAGCACCATTTTAAGCAAAGTAGCTAAGGGGAATGGCAGAAATCAAACATTTTTATTTCCAGATTAAGTAACATTAAGAGAAGAAAAACACAAAACACAAAGAATAAAAAGGATTGGTTCTGCATTGCTAAACCATAAGGGACAAAAAAGAGTGTTGGCATAACATTTTTCATTAACTACAGCAAAAGCAAAATGTACGTATCAGTGCTACACATCCTTTTCTTGCCTAAGGCTCTGATTAAGTTCCCCAAACTTCCTTTGCTCTACAGCTTTTAATGCACCACCACATATTTTTCTGCTATCATTGAACATGTCAGAGAAATATCTCTGCAGCACACAAAAACTAGATTAAGAATCATGGAGACAATTTGGGTTTTTTTGTTTTTTTTTTTTTACTTGGGATATTAAAATGGCTGTGGGAAGAGATTTTCTAGTTAACTACTCCCGTATCTGTGGTTGAACAATCTCGATTTTGTTATAGCATCATCTAGAAGTACTCAGGTGACCCAAAGTAATTATTATTTGATTGGTAATGGCCACTGGAGAATTTCTCTTGCATAAGAAACTATCCTGATATAAATCCGGTAGCAGTGGCATGGTCTCCTCCCCTATAAATTTCTTTCAGTTTCTGGTATATACTATACATGCTTAAGGGAACAGAGCAGAGGATAATATGGTCTGTGGGATTTCACAGAAGCACAGTAAGAAAGAATAGTTCCTTAACTTTGTATCTCACTGCATTTCCAAAGCATAAAATGTTTCTTTGAAAAAATTCCCTTTCCTTTACAAAAGGCCGTAACACTTACAATACATAATAACTGCTGTATTGTAACATCAGTCTTCTTGGGGGTAGGAAAACACTACTCTTGACTCCTCAGTCCAGCCTGTTAAAAGTTGAATAGTTATTGATGCACATAGCTGGATAATAATCTATTTACATTTAGGTGCTTATAACTTCCCTTTGTGCTGAAGGTCTCAGCTTTAGGGAAATATTTTTTTCCTCCACTTTGTTTAGGGTCTGGGGGGGGAAGATGGACATCTGTAATAGCATGTACTGCAGTGTACATAGATATAATATAGGTAATATAGCATATATAGGTAATACAGGTGTAATTAAAAAAAAAAACAGAATTTCTTGATAGAGTTTCCTTTGCAAGTATGATTTCCATTGTGCAAAACCTTCCAACAAAATGCCTTCAGTTTTAATTCCATGCACTGTAGGCTACCCTTTCTTTCACTGAAATTAGTAAAACTTTTGTTCCACCTCCAGTCTAAGAATCATTGGATGCTCAATTTTTAAATTTAGTTTGTATCTAATTCAGCCCTTTCTCACTTCACAAAATTTTGGGAACTGGAATTACTTTATAGTATGTCAATATCAATAAAACAAGACCAGATGCTAAACTGATATAGGAAATACTGCTGCCTGCCACTTACACAGGTGTTTAAATAAACATATATACATCTCTGGCCATTAGCAAGCTCCGTCTTTCCCTGCAGCCTGAAGAGATTTTTATCCTTTCCAGAATGACATTATGTGCCTTTGACTCGCACACAAACTCCCTTCACAAAGCCACACGCTCCTTAACAGAGGCACAAACTGCACCTAAAGCTTTCTCATCCTCCTCCACAGGACATTATAGAGCAGCTGCTTTCCTGGGTCCACACACAGCTGGCCAGGCTGGAGGAAGGAGGGCGTGCAGTTTTCCTCTTCCACCCGCCACCGTATATTGCGGGAGGTTGCCTGTGACACTTGGACACCGCAGCTTTACCGGTGTCTAGCTAGACATTCGGTAGACTTCAGTAAAGGTGAAACTGATGGAAAAATTGGGGTGATTTGTATTTCTCACCACACCAAAGGTGAGAAAAAAACCCATATTCAACAGCTATCGAATGCTCAAATCTGTAAACTGCACTTCTGATTGCATACTTTGTCTGACATTTGTGCAAACACCTTACTAGGCTAATCATATATATGGCTGGTGAGAAGATTTGGTATTATTTTAGCCTTTTGGGGCCAAATTTATTCTGAAGTCATTGGATTTACATTGACTTGGAGATAAAAAACAGAASAAAACAAAAACCACACACACTTCATTTTATACCAGAAACCTTTGGCTGACTTTTTTAGACACCATTAAAATCTCATTTATACATTGAGCTTAGGATGAAGCAAATGTACAATCTGCATATACTATAAAGCCTCATGCCACTGAGATAATGTCTTTGGATAGAAGCTTGCAGACAGCCGGTCTTGCCACATCTACAGGAAAAAGACATTGTCTATTCAAGTGAGGTTCCCACACTGTGTCCCTCCCCACAGACTCCAAAGGACAAAGTATGGTGGCATTTCCAATGACCAAAAAGGGAGAGAGAGATTTTTAGCATTTTTCAAGAGTGTCACAGTGAATTGCATATTATTAAATGTATCATCCTCAAAAGGCTAGCCTGAGGTTCAGGCAAACCAATTAGTATCTGAGTGTGTGAACCCAAGCAATCAATGCATGGTACAAATAATGCATGGTCCAGTATAGCTGCTTTGACATCCAGGCTGGAGGTCCTGAACTAAATATATGCAGCATATTAGTGGCATTAGATCCCCACCAAACCTCCTGGAGATTTCAAAGTATTACATCGTTTTCTTTTCTCCCTTATTTTATACTTCTACACATCTCTGCACTGCCAAATCCGCCTGGAAACAGAATACAGAGACCTAACATAACAGGAGAAGTCAGCATTTCAAAACAGATCAGATGTCAAAACTATTAATAACAGGGTTTTTCAAGAGGTCAACATCAGGAGAAGTTCAACAAACTTCTGAATACTAAGGAGATTTAGACTGGCTTAGAAGACTAAGTCAAAACTAAAACTTTTCTTCTGCCATATATCATCATTACTGTTAACATACTGCATGTGATTTAGTTCCAATTTCACATTTCCACTGACAATCTCCATAAAATCAGTGAAAATGGAGTTACTCTTTTCCTCATGCAAACCTCCCAAGTATGGAAAAACTTTTAGACTATGTCCAGAAAAATTCAATTTAATATTGCCAGTAAACCAACATCTCATGCAGAAGCTAGTAAATAAAGCAGTTTCTCCATCTAATTCTGATGCACTATACGATGTGTGAAATCTTTCCTTGGCAGGGAAACTGGAGGAATCAGGAAGTTGTTTTCTATCTTCCTTGCTCTGTCTCCTTCCTTCAGCAGTTTCTCAATTATGAATGAGCCAAGACACCAAAAAAGACTCAACTCTCCTACTCAACAAAAAAATTAGGTCTTTACCTCACCAAGTATCTTCCAGAGCAAGAAATTAAAAGCTGGTTATTTCTTTTTAAATATCACCAATAGGATTATCTAGTTCAAACTATTATACTTCCAAAAAACATTTTCAGTCATCTCCTATCAGTAGAAATAGATCATTATTAGTACTGCAAAAAATTTTGTGAAAACACATTAGCAGTCGGAAAGCGCTGACAAGGGCAAGAAGCTCAGTACTCCAGTCTATCACAAAACATTACATGACATCAGCATGGTGCAAGACTGGAAACAGCAAATGCAATCTTTGGCAGATGTCCTCCTTTCTAATATCTGAAAACTGTAATTCTAGTCATTTGTACACCGGAAAGATGAATTTGGTGCAGAACAGGCACACAGAAAACCTACTGGGATGGTAAGAAAAATGGGGAGTCTATACGAGTGTGAAAAAGCTTGGTTTGTTTAGTTTCCAAAATGAAAGCTGCAAGCTGTTATCATTGCTACCCATAAATACATCTGCAGAAAAAACACTAGGAAAGGAGAAAAAACATTCAATTTGAAAAATAACAATGATACAAGAATAAGTATATGTAAACCAGCCATGGTTAAGTTGCAGCTAAAAAGTCACATGAAGAATTATTGCCTTTGGGGTACTGGAATTCTGAAAGTCCCATTAACAGTGGGACAAAATGTTCAACTTGTTTGAGGGAACTTGATCGATTTATGAAAGAGATTGCATGACATGACTGTATGACATAATTTGTACAATCCAGGAGCCTGGATTCAGTAACTTTAGAGTAAGAATTGGCGTGACTTTGTGATAGCATCTTCCATCTGGTCCAATGCACATCTGTTCAGGCAAGTCTACCATGGTGCCAGATCAGCCATTTCATGTTCCTAGTTTTAGAAAGATTTTTCGTTAGAACACAGACATGTTTTTAACTGAGTTAACTAAGGCACTAGAGAGACACATCTATGTTTTACATTTCAGGGAACAATGTACACTGAATTCCAGCTCAGGTTAGAAACCCAAAGCTGCTGGGAATAAAAATCTTTTTCAGGTACAAGCCTTGCAAAATTTCCAAAGTTCTTCTCCCTTCATTTGCAGAAGTCTCCATCTCATGTTGATTCACTCCTTTAACTAGCTCTGGCATCACAGTCACAGACAGTCCATGTGTCACACCACGCTGGCAGACATTATATTCTCAATATTTTATTATAGCTATTAACAACCATCACAGGATTGGTTTGTTTCTCATTTCCATCATTTCCTGTTTTAATTATGAATTGTTTAGCTGAACAAAGCCATATTAAATGAAGCACAGTGCAGAAGCAAAGGAAGAACTTCACAATCACAGTTGACAGCTTAACTATTTATGCTGTAAATGCACTGTAAGTAATTCCTGAGGTCTTCATACATTTTTGTACATCATCTGTAGCAGGCTCATAAATAGACTGATAGACCTTTATGAACCAGTGATAGCCAAACTTTAAAATAAAGCAGTGCTGCAGCCTTCTCTGCTAAGTGCAATGCTAGCTATAATCTCCACAGACCACTTCACAAGCAGACAGAGTGAATACAGAAAACAGTTTCCAAATGAGAAACATCAGTTTAACTTTTCTCACTAAGGATCTGTCTACACTGCAACTCAAACACATGAGAAGAATCAAATTCCTAGAGACTCTCAACACAGTTGAAAGCACACAGAATTTCAGTTTTCAGCATAAACCTGGAAGATAGATGTAGCATGTACGTCAACAACAATTTAGCACTGCTCTCTCCCTACATTTAAGAAAAAAGCATTAAAGCTGTAAGTCAAGTCAAGCATGCAAAAATTAAGAAATACTATTTTCCTGAACAATATTTTATTGAACAAATCTTAATCAGCCCTGTGTAAATGTATGCATCATTTTAGTCTTTAAATATATTTTTAAAAATCCTTATTTTATCCAGTAAAACAGAGGACACCACTGTCTGCAATTAGATGAGGACTGTAGAGGGGACGAGGCTATTACTTCTAGACTTTCCACCTCATCTGCTACGACACTGAGAAGGCTGAACGAAGGAGAGAGGGAACTGCGTGGGGAAGAGGAAGGTGTGAGAGGGGCCTCGAGGCAGCTGAGTGTCAGCCAGAGCCGCTGGACTGAAACAGCCAGCGAGTCACCTCAGGTTTCCGGGGGTAGTCACTCACTCGAGATACCTGTCTGCTGCTTTGCAGAGGCGCACAGCACTCCTGCTGCAGTTGCGGTTAATAGGAGCCATCTTCTGAATACATATAATACTATAAAATAGTATTATTTCAAAGTTAAGGTCCCACGCCTCTCTGCTTGGGTACTAGATAACGCTTTTGACTTTAATCTCRGTACCTCAGTTCCCCATGTGGAAAACTGGGATAATAACATGTTCCCTCAGAAGGGTTTTGTGAAGATAACAGACGACACAATGAAGAACTAAAGCACGATGATAACAGCACTATAGGAAAGCCCACAAGAACTCGGTAAACCTGGATTCAGTGTGTAGTACAGTAAATAATCACGTGGCCACATTTGAAGTGAAAAGAAATTTCTGACAGCTGCACATTCATTTATTCACCCCTTTCCATTTTGTGAAGTTTTATAAGTACATGTCAGACAGAGGGAACATGAAGAGTGGCTGTAACACGTTCACCCCAAGCTCTGCAGTACCCGCAGACCCCTCTCTCCATGCCCCTCCTGGTGTCCAGCACGCTTTGCTCCCATCGTAGGGCTACCCCAGCTAGGTGTCATTTACCCATCTCATTCTCTGAGGTGTATTTTCCCACATGATAAAGAGACAACACCTTTTTTTATTAAGAAGTTACAGAAGAGGATAACATCTTCTCCTTAGAAAAGTGTTTCTAGAGATTTTTCTCTGCTTTTCTAGGAGAAAAAAAAAGAAGGGGAAAAAAAAGAAATTAAAGGAAGAATAAAAAATTGCCAGGAACACCGGAATTTACAAACTTACGTATTTCAACAAAAATAGAATAAAACAACAATGTACAAGGCTTAAAAGCGACCAGTCACATTTACGGAAGAAAAATCCATCGGGATTTATTAAACACAAACATATTACTCCCCATCTCAAAAAAAAAAAAATCACTGCTGGAAGCTGAACATGTATTCAGGGAAATATTTGCTTACCAATTTCTTTTACTCATCCATAGGCATCTGTTATTTCACCACTGCTGAATTCCGGACAATACGCACCTTGGACCTGACCCTGCATGCTGTTCGTAAACAGCTCTTTCATCCACCTTGCCTTCCTCCCCGCTCCTTCCCCTACCACGAGCCAGCCTAGTCTCTGAAACGTTCCTGTAGTCTCCTAGAGCAGGGACCTGCGAGCCCCAGTAAAGCAGATGACTTAGATTGCTTACAGTCTGCCTCAATTTTTTTAATTACCCTTGACTGACAGCCTTGCTTAAAGAGATATSTGGACAGCTCTACCTCAATACAGTAACAACAAACATTAAACACGAAAGGTAGGAAACAGCTGTTATTAAAAGTCACCAAATATGCAATATTTTCTGGGCCAAGTTTTTCTTCAGTTGCTCAGGACTGATAAACGCAGCCTGCTGCTGAATCCTCACTGCCCCCCTCCGTATGCAGCGTGCCTAACTGCGCTGCTCAGCAGCACACGAGCGCGGGTTYGGATTAGCCCGGGAACGCGAGCACGTTGGCTCTCTAGGCAGAGAAAGCATTTTAGCTTCACATAGCGGGAGGTTTCTCAGCTGAGCCCCCTCTGCACAGGGGGTGAGAAAAGTCTCTCTAAAACTTAAGAATGTGTGCGTTATATCCTAAGGGTAAAGCAGGGTGAATGTCAACAGATTCAGCAGTACAGTCCTCCTTGAAACATGCATTTCCGAGGAAGGTGCAGACTCCATRAGGCAACAGCCTCAGCGAACCGTCCAACCACGTATTTTCAGTATGATCGGATGCTTCCTTTAGAAGGTGAAGGATGCTAAATAGATGATGCAGGAGCACAAAAGCAAATGACCAAATAACTTCATTACAATAGACAGTATCTAATTTTATTCTGGCCCCTGAGGAGCTGAGTAATTATGAAATATTCAGCTTCTGCTTTTATCTGGTTAAAGTCATGCAACATGAAACATCTAGTATTTACACACACTTAAGGTGCTTCATAAGTAGTAGCCAACCACCACATTGCAGGTGAAATAGTAATGGCACCCAAAATAAGGAGAACAGTGAACAGGAGAGATGGGATCCTGTTTTGCACTTTTTCTTTAAAACTAACAAGGGGCGGAGGGTCTGGCAACTGAAGGAACAGTGGAGGAGACAAATTCAGAGATAGAAAAGGTGATCTAGTCTGATCTAGTACAGGATCTAAAGTGGCATTAACAGGGGAAAAAAAAAMCCACAAAAATTCTATGTTAAAACAAGGTTCCTGGGCAACCAAATGAGATGGCTCATACAGAATGCGAATCAGAGATAACCACAATGTGATGGAATAGCAGTCGTGAGTGTATGGCAAGCACTGAAAGGTATAAAATGCTAACAGGGTAACCTCGTATACTGTGATAAACCGAACAAATAGGTAGAAAACGGGAAAGATGATGCAGACTCTCTGGGGATCCAAAATCACTTTAGAAAAACATGGTAAAAGAATACTAAGGTCTGCTAAAGACATCCACAATTAGATTTGGATAAAGCTAAAGATCTTAATGTTATTATAAAGAGAAATTCATGATGATGGACTTAACTTCCCAGAAAGAGAAGGAAGAAAAATGGTAGGAGGCAGATGTCACCCAGAGGTGATAACTGGATCTCAGGGACTCAGCATGTACGAGAACCAGGAATCTCCCACTTCAGTCATACTCCCATACCTCAGCTGYGAAAAGTTAAATCAGGAAAGGTATTTAAACAATACCAGTGAGGCCTCACCTAGAATAATGCATACAATTCCATCCAAGGAAAATAAATGCAACCTGGATTAGTAGCATGTTTGAAGGAATTAAAAATTATTTTAAAGAAGAGACTCTTGGTTTGTACAGCCTCACAAAATGAAAGTTAAGAAGGATTTTATCTATTTTCCATTTTTTCTTATCACAGAGCTAACCAGCAGCAAGGGAAATGAATTATTTTACCTGAAGGTTGATATTGGCACAAAAACAAATTATATAAATTGGTCATAAACACACTTAGGCTAGAATTATGATGTTTCTATCTAGGAAGTAAGAAGAAAAATGGAATAGAAGAGCACATGCAAAAAAAATGCAACCGATTTTAAGACGATAAAAATTATGATGTAAACTTGGCTGTATGGGACTGGATTTCATGTCTACCAGGTTTCTACTCATCTGTGTGCTTGTTTCCCTGAATCTGTCAGTCAGGGCCATGCCTCCCTGGGTCAGACCGTCCATACAGCGCCCACAGCGCTAGGGGAAGCTGAGGAAGCCCGTACCACACAGCAGAATCATGCTTATTCACACTGCCGGAAGGATCCGTTGTGAATTACTGAGTCATGTGAATTAGGGAGTGAAAAGCCAGGCTTGCCAGATGTGCTTTTTTCACATATTTTGACGATTACAGTTCGGCTTAATCATTTATGATAATAGTTCATAATGTTCTAGTAAATGCTCTGGAGTATACTTTGTAAAAAATAATGAAGTCTTAAGTAACATGGCAACTCACTCAGCTTTTAAATCTTTGCTGAGAAGCAAGAGGAAACAGCCAGTGTTTTGTGCAGATTACGGAGAATTTACTGTAGTAAAATTAGAAACACTTCCATTATTGCTTCTCCATCACCTTCTTAACCATTACCTGCTGTAAGAATATCACATATTTTATAGCAACAAGACACCCACAAATAAGACCAAAGCTTCATAGCTTTAAAGAAAGCAATGCTCTGAAGTAGTAACATGGGATTATACAAACGAATCCACAGGAAAGGAAAGAACTAATAATTTCTGTGTCTAAATTCAATTCAATACTTCTCATTGGAAGTCAGCTGTCAAGTCCTACATAACTTACCTTCTACTCCCTTGCTTATCATGGCTTTGCTCAGCAATTCAACTGGCTGCAAACTATTACAAAAATGCTTCTTTCACTTTTTAACAAAAAATCATTTTGACAGAAATTTGCAGTATGACTCCTTTATCGCAACTTCTGGACAGGGTTGGATAAGCACCAGAGAACAAGTCACRTGATTTGGCATAGCTCATTTGTGGAACGCACAAGGTTGATATAAGCAGTTAAACATCTTGTGCCAGTAACACTGACACTATCTCAGCTTTGAAAAAATGTCAACAATTGAACAGTGCCTATACTTAATTTCAAGGAAATTAAGGAAGCCTGTGGCAGTCGCAGAAATTTKCTATTTCCAAACTTCCTTGTTTTGCTGATTGGCAGCAGTTGCCATTATAACATAAGGTAGAAAATAGGAACAACTTGCACAGATCTATCATATGTTTCACATTCTGTAAGTGTTTAGGTAGGAAGGAGTTATTGTTCCAAAGCTCAAAAAGAGGTAACAGAGCATTCATTGCAGATGCAAGCCTGAAGCACTCACCATTTCATAAAATCAGAATCCTTCCAAGTGTTGTGCCAATGGAGACAGTAAACTGACAAGAAATGTAGATCAATGTTCTTTAAACATTTCAGCTTTTCTGATAAGCAAACATTTCAATCTGTGTAATATTGTCAAACTACAGCTGCAGAGAATTTTTGAAGAGGCTCCTATGCACATTTTAAATATTCTTATTCCTTTCTACCAAAAAACGTTCTCAAGAGAGCATAACGCCAACACAATCTTGTTCACACTACAGGCAGTTCCCTCCACCGACTGCAGCAGAGAGAATGGGCAAAAGCTCAATGAACGCTTGCAGTTCTGTGTCACCGGCTAACCAAGGTCTGTCACAGGTTGCACCAGTGCAAACAATGAGATAATTTAACCCTAGATTTGAGCAGAAAAACATAACTGACATTGCAGAGAGAAAGGATTTGGCAAAGCAGGCAGAAGGCAACAGGCATGATGTTGCCATTAAATTAGCATTTAATCTTTCCTTCACAAGATGCAGCATTTTTCTGAGAAATGTGATCTTTCCAAGATACCAGACTCTGAGATCTGTCAAGTAATCAAAATGCTGATTTCCTGGCACAGAAAAATCTTCCCAGGAAATCATAAGACTTTTGAATGACACAAAGAAATACAGGAAGGTAGGGAGAACCTGTTTGTTAATGGGAGCAAAAATTTAAACAAGCAAGCTTATACTAGGAGGCAAAAAGAGTCTCTAATATTCAGAAGATTTTATATACATGTGGAGGCATCTATATAAAATTTAGAGTCCATCAATAAAACTAAGACAAGACTATCCAAGGAGATAAACAGGAGTAATGCACCTAAGTCCTGATGGCCTCAGAAAACTTTGCCCCATGTAACCATAGYGGAATTGCAATTTGTACACATAGGAATTTGAAAGGCAGGGAGCTACTTTCTTTTTTCAAATGAATTGTATTTTATACTGTTTTTTCTACATGAACCAGAAAAGCTCTCAGATTGCCATCCTTCTGTTGCTCACTGTTAGGAAAACAAGAAAATTTTCAGTAAGAACAAATGATTATTCAGCATGTTTAAATTATGTTCTTTGTTACCTAGCTTGCTGATCACTTGGTAATGCCTTATCGATATTCTAACTGTGGCATTACCAAAGAAAAAATTAACTCAAATATTTCACCATTACTCTTTACAGTAGCCAAGATCCATCATATTTAAAGTAAAAGTAGGAATAGCAGTAGCAACTAGAAGATGGCATTTTCATGTCATATTTCAAAGAGATTGAGCTCTGCAGGTTTCACAAAGACTTCAAGGGAATTTGAGCTACAGTATTTGAGCTCATTACAAGAGCTCAAAATCGAAGAAGATCAGAAATGCCAAGAAAAAACAAAAGATATGTCTAGCATTTTCCACAAAATCAACCTGTGTCTATGATTTTACATCAACATATAAAATGATAGTAATGACAGAGTCAAATACCTTTACATCAAATTGGTTCTAAAAAGTGACATTATGAGACTGTGCGAGTGTGGCTTTACAAAGGTAGTAGAGCCTCCATATTGATACAAAAACTCAGTTGGGAGCCTTTCCAGCCTTATGGAATAACAAATTTAACAATACTGCTTTAAAAGAATCTGATGCCTATAAATTTTTAATGCCATTTTAATGTCATTATTTTAATGGCATTTAATYTGACCATCTTGTCCCCTTTGATAGACTGCACTGCTGTGTTGCACTTCCCCTTTCCTTGGCTTCCCTCTCCCTGTGGCTTGTGAAGGCAGCTCCAGTCTCCCGCTCATCCTTCGGTGCTATGGGAGCACCAACGATGGGTGCCTGCTCTTTCAAACTTCCAGGTTCTTTATTGCAATGAATAGATACTTGTAGAACAGCTGTGAAGAGGATATAATTCAAGATATTAACCTGCTAGCACTTGAAGCTAGAAGCACATTTCTGTTTAACATTAATCACCACTAACCGGTAAAATTTCACAGAAACGTACAATGAACACGCGTGTATGTCTAAAGCATAAATCAACGTTTATTAATAATATTGCTTAACTTTTACCTGGCAAGCATTAATACTCTAGTAGAGCCACAGGTTGCCATGGAAAGCAGTTGGGGAAGGCAGCATGTATACCAAGGTGTAAAATGACACAGGCTTATCCAATACTTCAACATGAGCAAAAAAGGTCTCTGAGGTCTTATCTTGTATTGATTCAGCTCTTCATACAGCAGTTAAAGCAAAAAACTCTCTTCCTTTCTGGGCCAAAAAAAGTAAATATCAAGCCATCTTACAGCATTGAGAAGATTTTTGTTAAAGAAAATGTTTACTTCTCTGCAGGATTTAGCAGGCACCTATTCTCAGGGAGCACAGAGGATAACCCGGATTAAGTTTGTTGCTTCTCCTACTGCGAAATAACTTGTCTGCCAAATAATTCTGAAGTAATTGAACCATTCAGAAAGTCTACTTGAATCCAGAAAGTAGAGAAGTGGCAGTAAAGGAAAATGACCTAGAAAACAAACATGCCATCAAGAAAAATAACGTACCGAAATGCCTATCTGGTAAATACTTATTGGTAGGTGTCTATTTGACTTTCTCTGTAAAAACATACTGGGAGCACAGAGACAGGTAGAAGGAAAAACATCAACATATGACAGAACAGTAAGAGATCCCAAAGACAGCATATATAATAAAAACAGTTATAAACACTTAGCAAGATAAAGACAACTGCTTTCTTGAAACGTAGCTTGTAGATTGGCAATAGGAAAATTTTCCACCGAAATGAAATCCATGCATTTTGTTGCCCTAATTCAGACCTTATTGGGAACCAGCTATTATCCACGACATTACAATTCCTTACTTTCATTCTAGGAGGCTCTTTATCAAATGTCTGAGTTTCTACCATCTGCAAAAAAACATGGTAACTCCTCTAGCCAAGAGCAGAAGTTTTTTACCCAAGCAAACTGGAGGAARGAGCGAAGGAGGCAAAGGAAGAAACAAAGACACACCTGCGTGCTGACCTCAGAGTGTGAAAAAACACAGAGCAAACAGACTCCTCCACGAGGCCAATCCAGAACGGACAAGCTGAAAGCGAACAAATTTGCAGTAATGCAAGCAAAACTGTTGATATGGTAATGTGGAAGAAAGAAATCAGTTCCGCTAGAAAGCATTGATGYGGCTGGAAGCACTGAAGGACTTGTGGGCTGTGCAGGTGGCACCCAGTGGTTGCTAAAAAGAGATAGACGTCATCTATTACTCCTTCAGTATGCATCCTGTATATTACAAAGATTTGTTTCATAAATTCAAACTCCAAACATTCAGAAAACTGACTGTTTGGTATGACAGATATGCCCAAAGGCCTGTCTCCACAAGAAGATTACAGAGTTATGAAAATATTCTAATGAGGCCTAGATGGAGATCTGAGATAGGGAGGGCATCAGGTGGCCACAAAATATGTGTGTCATGCTCTCCAGGAAGGCACTTCATGTTCACAGTCAGATGCCTGCAAATTTCTAGCAGCATGTCTATTTCTGTACATCACAAAGGAAGAAAAGCACAAATATGGAAAAAAGTTAGCTTGCATTTCTTCCAGGATGCAAAGATCAAAATTATAACTATTAAAACTTACACATAAGGCCATAACATTTGTTCTTCTTTTGTCTGCAATAGTCAGAGAGATGCCAATTTTCTTGGAGCCATGACAACATTTAAGGAATGGGAATTACCTAACAACAGACCCCTCCCTCCTTGCCAGAGGGACAGCACTGTGTCACCAGACCCGCTTTGCTCTTCTTCTGCAAGGGGAAACCAGCCGCAGTAGCTCACAACATGGTAATAGTATGAGCAGCACAATCTCTAACTTCCCTGCTGCTGAACATCCTTGAAAAACTATTAATTAGTTAGAAAGTTTAAATAGGCACCTTCCTCTGCTTTCCTTATGAAACCGTGTTATTCATCTCAATTAAGTGGAACCCCACAGAATGGCTGTGGGGAGTTCAAAATAACACCTTCTTTTTCAGAAGACTCTTTCTTATTTCACTGCTTTCTCTTCTTTTGTTAATTGCCTAATTCCACCTTTTCCTGACTGCACACCCCTTGGGAGGTAAAGACCACTTTGCTATTTATTCACACAAGCAAAAGGGCTTTGAAAAAAGTTGTGTTCTCATTTTCAGACATCTGACAAATGAGACCAATTCATTAGTAATTAAAAAGTATAGTGTTTTAATAGTTTATCTTACTGGCATTCTGGAAGGCAGAGGGAAGAAAATAGAAGAGCTCTGGAGAATGAGGTTGTCGACTGTGCATATGTTTGCCCACACGAGAAAGGTGAAATCCTCACATGCTTTATCCTTTCCAATTCTCTGCTCTGCCAGCTTCATCTGTAATGACTGATTAAACATCCCAAAACACTCACATGGGACTATCAGCTCATGTTCRATGACAGTCAGAAGGATAATTCAGTCTCCATCTGCTACTATTTGTGAAAAGTCACATCACTTGGGAGTTTATCATCTCAACATTACCCATGTGACCATAATGACAGACATAGGTGCAGGTTATATTGTTGATATCAGTCTGGGGATAGGACACTAGCAGTCCATGTTTTAATATAGTACCCACACTTACAGTTCTAATTTAGAGAACTATCTTGAAACAACATCTATATTAAAAGAAAAAATAACTGTTACAGCATACCCTACCCTACTGACTTTCAGCATCCTCTTCAGTTACTGGCAGTGGAGTAGCATTTCTTCTTTTAAATTATCTCCAAACAAGTAGGAACATAGTCCTACTTGTTTTCTGGTGTTGTCGATTTTAATGGTCTCATTACAATACTGTCACTGTTTAACGATACCATTAAAGCCCCAGCTTCTGGAGCCAGGCTGTTTTATGTTTTTATTTTTTTGAAGTAACCACTTATTTTACATCTGTAAAAGAAAAAAAAAAATTACAGCAAATAACAAGCATACGAAAACAGATTTCTGTAAAAATATAAAAATCAGAAGAACACATTGATCTTGTTATCTTGCAGTTGATAATTCTGCATTGCATTTGATTTGGATTCAAAAGAGTAGATTTCGCCTCCAGTCCTTCCTCTCATATTCAGCTCTGTTTTCCCTGTCGCAAGGTATTAGTGTTGTTTMATTTGGACTTCCAGCACTATATTTGTATTCCCACTAATATCATTTTTGACTAGAAGTCAAAATGCTTTTGACTTTTTTTTTTAAATGTTATATTTTTATTTACTGATTGAAGTGAGAATTAAAATGTGCCAGTTCTTCCAAGGAAGCAAAGAGATAATTAGAAGTTTCGGTTTTAACTGGAAATAAAGGTGCTGCACCAGGCCACAGCCAGCTACAGAATGACTCCTTTCTGGTAGAACTACTTAAAAGTTACCAAAAAAAGGTATTTTGACATAAAACAACCTTCAAGCTTTTGAGTACAATGATCAGAACTCCTTGTTCCTTAACAACATAGCATAGATAACTAAGCTAAGGATTTCCAGTAACCAATTCCCAGTTTATTAATCTGTCTTGCAAACATTCAGGCTTTTGTTTTAATAGTTACATTTCCTCTTTCATTTCTCAGTATTTATTAGATTAAAACAGCTGAATAAATTTCTCCYTAGAGATTTAAATAAAGAAAGAAGTACACAGATAACTTTTAATCTACATATTTTCACTCCCCCTTAGAGATGAGCTGCTCGGAGCTGGGCATGCCCCAGAGGAGCGAACGGCACTCATCCACCCCACCACAACCCCGGTCCTCTCACTCGCACGTGCTGCTCTGGCCCCTTCGAGCTCCCTGGGACGTCAGCCCCAAAGGCTTCGGGGACTCCTCCCAGAGACCTGCTCAGTCACTCAGCCCAAAACACAGCTGATTAAAAGCATGGGCCTTTTTCTACTCTTCATCTCCACAACTTCATACCCATGCATAATAGGCCAGAACAAGAGGAGGTATTTCAGGAACTTCAAAAACATGGGTCAGTTTAAGGTTCATTACAAATATAGCCTTCTGTTCTTTAAACGTAAAGGCTCTAAAGCGTATCAACAAGACTAAAGTGACCAAAAGTGGATGTCTGAGTCAGTTGTGTTTTCCAGGTTCAGGACTGGCTTTGCTTGTATGTAAATGTCTGACACAATGCAGTTGTTGTATTTGCTGACATTCCTTATTTAAAAAAGAAACATCTAAAAATCACTAAGACTGGATAAAACTGACACAGTAATTAACAGTGTAAGATACATGCAGTCCCAGTTTGTATGTGTGCCCCATGTTTCAGCTGGCAGATTTATCAAAGCTATTCCCCCTCAGCCCCACAGAAGTCTTCTAATTACTGCTTGGGCCTCTCACAATTATGACTTTTTATATCTCATGAAAATTTACGCTGCTTTGAGAGGGTTAATAAACCTCATGTTGACAGAGGAATAGTTTCTGCACATTCACACACCCTGGAGGTACTAGGTGCGTGCAGGCACGCACACTACAAATGAGAAGAAAAATGGTTTCTCACCTAACCTGGGTTATGAAAGTCAATCTGAACACAATTGTGGTCAACAGACAGTTGTGAAGTAGGGGGCATGAATCAAATCTCAACCCCCCACCAATTCTCTGGTAAATAATTATCCAGAACCGAATTCACAGCTCAGGCTTATCCAGAAACAAGAAGCTGCATCACCTCCACTGTGAAATATTCTGTGCCCTAAAGTTTAAGGGATTTTTACACAAAGATAAATACTCTTCTGGTTCTCAAAAATGCTTATGAGGTCTTTTTAAATTCAGATCATAGCATTTTAACTCAAGATATGAATTTATTTAACTCAAGATATGAATTTACTTTAACTCAATGCAAACGGTTCTACAAACATTCCTATTACAACTCAAAATAAGCGTATTTCAGTCTACTTTAAAAGTTCTTTGTCTACAATGAAACACTGACTGCTTTACTTACCTTAGCTCTTGCATATAGACCATACGCTTCAGAGAAGCTGCCTCTGCTGCACTCTCCCTACCTGACTTGATTTCTGTTCTCCTTAATAAACATGAAAGATGTTCCATTTAATTGATTTCTGTGCACAGAAAAGTGGTTCCAGCTGAACTGCTAGATGTATTGGGATGGACTTACACTGTAATGCTGTACACAGACTTGGGAACGCCTTGGTGACTATTCAGGTATAGGTCACCTTGTTAAAAATACCTAATTGTCTCAAAAATGTATACGAGCTTCTCAGTGGAATAAAACACATTCAAATTTGAATACTTCTTGTGATATCAGGTTGCAAAAAATGGTTAAATATACCTACATCATTACAGTGCCCCAATTCAACCACAAGCAAGGTAATTTCCAGCAATAGCTTAGAAAAGACCTATTGAACATGAATGAATAATTTTAAAAGCATGAGGAAATATTTATATTTAATCACAGCCACTGACTGGAAAAACATTCACATCACAATATTGATTCTGCATGGGATTATTATTGATAGTTTTGCCAGCAGTACACAAATAGAATACCCTTTGATTATGGTGTTAAGTTCATCATTAACCATGCAAATCTAAACTCAACAAAAAAATGGCTTTTAAATTATTAATTCATAAGTGACAACATAATTGGTTTGGTATTGAGTGGACCACCTCTGGAATCAATGAAGTTGTTTTACATGAAAGAAATTGTATTATCGTAAACACCTTAACAGTGTCRGGAGACTTGCGTCAACATTAATCCCATGCAAATAACACACTCAAAAATACAGCTCTCTTTGGGTACAAGTCCCATTAATAATTTGCAGGAAAAAAATAAAAGGAAAGTTGAGGGACAAGAATCTGCGATCACTAACTTTGCTCAGTTTTTCTCAGCTAGAAATAGCTTGGTAGTGATCTCGGGCACTTCTAGGTCAGAGGTCTGCAAACCACATGCTGCTGCTTTGAGGGCCAATGCTGGCTGAGCAAGGAGGATTTTTACCAGAGTCGGTTTGGAAACTTCAATTGTTGGAGCTCATTCCTGAAATTGGCTTAATTTTTTCAGGTGATGGACAGAATGGGATCACTTGATGCTGCTAATTTGTGCGTGAGATGCTTAGAGATCAAGCACTGAAGACACTACAAAAATGAAGCACTGATCAATTCTGCAGTAAACTGCAGTTTTACTGAGACTTTTGAAAGCTTCACAGAAATCAGCAGCAGAGAACAGAATACACTGCACACTGAAGAACAATCATGTTCCCCCAAAATAACTGTCTACAAATATTGTCTAAGCGCAGAAGCATTAAAAATGGCTTTACTTTATTAGAAACAACCTTGTTTCTTCTCCTCTGAGTCAGATGATGATCTGTGTGTCAAGACAAGTTCAGAGGAATTTCTGTATTGTAAAATCACTTCCTCCAGTATGGTCTGGTGCATCTTAGACGAAAACCATGTTCTGACTCAGCATCTGAGTCATTTCCTAAAAACACATCCAATTGGAAGATGCATCCCCTCTGCTGCTGCCTGTTCCCTCCTTTTCTTAAAAAACASATTAGTAACATGGCAACTGTCCTACTCAGGTGCAAAGTGGAAACACGGTTATGAAATAACCAGCAGGCACACAACAGCTGTGGCAACCCTTATGAGAATAAAACACCGATGGATTACAGTGCCAAACAAGCAACGGACCCTTGAAGAAGAGGTAGCAGAGTCAGAGTAAAATCAGAATCCAAATCCAACTCCAGAGACTCTCCACCTATCCAAAAATGATTTCAAATGGCTATAAACAAGATAACCTTGTTTTCCATAATAGAGATGTTTTACTCTTCCTATTATTAATTCTGTCAAAGGAAATTAAAAGCTTCCAAATGCTTTTCCAGCTTCCAAAGGAGGATTTAATTGTTGATAGGAGGAAGCAGTTCTGCATTGCAATAACAGCTGACATTAAAAGAATTCAAGTCATAAATGGCAACAGGATCTTCCTGGGGAAAAGTCTGTACCTTTGGAGTATGCTTCCCTTCAGTACAACAAAAGCCCAGATGTGGGACCTTCAAATACAGCGTATTATCTCAGGGCAAAGGCAAATTTATTCATAGATCTTCTATTTTTTTGTTAACTGAATACAAAACTACTTCTCTACTTTGACCTCAGATTCCTTGCATTTAGTGCATACTCTACTGGCTGTTTTGAATATTTTTATTACTCTGCGTAATTGCATGCTGACATTTTTCATAATCACTAATTGCACTAGATGACTCTTGTGAACAGAAACAAAGCATACAGGAGGGATTCAATGAATGGAACCATCCACAGAATGATTAACTGTGCTGGAGTCTTCCTACATACAGATACATCTTTTTTTGTGCACAAGATAACTTACTTATCTAGGATTTTTACCTTCACTGTTGATGCAAGAGCTTTGATAAGTATGAAAATATTGCACGTTTTTGGCCTTTGCGTAATTTAGCATTATTTCAGCTCTCTTAATGTGTGTAATGTAAAACAGTGTGAACAGGCACATAAAATATTTCATTACTCTTGGTTCCAACCCTATGGCTGGATGATGGAAACTTATAAAATGAATGGAAGGAATTAAAATAAAAACAGTATACACAAAATATTAAAAATGACAACACAATCAAAATGATTCTCTTTTGTTGCTTTTGAAATGATTCACAATTCAATTAGTATAGACCACAAGTTTGTTGATTTGGTAGAGAAAGCTCTCCAGGCCATAAAAATGTTTATAAAAAGACTGGAACAGCAAATAAAATCCACAAACAAAAATAATTTAAATTAAAATTGAAAATTTATCAGCCTTTTAAGTATGAATTGGGAAAGTCATGAAAGAATCCCTTAAAGGGACATTTCCAGTTAAAAAAAAAAAAATCACAACCAACCTGAGCCTTCAATTATTAAAATGCCCCAAATTTCAAGTTATTATTCTAAAATATTACTGTTGTTCCTATTACAGAGCAAGTTTACTGCATTTACAACTCTGGCTCCTGCTGTCCCTTGGTCAGTTCCCAGACTCAGCTGGACATCCATGGCCACAGGTAACTTATAAAATTTTTTTTTCAGTTTTCCCTGATTGTTAACAGAGGGGTCTCGAGAATCTTAAATGAATATCTAAGAACTGTAAATGCACATTTTACATAGAAATGCAATAAATAATTACTTTAAGAGATTCTTCACTTTAATTTTCTGTTCGTTTGTCCAGTAGACATCCCACTTTAGTGACATTGCAATTTACAGAATTCTCCTTGAGAAGTTCCTAGGAGCTTCCCAGTGGATTCCTGCACCATCTGTCAAGGTACTCCCAATTTCAAGTACATGGCAACTATTAAACCTTCCTCGGTGTTTTTACTCAAATTCTGTATTATTTTACCTTTTTTTCTGTCTTGCATCTAGGCATTCGTTGTAGCTTTTTGTTTAATATTTGCTTTTTCCTTCTACAGCTACCCTTCATAAAATCATCCAGCATGATTCCCATATGGATACAGATGGGATTTAACCACAAATGGTGCTGTCTTTCACTGCAGCAGCCACTCTACAGCAATACACCACTATAGTCTTAAGGAGAGAAATACAGAGTACTGTCTCCAAATAAGCTGTGCAGGCATGCAAATACATGGCACTGGCATCTTCTCTCCTTCCACTTTAAAATGTAAATGAAGAAGCAATTAGAAAAACAAAGTGAGTATTTTATTACGTATTCTATATCCTTTCTGTCTTCAACGACTACAAACTAATGGACATCCCAGATATTTCTTAAACTGACCTAGAGWCACTAATGACAACAAGAATGAAGGTCTCCATTTTATGTCTCATCCTTAAAACAGCTGCTATAACACCACTGCAGTTTCCCCTGCAAGTACCAACTCAAAATGAGTCACCTACTGAGTCACTAAGACCATTTGCTGCAAAACAGGATAGAATTCAAACGTCTTTACAAACCATGGGAGCTCTACAAAGGTTGCATTAAGGTAGAAGAGGGAACTGCTACCGCAGTCCATTAGTCCTATGCTGGAGGAAGTACAAATATAGCAGGTACAGAGAATAATACCCTGCAATAGAGCTGCAAAAAATGAGGCACTATCTTATTGTCAGTAGTGCTGCAGTTCTCTAGCACTGCAGCTGGTTTCACAGAGCATGAAGGAGTGATCTCACCCAGAGCTCTCCCAGTGGACTCCAAAGATACCGCAGATTTGTTTTAGTTGCTCTAATGGAAAAAACAGTAAAACTCCTATTAAAAACCAGGATCAAAAACCCTATGCATTTGCATAAACCAGGTTAAACCAGAAATTACAGAGATGCAATCTTTCATATTCAGACTAACACTGCTGAGAGGCTTTGATCAAGCTGATGTCCACATAAACTTGAACAGGAAGATTAGGGCTAGGTTAGGTAACATGCGTCTTGGTCCCTGTTATTTTTATTTCTGTGGAGGCGATGCCCTGCACTGAGAAATGAATAATACTTTGCTTTAGACAAGTTCTTCTGTTGTTACATTTTTATATTGATCAGAAATTGCAAAGAGAAGCCTGTTGAATGGACTAAAAATTAACTGGACTTGCAGAGAACCTGTCGCTAGCAAGGGAGTAGGGTAATAAGGAACCAGTATAACAATGTGATAAATCATGGGATCCCACCCTGAGGGAAGAGAGACAAACTCATCCCTTAAATTGTGCCTACAAAGAAACCAAGCAAGGGGTCAAAGGTACAGCTTAACCCAAATGAGTATATCTGAGTGGAACAGAAAAGCAGCACTGAGACTGAATCCCACGTAAGCGCAGCACAGCTATGGCCAAAGCCAGCATCCTGGGGAGAAGTAATCTCCAGTAAGGCCAGCTACCCGACTGCCTTAGTCTCAGAAGCACAATGTAGTCACTGACTTTAGATCAGCACAAGCTCATAAGAACCAAAAGACAGAKGTGAATTTTGACACATACTGCTAGAAGTTTATTTAAATTACAGAGTCAGTTCTTTCTAAGGAAATGTGACCTCTGCTTTTCCTTCAAAGAAGTATTCCAGTCCCTGTATGTACGTGGTAAATTATGTCCCCTTACACTCATAAATCAAATCAAAGAGATAAGGGTCTTGTTACAAAATTGTAAAGAATCACATTCCTAAGAATCACTCCTATTATGTATCAAAATAAAAGCCCCGTTTCCAGATGTGTTCAACAGCTAGCAGCTTCCATTCATACAGCAGAATACCTCCTGGAAACAAGTGAACAATTTCCAAAGTGTTCCTAATATACCGAACTCTTCTAGAAGTCTGGCCCTGATTTAAATTACGATGTTCTTCTGGCAGCTTAGCCTTAACCATCCAACCTATGACTTCTGTAGAAGTCCAGAAATAAAACAAAAATTAAGTCAAAAATTTTCTGACCGGGAAGTTGAAACAGACCGGAATTTATAAGCAAATCATTGAAAATGAATAATGGTGTGAAATTACTTCAGCTCCAGCAGAATTCTGTTACTTTCTCTGTTTGTGTGTAATTGATTTTTTGGAGTATAATTTCTGTCTTGAAAAGATTCAAGATATTAAAATAGGTTTGATTAACTAGTCAAGAGACAAAGTAAACTGGCCATTTTTATACACTAGTATCCAAATAACTCAGGAGAATAACTGTGAGCACAGTGAAAACTAAACAGAGCCAAAAATGCCCTGCAAATATTACAGTAGATGTTTCTGCCAAAATATTGTCAACCAGTACACATTACACAGTGCCATAATTACAGTAGATGACATAAAATGATTATAAATTAACAGTTTGTAGAACAAAGCTATACATGATATATTTTTACACAAACATATGGAACAAAGGACTGGGAAATATGTAAAACTGATTAAACCTACCTAAGCTTTGTATACAACACACACCCTGAAATTACAGGCTCATTTTTCACATGGTTTAAACTCAACTAYATAGACCTCAAAACATCTGTTACTACACAAGACTGTCAGAATCAGGGAGTGGTGTGGAGGGAGAAAGGTATTGAGTGTCATATTTTTGGTATGACACGAGTTGGTAGCCTTCAACTCCAGTTGTCGTGCATTTTCCTTTTATTCTTTCTAATAGAAAATAAAGTACAATGTCAATCAAAATAAGCAGAAACTAACAGCTCCTTAATAAAACAGGAAAGATGTTTAGATGAAGCTTAGAGTAGATTATATKAATTCCTTTGACACAGGATGGGATTGTTTCATCATTGACTGGATTCGCGTCTCTAAATCTAAATAGCTTTTTGATCACATGATCCCATTACAAGTATAACCTCTACAGATTTTTAAAAAAATAATTCGGTACTTTTTCTTCTTGATATGGTAACTCCCATTGTTTCCAATTACAATGTCTTGATAACATCTAATTTGGACAACAGATCATCTTTATTTTGTAAGTGCATATATTTTAAGTACTATACTAGATTTTCTCTCGATGTGATGAATTACATCTCAACTGTACTTGTGTGAGTGCAAGCATTTATTTCTAGGCTGGTTGAAACATTATTCTTTAACACATTTAGCAAATATTTTTCATTGACTTTATAGACAGATTGGATCACTGCTGTTAAATTCATATCCTGTAAATAGCAGTTCACATTCTGAATTGTACTTAGTTAGGGACATATGCCAATATTCTACTGCAGAAATTCATATGGTGACCATTATAAGCAACAAGCTTATTTTCCATTTAATATTACAGAAGTCAGACTTACTTACTRTAGGTGAACATATACATGCATATATATACATACATCTGTGAGTCGCAGCGATTAAACTGACCTCAGCTTTAGCAAGCATGTTTAAATTCAGTCCTTCATTTGTTGGCGGTTCTACAAATTAGGCAGGAGAAGAACCAGACTTCAGAGGCATGTTAAGAACTTAGTTTATGTTCAGTCACCAAATCTTTGTCCTGCAGTGATACATTCATGAATGAATTGGCTGTATTTCTCCTTCGTCTCTACTAATACTGATAGAGTCTTATAAAAATGGTTTTAATTCAAGAATGACACTTCCTTCATTTTACTGGTATCTTTGCATTTTGGCAATGCTTGTTTACCTACTTTGGATCAAGCTGAGAAACAAAACACTTACTTATTTTATAGCTTGAAAAGACCTTAGCCTACGCTCTACTTGCAAATATTCACCATTTATGAAGTCAACCCCGTTTCTAAAGATAACTTTGCTTTGACTGCATTCACTTACAGTGAATATAATTCAGTTTCTGATTAGTCTATTACAGATACTTATTAATATGACTTAGATTTATTACATATACATACATCTGTTACATATCAACCAGTGAACCCATCTAAGAAAAGTTATCCTGCAAAGAAAACATGCCTTCTACAAGTAACATTCTTGCACAGTCACAGTAGCTGTGAAATTTCGGAAATAAGCATGTCTGCCATTTCCTTCCTACTTCAATCTTGTTTATTAAGGATTGAAGCTGGTCTTCTACATCACAGTATGGATGTATGGCAATAACTTCCCATGCACAGAGCTTTAATATACCATGTCCATAAAACCATATACCATACCCATAAAAAACAATACAGGAGATAGCCCATACACACTATGAACCACAGGCATCTGATCAAAGAAGACAAGAAAAAAAAACACATTAGCATGAATGTAAATAGTTCAGAAAGTTTTCCAGGGCTGCAATCACTTCTTGCAGTTTTTGTCAAAGTATCTCCCATGGCGAGACAGGCTTTGCTCCAACTCAGCCAAATATTAAGGATTTTTTCTTGCAGAGAATAAATAAATGAATAAAGAAAGTACATAACATACATAATGTCAGCAAAAAAGAGTTAACAGATTAGCTATGTCCTGGCCCCAGTCACATGACATAATTCCACTTTACAGAACATTTTGCCATAATCCTATCATAGTGATCAATACTAACAGTAGCAATTAGTTTTAAAAAGATGGTTAGAGTATTGATTTCTCATCTATAAGAAAAGAAAACTGCTTGCTCATTTTCATGGAACTTTTCACTGTTTTTTTGGACATAAAGAATTAGGGGCACAAAACAGTAGGAACTGAAGATCAGATTATACAGCTCCTCCTATGTAAAAACATTCCGGCAAACAAGTCTCTGAAGATTTGTGGCCACCTACAATCATCATTTACAGAACACAAATATAGAAAAAACATAAGAAAACCTTTTTCCCTTTCATCTCAAACTCCAGATTTTTTCCTGAAGCTGTTCAGATTCCTCTAGATCATCTTTTTCCAGTCAAATAGTAATTTTAAAAAATCWGCTTTAAAAAAATAAAGATTTATCTAAAAAAGTTTTGCATCTATATTTTACCCAACAGTTCTACAAAGAGCATTACATTCAGGATACCTTATATGTATTTTAATCCTTCCAAAAGGCACTCGCATTGAGATGCCAAGATAAGAGTTCCTTCTAAGTGAGGACATACGGAAGCTGGCCTCTATGCTGCCCATTCAGAAAGCACCTCAAGTTTGGTGGTGTTATTGCTCATTCCAGCTCCTGCACATCTCTAATTCTGGAGAGACCAAATAGGGGATTATCTCGGGATGAAAGTTTCTAGGAGCAGACAGGCTTTAGTGAGCAAACCTTAGCTGCAGGTCCTGTGATTTGCCCTGCCTGCAGAACTCAGTACTTTGAGAAGTGGCATCATAATCACTCGCCACTTAACTTCCCTGAACAGAGCACTTTAACTTACAGCTGTGAAATGTCAAGAAGGAAGGGAAGAAAAATCAAACTAAAATGAAGGATAGTTTCCATCTGATAGTTCTAGCAAGGGCAAGTGAAGGTAGCAATCCTGTGCGCTGATCTCCAAAGACAAAAACGTGAGAAGCTGAACAGATACTAAGACGCTCTGTGGTCTGCAAAAAGCCTTAGCTACCATTTTCTTTTTATGACATTTTCTTAGTGTTTGATTTTTTTTCCTAATGACAGTATAATGCGCACTGACACCTTTTCGTTTCCACATCATCACAAGTTCTCTAAAGGCTTACACTGAAATCTCTCTGCTATAATCACAGTGGTATCAAATTAGCATCCTAATGAATTCTCCGTGGACGTGTATCCTTACATATTTTCCCCACTCTAATCTCAAATCATAATGGCAGCATAACTGGGTCCCTGCAGACTCCTACCGAAATCATTATGAAACAGTTATCACAGATACACTAGATTAAACTGAATGGAAAGTCAGAAGCATTGTAACAGAACAGATTCCAAAAAGTAATTACTAGATATGGTTATGATTTCTGATTTTTTTTAATATTCCCAAAGAAGTCAGTCTCTGTGAAAAAAAGCTACYGGGCAGCCTGAAAAATTCTTAATAAGGAAAATATTCAACTACAAAATTTTCAAGTCATTTAGCACAAAAACATGTTAGCCGTTAACTAAACCGATGTTAAATGGTCAAGTAAAGGAAGAACTGGAAGCTAGAGCACAGTCTTGTGAACTCACAAGTATGCATTTACACATGAGCAAGCACCACCACAGGATGGGTTTCAGGCTCAAACTGTTTGATGGAAAGGACCTGAATCAGTACTACAAGCAGCGCGGGTTTTTTTTATCCAGCATGCTTATGGTAACATGGCAGCCTAGACATGACTGATTAAATGAAACAATATTAAATGACCATATCCCCTTCTGTAGCCCTTGTCAAATAAGAGAGGCCAAAATGTTTGGCACACGTATCAGAGGCACCAGTACTTCCTAATCACTACCTTGAAAAGTAGCTGCAAACCACAGAACTTTTGAAAATCCAATCATTTGCATCTAGGTGCCTAACTCTATGCTACTTTTAGTTCAAAACTAAACAAACCCATCTGCTTTTCCAAATTATACAAAATATTTGGGGCAAGGAGAGAAATCTGTGTGTTTCCCTTTGTATTTGTTAAATTAGCAAAAGACACTTTCAGAATTAGAACTGTCAATCTCTTACGAGCTTCGTGACAAGTGAATTACTGATCTCAGTAACATGCTAGAATATAAGCTGCTACCTTGAACAAGATGCATGTAAAACTTTGCAATGGCAAGAGACCGAAAAGCCTTTAATACTCCATCTTACTTCAAAACTTTTTAAAGAGCTGGTAATTATACACAGATATCAGGATGAACTGTATTCCAAATTCTTACTTTAGTTTAACAGGACACTCAAAGCTGTTAAATAATGTCTCCCCAAAATAACACACCAATTGAATGTCAGGTGCAGAAATGGAATTACAGAGCTCATGACTTGCAAGAGGGAGTGCATAACAGATTTTATTGCCAATGCAGATTATCGGAGATAAGATTCATTCTGTCTCTGGGGAAGAAAATATGCTTTTTGCAGTCCTCAGTTGTGATTCTCACTTGAAATAACTGTTTGCATTTTTACCTCCCAATAGAGGTATGTCAAATAGAGCACTGAAGGGAATCTGTATATCTTTCCCTTAATATAGCAAAAATATGGAGAGAAAACCTAGGAGGATAAATGAAGTCATCTTCATAGGGAATTAGGAAGACCAATGAGATGCAGTCCGATAAATTCTTACAAAAATCCTACATCTTCATCTTACTCCTATCTGAACTGGCAGTAGATTAATTGCTTAGGTCTATCATCTTTTAACAATCCGAAGGAAAAAAATGACAAAACTTTGATGGTATTTGTATTAGGAGCAGAACAGAGTATAATAATTAAAAATAAATGAGAAACTTGGTCATGACAGACTGGCGCAAAGAAAGAGCGAGCCTCTAGAAAAAAAAATTACCTTATTAAATTACTCAAGCACCACATGAGTTACAGTAGTAACGTGCAGTATTAATGGTGGTTTGCGGTAAGATAAAACATTCTACTAGTCTTTCTGCCATACAGACTGTTGGATAAAAGGATTTTGCAAATACATTTTGAAAGTGTATGTTGAAGGCTTGAAAGCATATGTTGAAGGTTTGAAAGTATAGTTGAAGGGTTAGCTAGCAAATTAAGAATAGATGGGGATGAAAGTGGTATACAGCCTATGTCTGGAGCATGCAGTCCTGCAAGAGCTAATACTGGAAGGATGAAAAGGTGAAGCAAATTCAGCCAGTTAAAGGTGTTCAGCCTTCGTTTTGTGGGTAAGATGCAAAATACTCAGGCCAGGCTGCAGAATTGCTCTTCAGGTAATCAGGAAGCAGCCTGCTCTTGGAGGTCAGAGGAACGATGGTGTTCAGAGTAAAGACGCAAAATTAAGGCTGATGTCTGATCTGACTTGGAACWTCTTCAGGCATCCTGGTCAAAAAGGGATACTGAACTTCCTTGAACTTTCTCCTGGTAGATCTGAAATGTATTTCATGACCCTTACACTTACTTTTATTATAAGCTACAATGCCTTGAAGAATGGCCAGTAATATTAAAAGATGTTTATACACTGAGTATTTCTGATATTCTTCTTTGTCAATTAAAAATGCACATCTTTCCTTTTAGTTTCCTAACAATGAAATACATTAGGGCTAAACTTTCTAAGCTTTTGCATTTTTCATGTTTAAAAAAGCTACAGATATTTCAAAGATCTCTAGCTGAGCACAGAATTGAGCTACAGCTATTTCCCTCCACTTTGCCAGGACATGTCGCCTAAGATTCTCTAATGTGAAAATACTCCATAAATAACAGATGCGTGGGTATACAAAAAACTCTGAAGTAAAATGGTCTCCAAGTGCAATAAAATTTTGAAAAAATTTGCACCTTCTCCAAAGAGCCCCATCGAATTGATAGAAGAAATTATTTTGGTACAGGTGTTGTCAAGTTATAAATTTAAAGCAATATTGCCAAACTGGTTAATAGCCTAATTTCAGTTTTGTAAAAACAGAAACTTACCAACTGTGACAGAATTATAATTTTTAACTGTTTTCTATTATCTTCCTTACCAATTTGGGGACTCAACATAGTAGTACAGTCTTACAGTAGCGGTTTTCATCTTATCTTTACTATGACAACAAGAACAAAACATAAAAGGAAACATCTCTCATAATGACAAAGGAGAAGGATACATATGGACCACTGAACCCTGGTTAGAAACTCAATTGACAACTCATTTGTCAGTGCACTGGTGATAAATTGACCAAATTATTTTTGCTGTTCACCTTATACAAAGAAAGCAAACCATCTAATTAATGGAAAAAAAAAACCTCTTTAAAAATGCTATCACCATTGAAAATCTGAATTGTTATTAGTAATCTTGCAAAGACATTAAAAAAAAGAAGGGATCTGCATCTTGCTGGTGTTCCTTTGAAAACAGAAGTTACTGCTGTGTTCAAGCATTCCCTATGAATGCAAGTAGTAACTATTTGCAGCTACAGAACACAACAGCCTTCTTCAATCCTGATTTAGTGTGTAGCTTACCTAGTCTCCACATCATTAGTACTCATAAAGATAGCATTCCATATAAAAAGCAAACTGGTTCCTTAAAAACACTGCAAGGATGTTGCCGTGTAAGTGCCAGCTGAAGAGAAAGGCAATATTGTGCCACTCGCAGACTTTCACCAGTGCATGGCAGAGCGGGTGAAGGAAGGCATCTCTTTGGGGCTCTTATCCTACCTGCAGGCTTCATGCAGTTAAATGACTCATGCTACTGAACCAGTCAAGTATGTATTTCCCCAGCAACTCTAAACAGGAACTGACTGCATAGCTGGGACATTACTTCATGCTATGTTGCATGAAATAAAAACTCAACAAACTTTCCACAAAGTTCAATAAAGATTCTGAGGGATTTCTTGGATCACTAGGATCAAGATTCTCCCCTGAATTCTTTGGAAAAGAACTACCATCACAGCACAATCTAGAAACACTAAATGGGCTATAGAGACATTTTAAAATAATGTATACCGCAGCTCTGGGAAGAACCTACTTCAACAATATCAAGAAGCTGTAAAACATTCTGCAAATATTTCTTAAACACTTATCTGTAGCTCCCGCTATTACCTTTTAAGTATTCCTCTTAAATTCTCTTATACAAGAATTGTGATCCGGGGAATACAAAAATATAGTAGTATGTGCCTATGCAGGGAAAAAAACACACCAAAAAAAACCAGAATAACAACAGGAAACTCCCACAAACATTTGGGTATAAAGAGAGTTACTGAATGGAGTTTTATGTTCTGAAACATGAAGACCTGTTAGCTTTTTACACTTCCAGGATATCATAATATTTCATGTGCTGTTAAGATGTGCATATGAGTAAGAGACAGCATCTTTTCCACTTTCATACGAATTCCTCCATACACAAGCTCACAAACACTTCCCTCATATCTATTCAGGAATTATTATTAAAAATAAAATAAATAAATAAAAAGGCACTCTCCACTCAAAAGAGTTTTTTCAAGGAAAAAAAGGTATAAAGCAGTCTCTTTTTGCAGACTACAGCAGTTTAGTGAATGGCAAATGCTCATTATTATGCACTGTTATGCAGAAGATATTATTGACAATTCCCAGAGTGCTCCCTCTTTCATAAACAGATTGTTGATGGCTGATGCATAATCCATCTGAGCAATGCTATAGAAGAAAAATTTCACAAAACGTACACTGGGCAGTCCAGAAACCAAGTGCCAAAATCGCTACAGATAGCAGTAGACAACACAATACATTTTTTGACTGCACGCATTTCTCATAGTCACTGGCATTATTCATGAAGAAATGTAAACTCTTATACTTTGCCAGTCAATCTGGGTGTTTACAGACACTTGTCAAGCACTACTGTAAAAAGCGTTTCACTTAATTTAATACAATATTAAAACTACACTGATGTGGTACTGAGTCTGACTAAATTCATGTGTTAGAATTCCTTCTGGTGCATGGAATAATACTTGAAAAAATATTTCATTTTGCGATAAATCTACCCAATGGTCCTGCCTAGATAGTGCAAGTCAAAACACACCAAATCCTATGGAACATCAGTGCAACAGCAAGTCATAAAATGGGATGATGCTTTTTGCCCCAAGTAGTATTTGCAGAGAAGCTCTTGATATAAATATTTTATTTTACTGTCTATACACATAGCTTCTAGCATACTGGTTGCCTTAATGTCAACTCAGGCCTCTAGGTGCTTTTGTAATACAATCCACAGACGTAATGAGAGCTAGAGAACTATTTATTATGTTTATTATGGCAAGTTTTAGCATTTGTTTTGAAACCAACTGTTCACAGCCAAAGACTTGCAGCTCTGAGCAGTTTGACAAAGAGCCAGACAACACCAGTGACTACACTGCGAGACAGGACTCCAGCGCAGGCCTGCAGCCACCGCTCGCCTGGGCACCCCGGCGGGCGGCGAGGCCAGCCGCGGGCGCCGCAGAGCCGGAGCAGGGCACTGGAGCCCGGGAAGCCCCGGAGCTCCCGGCGGCTTCCCCCTCTCGCCCTTTCGAGAACGGCACCCAGAGGAGTCCCCGCTCTGGCCAGGGCTGCCGGCAGGTCTCGTGTCATTACAGATTTCCAGCGAACACTGAGCAGATTTCTGGGGCCGCTGAGAGCAAAGCGGAGCAGAGCCGGAGCGGAGGTGCAGGCAGCGGGCGCCGGCACGCCGGGCAGCCGCAGGAGCACAGGGGGCCCAGCGGCTGGCGGCAGCAGCTAAAAGCAAACCGATTCAGTGGGAACACAACAGGGTTTGGCTGACCTGAAGAGCACTTCAGATGCCCAGCTCCAAAGAGACGTTATTATCCAAGAGCGGAGCAGCGACCGCTCCGAGGGGCTGGTCAGAGCGAGGGGGCCGAGCGCCCCGGCGGCAGCCGCGGCCCTGCCACCTGGCCAGCCCCGGCCGACGCCACCAGCCCGCGGCTCCAGCAGCTCCTGCTGGCACGGCAGGAACAACGGCCATGGTGGGAAAAGGAATTAACTTCCAGTGGCAGGAGGAAGAATTAATTGGGATCCTAGCCAACGTGTTTGGTTATAGGGATCATAGCCAATATATCCGGCGAGGGGTTGGGCTAGAGGACAGGAGGAGGGGAAAGTAATTCTGCCTGCTAGAGGTACAAGAGAGTTTTCAAAGTGTTCTGTTATTATATTTACTTTTACGTTCATGTTAAACATGTTATCATGTTTCTTTAAAGGACGTTTCATTCAACTCTTCCTTCTCTCTTTCTCCGTGTCTGTATGATGTAAAAGCAACTTTTTAGTGTGGTAGTCCTTTAAATCTTCTAAGCCAAAGCAGCACATTGGTGCAAGAGGTTAAAAAAAAAAAAAAAAAAGTTAAGGGTTCATTCACCTTTAACTTCAAAAGCCATGAGGTTTATTACAAGTGAGATCCTTGGCTTAAACTTATTTCTGTTTTATATTCCCTCTATCATAAAGGACTTGTGCTGAAAATACAGCAACATTCAAAAGATCTTGCTGCCTTTTGCTCCTCAAATACAAATTCAAACCCTTGTTTGTCTCAATCCAGCTGATATTGGGCACCTGTAATTATAGAAGTAGGAGGTGATCAGGGTGTCACTAACACAATTTTATGGCTTCAGGTGAAGGATAAACAGAGAAAATGACAGAGCATTGATACGAAGCACTGCTCTAATTTTAGTAGAATATTTTACAAACTTTTCATCTTATATTTGTTTATAAGGAATTGTGGGAACATTATGATCCATAGGCTTACCAGGATATGAAACTCCTCTCTTGAAATTTGTTGCTATATCACAGTAACTTAACTCTCCTGAAACGCTAGCAACTTACTGTCATTACTGAAAAAATGTTAGACACTGAAACTGGAAAAGAGAGAACTCCTACTTTCAGCCTTGGAACATCTGTTAACCTGTCACTACTGCTAATGTTGCCTATGTCCATAAAACAAAATTTGTTCATTTCTTTAATGGACACACTGGAATTTAGCTGTAACAAACTAGATGCACAAAAAAATTACCCAAAGCATAAGTATATAGGAAGGAGTACGTTCAGCTTCAGCTTTTACAGCTCTGCATACAAGGACACCAGATCAATTTGTATCCCATTTCTAAAAACAGACATACACATCACAATTTCTTCTAATCAAGATATAGAAAGGTTACAACCATCTACTTCCCAGACTGCCTTCAGAAGATACAAGACGAACTGAAGTTTTGGATTTTCATTGCATTTAAATGGTTGTTTTATTGATATTTGAAAAAGCAAAGGTCAAGTCAATAACTAAAAATAGTTGTAACAGTGTTTGTGGTGGGTGGACAAGGTAAGTGAGAATATGACTGATGAGGTCAAAAAGTTCAGTACTTGAATATGCTTGTTTGACCTATATTCTTGAAAAGGCTATAATCTTTGTCATACTATGTAAATGCCATAGCGGTGCTCTTAAACTTACAAAGATCTAACAAATGAAACCAAAAAAAGTAAAGAAAGACATTTTCAGCAAAAGATTTAAACAAAAAGCCTTCTCTGAAGCAACAGTTAAAAGGAGTATAAATTGATGTAGATCATTAACCATGGGTCATGCAGCATCAGCTTTCTTAACAAAAAGCTGCAATTAAGAGGATAGAAAATGTCACAAGACAGACTACCTGCATTTTTCCCTTTAAAATATGTTTCCATGATATATTTTTTAAGAATAATTACATAATTGGATTGTATGCTGTATGGAACGCAATAGGATCTTAAACTTTGTTTGGATTCCTGATTGCCACCACAGCTGATATAGGCAGCCTCTAAGATTAAAAAATTCCTGAGATAGACACATACACAAATACATATTTAAAATAACACATTTTGCTTCTAATTATTTACCTTATGTCAGTTGATAATGTAGGATATACACAAGAAAAATTTCCCAATTAGTCTCTCAGAATGCTGAAGCTAGAATTTCTTTTGTATATAACAGCTGGCATTTTCAACTATACAAGCCCAAAGTCGGGGTTCAAAAATCCTCCAAAATACCTTGAAAACAGATGTTGTAATACTGTGAACTAGAAAATACTACTATTAGAATCAAATAATTTCCAGTCTAAATAATGCCATTTTAGATCAAGGAAAACAATGATGGACCAACAAAGAATTAATGCTAGTTTCTCCATAAGAGAATGTGTCTTTGTGATATTAGAACACAGAAACTGGAAGTGCTTTAGAAAGTAGGAAGATTTCCAGCTAAGACATGCTTTGTAATTAAATAGGGGACAGTATACAAAGGCCAGTGATAACATAAAAAAAAAAAAAAAAAAGTACTCATACCTGTAAAGAGATGTTACTTCTGGTATTTGCCATTAAAACTGACACACAGTGATGAAAATAATTACAAAATATAAACAAGAAGCTTTATACAGCCTTCTACCAGTAAAACTCAGCTAGCTGATTGCCTTGTTTGCAAATAGTTACTTTTTTGGTAGATCTAGTTAGGCTTTATCTGGCAAGTGCTAATCTCTTGAAGCCAAACTGCCAAAGGTTTCTCAGGTTCACCATGGCATTTCTAGTCAAGATGAGAAAGATGCACACACATTTTCACTAACCCCAGATAAGTTAAAATACTGAATGTCAAATATTCCCTATCTCCCTATCTTTAATTTAGGCCACCCAGCATGATTCTAGGTTTTCTACATCTCCCTTGAGTTTCCTAATCATAAAGCTATCAGCTATTTTGAATATGGTCTCTGAACCTTTCCTGCTGGAACTTGACTGCTTCCGACATATAAACCACTGAGAGGAGCCTGAGAGATGCCCATGCCAGAGTTATCAATCATGTGCTTCATGCTTGTCATGGGATATGGAAAATAGCAGATCCAAGATATGAGGAGGGCATCGCGATTCCCCAGGTCAATATGCTGCGCTATTTGAGTCTCACTCTTGCCATTACAATGCTGTTAATTAGCAGAGGGAAAAATAATCGTGAAAAAACTTCTACACGTATGTGGTTTTACAAGACAACATTTCCCTCCCAATATTTACACCCTAGAATCTAAACTGTGGGCTAAAACACACATTACATTACTTCAGCAACTTCAAATGCAGATCCATCCTCCGGGGGAGTAATAAACTGCTAAATTTCAGGAGACAGGAAGTTCTGGTTTATCACAGATTAGTTGCTAGTTTCCCATCTCCTGTTTTAAAGCCTGGCAAATGACTGGTGTTTTATTAATTTAGTCTGTTGCTATGGCGACAGTTCATCTCTGTCAATCAGCAGCACAAGACTAAGGCACACCTCTCCACAAACAATTGCAAAAATGCAGTGCTCTATATACACAACAAATAAGAAACTGGATTATTTTTACAGAATTTACCATATATCCTCACAGAAGGAAGTCCAAATACTGTTTACCTTTCTCACGAGAGTGCACGCGGGTAAGAAAATGAAGTAATCTGAACTGAACACTTTGGATCAACATGCTACCCAAAACCAGGTGGAGGAAACTGCCACAGTTAAGACAGGACAAAACAGATTAAGTTTTATATAATTTTTCCTCCGCTGATCTCCCTTTTTAGTAGGTACTTAGTCGTGGAATGCCTGCAGCTTTAATAAAATTCTGGGTCAGGATTATAAAATGCGAGGAAGTATACGATCGAGTTACAAACCTTTCCACAGAGCAGACTCTACGTCTCCATTGAGGAAAACACTTCTGAGCAAGCCAGCACCGCAAAGGCCGTGCTTGCGCGGAGAAGTGGCAGCCCCGCCACGGGGAGACCTTTGCCTCAGATCTCACATCAGCAGGGCACACATTCAAATTGCTCGCTCTTCCCCGACACTTTTCACTTCATTATAACATTTCCTGTTTTTTACTTCAGTATTTTAGATGAGAAGGTGGCAAATGCAGACCATCTAACTTGGTGAACAGTATAGGCCAACAGCTTTCAAAGCTTCAGCAGAGAAGAAATTGTCTTGTGAATAAAAATGTAATAGATGAAAATGTAAAACATCCATTCATATGCAGAAGGCTTCACAAGGCTTAAAAAATATGATATACACTAATTCTGTCTAAAAGCCTCAAGGATCAAGAATTTTTTTAATCAACACAAGAAAATATCAAAGGCAAACTCGACTGATTGCTAGTACAACAAAACAAATGAAGGGCGTGTAAGGAGAAGTCATAAAATAACGTACGTGTAAAACTTATGGATTGGCAGAGGTTTATAAAGACCTAACACAGAGAAATCTTTTAATATGTGAACAGAAAGGGATTCCATGCTTACCACATATAGCAGAAAACTTATGCACAGCTGAAGCTGTCCTGGGGTGTGATGACAGGGAAGATGGTTGCTTCCAGTATGCTATTCTACAATTCTAACACTGTAATAGGAGAACAAACTTGTATTCTGGAAAAACATTGGCATGTAGTAATTACTGGAGCCTTGCAGAATGCCAAAGGCACCCTGGATAATAAACTTTGTGGAGTGACTGCATGTTTGCAGTCTAACAGCTAAACCCCAGGGTCAAGTTGTGAGAAAACTAGGCAACAGTTGGCTCTCTTGGCTAGTGAGAAAGAAATAACGGTACCTTCACAAGGTAAGCCCCTCCAGTGGGAAGCCTTTCTTGGGAACACGACCCTCAACTCCTCAGTACAGCAAAGCATCTTTCTTAGATAAATGAACACTATATCTAGCAACAAGCCCTTATCCCAGCTTCATTAATTAGTATGGCTTGGCACCACAGCATTTTTCTATTCCAAAAGAAAATTTAGCACATTTCTTTGAACAAGGACATTACTGAAACAAGGCACTCCCTGGAAAGAAGGTAGGAAATACACCTGTATGGATAGAACATAAACGGACTCTGAGCATGTGGGCGCCGCACCTACGTCTAAGTACATGTAGGCACCAGTGCTCCACCATATTGCTGCACTGTTTTCTAGCCTTTTGGAAAGCAGATATTTTATATGCATGCAAACTATTAATGTAGATTAGTCTTTCATAGGAAATATCCATTTTCTTTAACATTTCTATTACCTGGAAGTAGCTATTATATACTTTAACAGAATGATACAGCAGGATTCATTTCCTCAAATGGCTGTCCAGGGTGATTTTGCTAGCATTCTCCGATTCACCGCTCTGGTTTGGAAGCAGAATGGCCCCATGGCTTGCACACCAACTCAGCTGTCTTACTGACAAGACACAATTCATTTAAACTTGACAACAAGTTTTTAGATATGACTTGAGAAAGAAAAATACTCTGCAAGTAAGAGCTGTGCAATTTTTAACAACACTCAGAGAAGGGAGAAGGGAGCCTTTCAGTCTGAGTTTAGGTTGAATTGGTTAAAGTGTCAATGCTCTTCATTTTAATTGAAACTTAACCTGAAATATAAATGCCATATTTTTATCAGTGTGCAGCTTAATATTCTGGACTATATCAAAATGATCTAAATAAATATTTTATTCCTCTGAAAGCCCCTTAAAAAAATGAACCCGAGTTGATCTCCACACACAGACACACACTCCTTACTGATTCATCTGGTGAACTACAAAACTGATTATTCACCTGTCTCTATTGCAAGTTCTTTGTTTCTTAAATCCCTCCAAGCTTTTGAGAACTCCTGCACTTTTGCAACTGCTTCTTTTCCTGTAGTTGAGGAAATTATATGTATGAAATTGGAGAAAGAATATACTTTTGAACACATAAATATCACCTAGAAACAATCCATCATAGAAGCATTCCATAGCACAGATTCATAATCTCTTACCCCAACGTGAATGTTAGTCTTCCGCCTTACATCAGTATGTATTAAAACAGAATGTACCACACATGACTGCAATAAATGCCACAAACAGTATCCAGTAGAGTACTAGCATAGTTTATGTTATTGTGAAATAACACAACCGCACAGGCATTTTAAGTGAGTCTTACTTAGCTTAATCAAAATCAAGGACAAAAATCGTATTGAGGTGCATGGGAACAGAAACAGGACAAAGCAAAAAACAGAGAACTACAGGCAAGTTATAGTTTTTATTTGGGTCGTCTCTGAGGAAGAAAGGTTAGATTGATATCTCCTTTCACTATTTAGGAAAAATACTTCTGCAAAAAAATAAAGATGCCAAGAGGCTCTTGAGAAGCTCACAGTCTGTTTTTCCACTTTAGAAGATTGTCCTGGGTTGTAATCAGCTGCCTGCTATTTTCCTGATGAGATATGAATATGCTACTATATTTACCAATAATAATAATAACTAAGTTAATATTTTGTTCCTTTGCTTGATTAAAAGAATTTTGAAATAACAAAACTTGCTATAAGAAGTAAAATCTGTACCCCTTTGCCAGGCAGGAAAGATAAACGATAAAGGACAAAGTAGGTGAGAGAGAACTTTTGTTGCAGAAAAATGTAACCAGAATTATTAATCAAGAATTGTCCCCACTGGATCACTTACTTTTAACATTGACGATAAATTTAATCTAGGAAGGCATTCTTGTTAGTTGAGTATTTTTGTATTTCAGCATTCTTTTAAGTTATGTGCTCCTCTCATACTTTAAATTGCTTGTATTTTTTTTGTAATTCTACATATATATATATACGTATATACACATATCGCCATTTTTCTTACAAATATTTTGAAGAAATCATCTAAATATTATTACACTACTCTTTGTACTTTCCAGCTAATCATTTTAACTTTTTTTATTAATTCAATTTAATTAAACTGAGTTACAAAATCATTGCTGCTAACAATTTCTTAAATATTTCAAATTTCTCTATTAAAAGGCTCACTATATGTAAGACAGACATGAACACTCCTTAGGGCATTTTAATATTCCCTCAACATTAGCTGCTGTACAATCAAACTTTTGTTTCTCTTTTACTTATTCTTGAAGTGTATGTTCAGATAATACTGTGATCATTAGATCCTACATGGTCTTTTTTTTTTTTTTTTTAATTAATTAGACTTGTCTCCTTCACAGGATTAGCTCCCAAATAGGCTTTGACTATACAGATTGTTCCACAAATTGTCTCTCAGAGCAATGCAGTATATCAGCAAAAAATATATTTTTAATAATACAGTTATCACAATCAAAATCTCAACAATTAAAATCCTTCATGATCAAAGTTCTGGCTGTCATACAAACTTTTTTTCCTTTAAATCAGCAAAACGTTTTGTTATCTGCTCTTCTTAACTGCCCTCAAGGGTTATAACAACCGGTTACTTTATTGTTCTTATCTATTAAAGCTTTTTGATGCATCAGCCAAAATACTTATTTCTCTTTAACAGCTCACTACTGTCTCACATAACAGAATCAAAACATTCCTTTGCCTTTTCATGTTCATCCTACAGCAAATTTGGTGTTCCTGAGTGTTAAGTTTTCAGTCATTTTCCTTCCTGGAGAAGCTCCAACTTCTCTTCAGTAGACTTTGTTAGATAGAGTCTTGGCATTTATTCTAGAGAAAGACTGCTTTTTTTTTTTTTTTTAATATATATACTTGTCTTCACATTTCCATTAATTACTATAGAGTTTAAGCATTGCTGGGGCCTATGGTTGGACGCTCTGTTCAGATTTTTTTTTCCTTTTTCTCCGTATCCAGTCTAGAACTGCATGCTGCATAATTTAAGACAATAGTTAACTTGTTTTCTCCTCTCGACTCCCATGTGGCGTTCAATACTGGTTCTACCAATGGCATGGTTCCGCAAGCATGCAAAATCACTCAAAACCTGACTGTAAACCTGTATTACCACCAGCTCCTATTACAGCAGGACCATCTTCACACAGCGTTACCAGAGAGAGTACTACAGATAAAGACAGATAAGAAGATGGTATCGCTGAGAAGGCGCTAAAGCACTCCCTGGCAGCTCCGCTGAACCACTGAGTACATCCGAGTCGGATGCAGGGAGATCAAAGGGCCACAACTGTTAAGGGATATATCCATCCAAGGAACAATGACTCTTCCATTTGCTTACATAGTGAATGAAGGAATTCTGATGCCATTAGTTGATGGAGACAATACAAATAGTGATATTTTTACTGATATTTTAGTTCCCCAAAATACACATAAAACAAAGCATCTTAGAACAGTGGATCTGCTACAGCTCCAGATGTTAAAGGTCTACATTGTTTGATTTTTTTTCCATAAAATATGTCCATTACTGTCTTTTGCGAGGAAAGTAATATGCACTGGGGCCTCTGATGCAATCCCTCTAGTGCCTCTGCATGACCTACAAACAGCTACTACTGAAAAATGATAACACAGCATAGATGGTGCCAATCAGTCTCTTATAAATTATCYGCTCTAAATCCTGTTTATGAATTCATTATTTTTATCAACATCTTTAACATACTGGCAAATAACAAATTCAATTTGTATATAGTTCTGAATACCATGATTCACTCTAAAACAACATACTGTTGCAATATGTTTCAACTGTAAGGAGACAAGAAATTCTGTGTCCAAAGTACACTTGAGAGTACACTAATTTTTTAAAAGATGTCTGAGTCATGAGGTGATTTGAGGTTTTTCTTGTTTTGAAAACAAGCTGAGAGAGCACAGGATCAACTGCGTGACAGTGGAAGAAGCAAAGTGATGACACATGACAGATTTTCTATTGACTCACAGCATGAACAATCTACTTTTGTGTCTTATCCACTATGAAATTAATCAGATTTTCAGAGCATAGTAGTGCAAAGAGCTACCACGTATGTAATTTCCTGAACTCACTAGATTTTCTTTTGTCTGGCACCTTCCCTGCTGCCCAGTGTCATTCTGGTTTTGTTCATAGGCCTCGACAGCGTGAGCACATTTTCTCTCCCAGAACAGACAGCCTTCAGCTGTAGCTTTCCACATTGTGAAGCTGGCACCATGCAAGTCAAAGATGTGCCTTAAGCTTGCCCTTACAGCACTTCACTCATGTATTGACCTCTCAGCTCTTCATGACAATTTTATAACACCAAAAAAAAGGGGGAGTGGGGGGGGCTTTGAGCATTTCACCAGCACATAACTCACAGAATTGGACCAACACAGACACATCTACAAGAGTCCCACTACAATGTTAACTAATTAACCATACCCTAGGAATTCAGCTCTGGAGATCTTTCTCCGCAATTTTTCACCAGTATATGAAGATAATACATATGGTAATGGCTGAGATCTTGATGCTGTAACTGTGTATTTATAAAAATTTTGCAACCGCGTAGAAGAGCAGTAGCAGATGGCTTTGTAGAAATTTACTTCTGTTTGAAGTTCATTGACTCGCATTCTAGACACTTTTATTTTACCAGACAGTTTTTGAGTAATTTTATTATTGATCATCATGTTCTGAGACATTGCATTGCTGAGAAAAAAGTTAAACTAACTAGAACTAATGAGCAGTTAAACTTGCTAACGTAGGTATGGTGGCAATCAAATGTCTGCAAGCACAGGACATGAAGAAAAAGAATGTGTCCAGTTTCTTAGACTAAGTTTTTTTAAATGCTTAGAAAGACCCATTCAGATTCATTATCTGGACAATAACACATGAAACTGATAAAAAAGACAAATTTCAACATAATGTTAAAATGCATATATAATACATACATTAATTCAGGAAAGTAAAAAGAAAAAAGAAAAACTATGCAATTCACTGAGCTTTCATACTCCCCATTTTAAGCTGATATTCTTTTCCTCTTCTCTTTCAACAGTAAATGCAATGAACTCCTTTTTCAGACAAAATTAGCACTGTCTTGTACTAATGCATCATTCTTATAGCAGTCACATGCACTGATGACTGTTTATAGACATTTACTATCTTTTGTGTGAAATAGTTCACTCACTGAACATCATTTCCAGCTTCTGTACTGTGTTCCCTAGTTCTTCAACATTTCATGTGTTTACTGACATCCTTACATATCCCCCTTGTCCTATCATGCAACTGTTACAAAGCAAAAACATCTGCCTGTATGGGTGAGACTGGGGGACCAACTTTATATATTACTAATTTAGGTGAGTCCCAGCAACTGCATTTTCAATAGCATCCCCTGTAGTTTGCCCCTCTACTGATGTCACCAAGTACCTTTGCTGCTTTTTCACAAATAAGGTCATTTAAAAAGACCTAGAAAGACCGGAAGATTTCTTCCGCCAGGCCACAGAGTCCACCTTTAGTAACCTATTTTTTCCGACTACACAGTATTGAAGTTTACAGAATTCTATTAAATAGATACCTAAATAAATATGATTTTAAATATTAAAGTACCTATTTATTTAATTTTAAATACTTGTTTATTCAAAAATTATTAACATATTACACAGATGTACATTCTGAGACTTTATAGCATCAAATTATTGGAAGAGGCAACATCCTTCTGAGAACAAGATTATTAGTAACAATGCTACAGATGCGTTTCTAAGAAGCTGTTTTTTTCCTGTCGCTTTGAAGGAAAACAGTGGTGTCAAATACTTAATGCCAATGGCTCTGAAGGATTCAAAGGGATTTTTCTTCAGGTAGAAAAGCTCTTTTGTCAATTAGATAGCTAAGAGACAGCAGATCAGCGGAAAAGGATCCTTCTGTAAGTCTTCTGTTTATTGAGGAGCTCTCAACTGGCAATTTTCATTTTTTCAAACTTCTCATTGGAGCCACTTACTGAAGCAGATGCTGCAATTTCCTCTGTTTTTTGTGCAAACTGCATAAAACCTCTGGGCTACATAGCAGCTTTAAAATTCAGTATGTTTAATGGTGTAGACAGGAACTATTATGGAATAGTTAGTGCAAGAAAGAACTGCAAGACCAGGTCACAATTGTTCTCCAAACTGACAGATGCAACTGCAGACAGGCTGAAATGGCAAACACGTTTTGCATGTTATTCTCTCAAATCTTCAAATGGTATTTGCCATCATTTCTATCCCTCTGTTATTTTTTTGTCTTTACTATAATAAAAATGTTTTCTGTTAAAAAATAATAAAAAATGTTGAAGAAAAGCATGCACTCTTGATTAGGAAACAGATTTTGGACTGCTAAACAGAATCACATTTCCAAAAGTTTTGTTTATGATCACGGGGGGCAGGGGGGAATACTTCATGAACGATGCATCCATGGAAAAAGATGACCACAATTTTGCATACCATACCAGTCATAAAATATTATCTCTAGTGAAACATAATTTAGGAATCATTTCAAGCTGATGCATTCATAAATAAATGAATAGGACACACATTTTTCTTCAGGAAAGTTCAAAAATACTAAAAAAAAAAATTCATTAGGTTCAAGTAAAAGAATTGGGGGGGGGGGGAGGGATGTTCTCCCAACTCTGCAGTCAGCTTTTGCAGACTGATTTTTTTTTAATGAGATTTCATTACAACTGTTGACAAATCAAAACACAAGGCAAAAGATTCATTTCTCATAGAAATTCCAGTAAAAGAACAGACTCAATGAACGTGGACACAAAAATCAGTGTGCTACATAACTGGATGTACTGAGCCAAGATCAGTTGAAGGTATTAAGAGTTCTTTCAAGTGCTACCCAAAATACAAAGTAGAAGTACAGCAGTAGCAAATCAATACTGACAAATGCCAACTTCTTAAAACAGAAAGTATGATGCAGCTCCTATGACATTACAGTGACTTTGGCCATATCCCACTAGATAAGTATGATCACATATGAGCAGCTCAAGAAGTTTAGTGCATTTTTATATTTAATGTTATTGTTAGAGACAAAGTGATAATGAGACCTCTTTATTTTAAAGAATAAGGAAAACTTGCTTACTCAAAATATCATAGTAAAATTATTTTCTATTTGTGAAGTCTGTTAACTGTTTTAAAAGACTTAAAAAGACTGTTTGACTGATCACAGGTTACAAACTTGGTTCTTAGACACTACTGAGATCTATACTTTTCCTGATCTCCCCAGTAATGATTCAGAAAATCATTGTGTAAGATAATCAGAAAACACAAGTCCTTCAAACTGTTAGGTAAGTGACAGAACAGACAGCATGTTCTTAAAACTTTGGTGGTTTTGTTTCTCAAATAATACTAGGGAGGAAGAGGAAGAGGGCATGTGCTTGGGAACTGTAGAACATGAATATGAAATGTAAAGAAAAAATGTATGTCACTTATTGAAAGTATTAAAAGTAGAGGAAAATGCCGAATACACAAGTCAAGGAATAAGACTGTTTAAAAGTAACATCTGTAAAAGACTAATGAAAAAAAAAAATCTTCCAGATCATGGTAGAAATATTTGAGAACTAGATCCAAGTTGAAAACCTCAGGCTACATGGGCTCCCATATGATCTGAGTAAGAAAGAGCTGGTTAATTTTCTTGAAAATTGGACTGCAAAAGCTTAACAGCTTGCAGTTGAAGATGACCCACTTTGCATTGAAAAGGCATATAGAATCCCCTTTAAGAAAAGAACAGTTAAAAAAAATCCTGAGAAGGCGGCAGCATTATGCTTGGTCTCAGATCAGAGATATGAGGGATGGATCCTCAGGGCAGTACATAAGGATAGTAAACTTTTATAATATACTTTATGTTTTCTTATGTTGTATTTTCTTTCTTCTGTCTGAAGTACCATCATTACAGCACTGAAAAGATTCAGATCAGCTCTGCTGAACAAGAGAAGTGAGGAGGCTCTCTCTGCTTCTGTTTCAAAAGGAAATAAGGTTTCCTATTTCTCTCCCAAAGAGCCTGGGAGGGACATGATGTGCATACTGCACAGCGTTCTTCCCTTTTTCAAAGACATGTCATTCACATGTTAAGAGCTCTACAGGTTTGGAAAATCACTACAGCCAAACAGAAAAACATAAATCTAATAGACCAAGTATTAATGAGTCTTAATATTGGAGTTCTAGCTCTTTTTTGAAAGTACCTTCCATGCACAGAGCCCCAGGAGTATCTGACAAAATTTCCAAACAGCTCCAGGTTTTGTTTTTCACCACTGAATATCAAACAGTATCAAATATTAAACAACAAACATTTTGTTTTCAAACTAGTAATGACCACAGATATACTGATTTCAAGATTTTGCACTTGTTCAGCACCTCTGAACAAAAGATCTGATCAATCCTTTTGAGCTTTATCTCTGTATTTCTTCCAATATATGATGCACACAAATTCACATCCTTCATATTGGGAACTGTAAAACTTAAAAAAATATTCACTCAACACCTTGATAATTTATTTATACATATAAAAAGGAACATAGACAAAACATTCCCCCCCAAGAAAAATTTCCTTCAGGAAATGCAATCTTAAAAGGTACAATCCTCTTTCACTAGTTTAATGATGAAATAACACAGTAGTATTTACACTACAATATCTTCCACATCTATATATCACATATTCTATGCTCAAGAGCTGAATTTCAAACGGATTTCAGCTTTCCTTGACAGTCCTCTTAAATGATACAAAATATGCAACTTCGGGGGAAGAAAAAACATTCTCAACTGCTTTATCAGGAAAATTGTTCTCGGTTCAACATCTAGTGGAAGAATCTTAAGTGGAATGACCCAAACAATCCTTTGAGATAATGGCACGATAAATCAAAAAAATCTGAGAAAGGAAATCCAGAGCTAGTATTATTACTTGTCTTTGTAATGCTATTAGGAAAGGCAGAAAGATAGAACAACTGTAACTTTTTAAAAATGTTAACCATAGGACTTTAACACTTTGACAGTTTTTCTCATATTTGTTTTCTTATGAGTTTGCATATATATAAATGCTGCAAGACATGGGATTATAAAAGATCTCATTTTCCATTACAGCTCATTGTTAAACAATCACTCCAAAAACTCGGTTAGAAGCATTCCAAACACTGTTAGTTTACAAGCTTACCAGGAACAGCTTATTTATGTAGTTCTACCTATATTCTGTTGACCTGCTGCAGCTGCCATTCTAGATTCTTATCTGATGGTCAGTTTTCTGCCTTGTATCAAGTTGTTTCATTCAAACATTACTTCAAAGATTTATTGATATTGTGTATTTAAGTCACCATTTAGCCCTTTTATTCAGCTTTAACATACACAGTTCACCTACAGCTGAAATAGTCCATGCCCAGATTTCTTTGAAAGTCCTGTATAAATATACATTGCAGTTTACTGCATTTAAATCTTAATTTATAAGAAACATTCTTTCCACTGAGATTCTCTGTATGTAATAAAGGAAAAAAACAAGCTACTTCTGTTTTGTATACATAATTAGACAGCAACTTAAAGTTTGAGAAGATCCTCAGCRGTCCCTCCCCCCCTTTTTTTTATACTCATTTAAAGACTTTTAATATGGTTAATTGGAGAATATTAGCCTGTATTCAGAAATACTAAGCCAAGTGTACTAGGGAACAAAAGACTATAACCTTTGTGATAATTATTTGATTTTCTACATCGTCAAATCAAGTGTGCTTACTAGTCTCTTGAGAATGTACATAAAGAAAAACTTGTATTTCAGCGGATAATTTTTCAAGTGATTTGCCTGCACCAAAAACAAAATACTCAGCTAAAATGATGATAGAAAATGTAATGTGTTACTTCCATTTTAAAAAATGACTATTCTCATGGTTAGAAACTAGTGATTTCTTTAACCGTGACTGAAAAACCATGCTGATGTTATGCTGCTTCATCTTATTAAGATACTACTACTGCATCAGGAACCTACAGCAGTATTACTTAATTGCATAATTAGCAGCATCAGCATCCTAGGCTTCTGCCTAATTATTTTCTTCTACTCCCAAACTGCCACCCCCACTCACACAACATGCCAGAAGCTGACTCCATCTGCAGTACATTACAGGTGAAGGATTCAATTGTTGTCATTTGAAACTGAGTGAAACATTTGTTGTGCTGTCAGGAGCTGAAGCAGTGGAGAAGCAAGCGTTCCCTTTGATACAAATTTCAGTCTAGCTCACCAAGAGCTAAGCACTCTTCACGCCTATTCTTCACATCATGACGTTCACTTTTCTAAATATTCTACCAGCTTTTTACTGGATCGAGTTCAGGTTTCAACTGTAGGGTTACATATATTTTTATCCCTACCTCAATTTCTGCTCCAATATTAGTACATTCTGCTGTACTAACAACTTCACAATTTCTCTCTGAACCCCACTAGCAAACTTRGTCTTTCCTCCCTTCCCTCCCTACCCCCACCTTCATAAAACTACTTCTGGTTCCAATGCAGGCATTTAAACCTGTGAGTTCCTTCAGCTCGATTTAAACCACCTAACTCTCTCTCCTCTGGTTGCTTTTTTGACATTTCCACAGCAGTGGAAATGTAGTCCTGGCCTGCAGAGCTTGAGGAAGTCCTCTCTGTTGACATGCTGAGACCTCCTTCACATGGACCCAATGAGTTTGGCTGGGGAGGAGGGGAACAGCAGATGCAAGAAGCCAGGCGGCCATCGGATACGTGCTCTTAGCCTAGCAACCCCCTGGACTAGAGATGGGCTGCCTGGGGAGCAGCATCTATAGGCAGTTTTATAACAAAGCTTCCAGCTGTTTTTGTTGCTCCTTTGATATGTTATCAACCAAGACACAGACTGCTATTGCAGAGAAAAGCGGAAGCACTTCTACAGCGTCCGGTATTCCATTTCCTTCCATCCACCTCTGCATGACTCCCCTCAGCCTCAGCATTCATCCTCTCTCCCCGCTATGTTCATTGCTAGCTAACACTGAAGTGTCTCAAACCTTCCTGAAGTCCTACTGCGCCTGCAGGACAACCCAAAAGCAAACGAAGTCTGTAACTCTAAGCCCTCACCAGCAACACAAGTAAGCAGAATTGCTGGCACTTCACAAAACACTCGTGGACATGTGCATGATTTCACTTTGTTTTCCTTCATGACTGCCATGAATATTTTAAGCAATGCTATTTGGAAACACAGTGTAGACAGTCATGAAAACCTATGAAAATCATTGATTACTTGAAAGCAAATTTTGGAAAAATACAAAGGGTTTCTGTATAAATTACTACTTAACTCTAAAGGAAAACAAGTCTGATTCAGGAACAGCAGCAATCCAGAATCATGCGTTGTCCTACATTGTGAAGGACAAACTGAGACAAGCTGTGAAAACTGGAAGTACCATGATGATGCAAAGGAAAAGAGGATTTTCCAAAATTTATAACATTCTTCTCTCTTGGAAGCAAAAACACAAGAATACAATTTCACAAGAGAACAGAGCCTTCTAATTAGTAGAATATGAGGCAAAAATTACATCCAAACCAGAGATGAAGATCATTAACATTAAATTATTGCACATTTTTCAAGTCTTACCTTGTCTTCCTAGATCTTGAACATGAAGGTATGTCAGTGTCCTTTACAGCTGCACTACAAGAGGGAGGGGAGAGCAATACTTAGCATGCACAAACTGTTATAATTGATGGTTAAGAATTGTCGGTAACAGTTTCACCTCAAGTTTCAGTAAACATTTCAATTCACTATCAGCAGTACAACTAAGGAATTCAACTTTAAGTGGAAAATCACTTTTCTTCCTAGATAGCATAGGAGAAAGAGGTATCGAATTCATTCTTGCACCTTACAACTTCTGCTGTTATAACAACTATAGCTCTCCTGCATTTTTAAAATTTCAAAGTTGACTAAATTTTTCCCAAACAGAAAATGATGACCCTTGTGCCGATATACGACAAAGTAGCAATGTTTTCTGAGATAGACAATGACGTATGGAAGCATAATATAAAAAAGGTCAAGAAAAAAAAACACACGGTATTTCATAGTACTTCCTATCTTGCATAATCATTTGTATCCATGCAAAATGAATGCAAATTAATATCAAGACAAAAAGGATTGACTTCTTTAAACATATAACACATATGCATAACTTGTATCCACTTTGTGAACTGAAGAAGTCAGACTACGTTGCAGAGAAGTAATGCTAATATATTAAGACTCAACTTTAAGAAGAGTAATTTTCATATTATTAGTAAACATCAGCATGACCAAAATAAAACAATTTGTATACCACCTACAAAGCTTCCTCCTTTATCTACAAACCATTCCACCAGCTTCTCTTACTTCTGTCATATCAACAATAAACCCAAATACTTCTGTCATTTCTATTTATATGAAATTAAAATCCATCTGAAAATACACATGTATTAATTCAGAGGATTACTCAAACGAGAACAGAAAAAAATATAAAGAGTAGCATATGAAATGCAATCCAGAGCTTAATAATTACAGCTACAGCTCACTTTATTTTGACCAATCAGCTGTTAATAGTTTAGTCCAATATGACAAAAGTCAATTAGTACTTCTTTAATAGACTAATCTTTTTGCATTTAATTGTCATATCAATAATACTGGCATATCCCTACAGCAAAGTCAATAGTTATTACAACAATTAATTAAAATCTGAGTTAAAAGGTGTTCTATGAGTGTTCTATTCAGGAAATGCAAATTCTTAGAAGAAAAAACAATTGACAAAAATGTGTCTTAATGGTGAGGGTTTTTTTCAATTTTCTTTCCTGTCTGAACCAAAAGCATTGTGTGGCTCGCTCACACTATTACAAGTGACTTTTTGATTGGCATAATGAGACGAACAGCAAAACAGATGGGTCTCCTCTGAAGCTACATAAGATTCCCACTGGACAATATAAAATGCTGACAGATAACAAAAGAATTCCATACTCGTTATTCACCGTAGATTAAAATTTAAACATCATCTGAGCAAGCCATGCATTTGAACCGATCTTCTTAGCTTGGCATTATAAAATACAATTAACTGGTAGGAATATAGTTGAATTAATAGTTTGAGACTACAGGTCTATTAATGACCTCAGGAAAAATCTCCCTATTTACAGTAATGAGGTTAGGAACACTACAAAGTTGCTCTACATTCTTGTGCTCCTCATGAACTTGAAAGAGCTTTTGTAGGAGCACTGCTCTGAAGACAGCCTGGGGAGTCATATTTAATAGTACTACACACATTATGTGACTAACAGAGTAGTCAGAATAGAGACAAAGTCAAAATAGATCAAATATTGTAACAAGTTGGGCATTTTTTTAGAATGATAATATTGAACACTTTGTTTTATGCATAACAAAAAGATGGAAGAGTAAAGGAGTTTGACACCTATGTTAGTCAAAATTTCTGCCTTTTTCCCCCAGTATTTTTTAAGCAGTGTACATTAGCAGATAAATAGAAAAAGAAATAAAATTTAGGCTCTCTGAATACTCTGTGGCTGTCTTTATGAATCTTTACGGTTGAATTCAAAATTCATGGTAAGATTCAAAAAAAAAGAAGAGACAAAACAGAGAGAAACCTTATTCCTAAAGGGAAGGAAAATGAGCTAATCAAAGAATGAGTATATTTAAATGAATCCAAAAACAGAGAAAGCAGGAGAGAAGTAAGAACAGCAAACACTGTAACAAGAGGCGCAAGGCCAAGATAATTCTGAAGACGGATGATCAATGATGCTTTTGGGAATACAGTAGATTGTAGAGATTAAAGGATATTTTGAAGCGCCTGACCTAAACAGACTCATATTTCAAGCTGAAGAACATTCCAGATAATAGCAGAAAAGCAGATATTCTGTGACTGCAACTGCTAGCCAAAACACACACAATACTTTCATGGGTCCTGTTGCAAATAAATTGTATTAAAAATTTATATTGTGAGCTTATATACACTGTGCACACACATTCATTCACTGTGTATTCACACTGCATGCTCTTAAGCTGCAATTTCAGACTGATCAGTTTTTAAATAAATGGTTCCATAATGATGTTTAAGAGTTAAAATGAAAAATTCACCTTGATGACTGACATAAAATAGCCCCTGAAATATAGTTGGTACACAGCAGGAGAACAATTATCATTAGCATACACCTTAAAAATGCCTGTTCTATAAGGATACATTTTTATGTAAAGTTTAATGCAGGCATTTAACATTTCACTGTATTTTTAGAATACAATTCTAGTTTGATAAAACCAGCAACATACAGTAAAGCAAAAACATTGAGAAACTGAAATGAAGGATGAGAGAGAAGCGCAGAACATTTCATAGATGTCAGTTCCTTAATGCTTTACAGCACCTCTTTAAGTATTAGATCAATTCCAAAGGTGAAGACAGAGATGTACAAACTAACATGTTCAAACTTCTGCAATGAGGATTGCTATGAATAGAATCTCCGTATTCCTAGTCCTTGAGCTTCAAGGATATCAAATCTCAGTAACAATTTTTGATATGATTTTTCTAAAGGATATGATGCTATTATGGTCTTCATGTTTACATACACATACAGACACTCACATATGGGCACACTCGCACAAATGCACAGGCACACTAAAGTTAATGCTGGTTGGGTGGTTCATCATGGCAATAAATGGGGTGAGAAACAGCGTTTGTACTCGCTAGGAAAAAGCGCCTCAAATGCTCGTCATGCAAAACACACCAGTTTTCTCATTGCAACCTATCTGTGTCAGTGTCATGGTATTAACAACAAAAAGGCAGAATACATATCTAGAAATATTTTCTAGAAGAGATGCAGGTAATACTTCTACAGTACCCATCATTAGCAGGTGAAGTCTCATCACCTAGAATACTTTCTCCCATTTTGGATGTTGTATTTGTGGTTAGAAAAGGTAAAAAGCCTGCCTAAAAAATTACATTATTGCAGCCCTAGAGCAGATTGCTTGCAGCGGTTGCGAAGTTACCATCATTAGAGATCTTTTAGAGAAAGTTGTACCAAGATCAATCCATGATTTGATCCACCATGCATCAGGAGACAGCCTAAACAGTCTCCTGAGGTCCCTTCCAATGCAATCTTCCTATAATTCTACTTCTGCTCTTGGTATTATGAAATCATACAAGAAAACAGAGAAAGTGCAATGAGATTTTTACTAATAACAAACAATACTTAGGAAAATATGATGTAGCAGGCCTAACTATCACCTCTGTGATTTAACTACTAAACCACAATACCTCAAAGCATATATCCTATTCCCTCAAGATCTAGTAATGTATTCAGAAAAAACTGCAAGAGACAGAGATTCATTCTACTTCTAAGACATGTGGTTTGTTGTGAGAACCAATACACAATATATATTAGAATTAAACCCTGTCCACCTCTCCTGAAACTACTACAGGAAATTCATATCAAATCTGTCTACTGCAGTTAGTTTTTATGACTGAACTATTATAGAGAAATAAACACCGTCACTGGTGAAAGGAATGTCAAGCTGCTTTGAATTGGCTAAACAGCAAGTGATGTCCTCAAGGATTATAGCGCATTATGACCCTGCCCTGCCAATCTGTTTAGCTTCTGCACCATATGGGGGTCAGAGCAGTGATTTCTCATATAATGCTAAATGACCTAGAAAAGCCTGTAGCATTTACATTGCAAACACTTACTAACATTGCAAAGACTTAGACACAGATGAAAAAGCTTTAATGTATATATTTTGATAGAGTATCATTTTATTACTAAATTTGACTATCCCCATTACCTTGGTGGATAGAATAACCAAATAAACACCTTCCTGGGTGGATTTCACTTATAAATGTCATTTTCTTTAACTGATATTGAGGACGTGCAATGTTTCTGATACCACCTTGAGACTTGAACTGTTTCATTTTCCACTGATCATGGCATTTCATGGAAATTATCATGGTTTGGTAAGCCAGGAATGATTGCAGGGAAAACAAAGATAAGCTGGCACAAGCAGCACAGTGAAATGTTCATTAAAAGTAAATGAAAGTACTTTCTTACAATGAGATGCATTTTAGCCAAACAGCAAGGTATTCAAACCAAATTAAACAAACTGTTCTATTTTCCAATGAACACTGCTTGAAGTTCAGTCCCATACTGAGAAGCCATTGTACAATATGTATATTAACAGAAATATTATGATTCATCCATTATCAGGTGGGGCATATAAAGGAAAAGAGAAATAGGCACCAGTGCCCCAGTTTAGCAGTCTACAATGTGCTCTCACATTCCTCAGAACCTGAGAGTGGCTCAGCATCTTTCATGATCAGCTTATCCAGTTAGTAACTAAGTGAAAAGCATATATTCGCCCATTCTGACAGATTATTTGCTGTGAAATTAAATATTACAACATTTACATTTCTGAAGAAAGAAAAAAGTTAGGCAAAGAAAAGAAAAGAAAAACAAGTTAAGTTAGGCAAAAAAGCCTCCATCAGGTTTGCTGTATGAGTAGACACAAAGAAACTGAAGCATTATAGGAGCAAAGCTGATCTCAACAAAGACCTATTCGTGCATTCTTTAAACATTGAAAACTCATGGTTTCAATGGGAGTACTAGGCTAAAAATATCCAGGCTGCAGAACCATACGTAAACAATGAAGAGAAGGAGCTTTGAAAGTTAAAAGGTTTTATCAAGATTTTATTCCCTTTTCTGCATAAGATAAATAGGTCTGCTTTCATGATTAACATTCTTAAAAGTACATGTTAAATCAACAGAAATAATAAAGTAGAGCATTACATTCCTTACAAACAAATGAAGATATTACTACTACATAACACTACAACTGCACACAAAAACACTGCTTTGGAATCTATGTATATCTATGTCTGAAAGACTAACATTAACATGAGAGCCACAGATAATGAGAAAGCAAAGAGATGAGAAATGGGAGGGGAAAAGCAATGCAGGGGAGGGGGTAACAGATCAATAGGTTAATCATCTACAGTAGCTGTGTCCCAGTGTGACATGCTACAACATCTTAAATTAGCACAAATGGCACAAAGGATGCAAAGGGGTAGGTACCAAACATCCAAGAAAGCAATTTTGATGTGTTTACAGGACCGTCAGTGGGAGCAATGTCAAATAATAAAGTGGATATGATTTGATTTTATAGACAATTACGGGTGAACGTTGAATGCTGTGCACAGGAGCGGTGACCCAACCTCCATTACTATTAATGGGAGCACTGACTTCAGCAGCGCACTGGAATTCTAATTGTTTAGCCTCCAAATATCAAAGTGTTTCTCAAACAAAAACGTATCACAGATTTCTCAGAGATGAGGCCACTAGAAAGGCTACACCAGGTAAGATAGCTTGGAAGGGAAAGAAATTCTCATATTTGAGAATTATGCCTCTTGCTAAGAAACGACTGCCTCTTTCTCTTTGTTCTCCCTCTTCTTACACTTTCCCTGTCCCTCTTTTCATCCAAAATGTAATGAGAAATTTAATCCCCATTTTATAAATCTGTTCCATTTTGCCCTGGATGAGCCTCACCACCAAACTGTTACTTCCCAGCAGTGATTTTCCTCTCTTTTTTCCCCCCCAATATTTTTTGCTTAAGGGTGAATGAGAAAACAGGAATTCAATTTAATGAGAAACAAAGGGCCTGATCGCTTAGAAATGTTTTGTGAAAGAGGCACCACTCTTATATCCCACACGAACAGACAATAACCCTTGTAAGATAGGGCTCTCACTTGCAACATGGCAGACCCATGTTTATGTCACTATTCTGCTTAATAAACAAAGAATAAAGAAACAGCCATACTGACCCATTTGGCTCAAAATCTCCTCTCTGACAATGTCATATATAAGATGCCTTCCCCTAGCACAAAACAAACTATAGCTCAGGAGCTTCTTATGAGCGTATATCACTTACATATCACAATGTATTTAGCACCCTTGATGGATTTTCTTTTCCTCTAAGAAATTGTCCAATCCTTTCCGAACCTAGGAAAATTCTTAGCATCCAGCATGTCCTGTGGCAAGGAGTTCCCAAGCATTTATTAAAACAACACTGTCTGCAACAGTTCCACACTCTCCGGCTCATCATTTTTCACATAGGGCCAAATATCTCAAGGCAAGTCTCTGACGTATCGGGAGAGCGCCTTAAGCCCCAAGCGGAAGAGCTCTCATTCGGTTCCCGTGGGAGGCACTCTGCTCAGCCAAACTGCTAACTCTTGCCCTAAGGCAGAGAAGGAAAGACTGGCTATGGTCCAGCGATCAAGGCACTTGTCAAGGATTGCAAAGAACCATATTTAATAAACTGGCATTTTTCCAGTAGAAAATATATTTCCTTGAACAATTCCAACCCAGCTATATTAAGGAGTGAGCTTGCTTTCCAGCAGCCAGGATGGAGCAGTGACCGTGCCCTCATCTTGAGGGCAATTCCACCTTTAAAACACACCCCCAACAGCTGTACACATTGCCCCTGCTAAATAGGAAGTAAAAATAAAGCTGCAGAGRCTAGAAGTTTCTGAATATTTTCTATGTTTGAAAGTCTGAAAAAGACATATATCTTAAGCCTCACACTCCCAAAACAGACTTTAAGTACCGGACAGACTGATCCAAAGCACAGCTGAATACTATCTATAAGAGAAGATAGCCAGACACACTTACTGTACTGTTAATAAATGCAACCAAGACAGTAAAAGCCACAATACACTTCTTGGCTGCTTGGTTCTTTTGAAGCAACGGGACAGGCCCATCAGACAATGCCTGCAATTGTTCAAAGGTTAAAATCAATTGTTTGCTCAGCAGTTGATCCTTCTTTGATAGAAGAATTACCTAATGTAATTCAGAGTTCAGTGCTTAGGGACTTAATGGAAAAAGTAATACAAAGTCTTGTGCAGACTTGAGCTTTCAAGGAGGCATTAACAGCGGGCAAAGGGAGACATACAGACTTCAAGATCACTTGGTACAGAACAAATGAGAAAGGCATTAACAATACCGTCACAAAAACTCTTCATCTCTATTTTTCTTTTTACTGCAAATACTACAGTGTTAAATATCTACCCATCATTCATTTAATACTGATAAACAGGAAAACTTAAAGCCTGGACTATTAAACCCTGAACTATTAAATTCTATTTTATTTTGTAATAATACTCTGTATTATATTATTCAGAGCATTATAGAGTAATACTCTGTACATATAACATTTTGTACAGAGTAACATTTTGCATTAACTTAAAGAGTTTTAGTGTAATGAAGATTTCTACTAGCTAAGGAAATGTTTACAAACAACACCCTTCCTTCTTATCCTACTTCATATAATCATAATCCCCCCCCCAAAAAAAACCCACAGAATTTCAAAATATTCCTTTCCAAATGTTCAACAAGCAAATTTCTCCTTGAAGCCCACATCAAGAAAAATGGTCAAAATTTTAAGTAAGGTCAGTTCAGTTGTCAAGAAAACTCTTAAACATAAACAAAATCCAGAACAATTTTCTATTTGGTTATGCATTTGAAAACACAACATGCATGCACAAAACCACAATTTTTGCATTTCTAACTTGTGTAGCCCCTTAACTCCAGATAAACATCAGCAAGCACAACTGGCTTCTAAAACAGCAATACACATTGAGTACATATATAAACCAGGCAGCACCTACTAGAATGACAAGCTCTTTGAGATTGCTTAGAGCTTTGACGAAATCAGCCTAGACTTCTTCTTAAAAGTGAGTGCATGTGAAAAGATCAGAAAGGCTTTTAAGCTCAGATGCCACGTTTTCTGGAAATACACAACAGAACAAGTAATTTTTTTAATGGAAAATATTCAGAATGACTGAGAGAAAACAGAAATAAAGAAGATCTGTAAACAAATATCTTCCTATTCCATCCTTGCAGGATTTTTCCTTTCTCTTATATTTGCCCCCAACCAAACTATTCTCAAGGGCTTCCCAGGCTGCTGCAAGTGGTACACAGGCTCCGTTATATCTCTAGGTAAAATGTTTCATGTGTTTTTTCAGAAGTCTCAGCCTCAGCTGTATTGTAGGATACCTGCATGCTCACATACACTTTTCTTCTTGTCCCCCAAATTGCACACCAGGAGTTTACTTCTTCTTGAATATGCCCAGTGGCTCCCATGAGAAGGAGCAACCCACTGCCTTCAGCCCAGATGGCCCCACCTGACCTTAAGGCAGGACAGGGCAAACAGTTTCCTCTCTGCTGCCCAGCCACAGCTTTTTGTAAAAATATAATGCAGTAACACACAAACTAACAAGTCAGATATTATCCATCACAACTGTATCAGATAATCCTTTTAATAATATTCAGAAAGCAATTTGGGGCAGCAGACCATAGAACTATAGGAGCAAGTCCTAAAAATAAGAGTGTTCTAGAAACTAATGTATTAGACAATTTAGGAGAAGTCTTCAAATTATGCTGTGGAACAGCGGGTAACAGTAGATGACAAAAGGATAGAACTTCAAAAAACTGGATAAAAAAGCTCTATAGTATTAAATACATAGCCTATATTTTTATGAACAGATCATTAGGTCAGTTGTGCTGTTAGGGAAGAATTTTGAGTTCCTCTCTCCCTTTCATCAGTTGTTTTGCAGGGTTTCAATATGGGTTAATCTTAAATAAATAAATATGTCCATTCAGACATCTGGAATTACAGTACATTGAGTATTCTTCCCCACTGTTGCTTACTTTAAAAATAATTATACTTCTGTAAAATTCAGTTCACATGCAGAGAAGTAGATGATAACGTAAATCATGGTTCAATTTTACCCAGTATATTTGTTCCAGGTATTCCATCAACTACCAGTATTTAAAAAGCACACAGTCATGGATCACACGATCTGCTTTATGCCACATGTTACCACAGCACAGATTGCAAAAGCCCACCAGACTTCCTTCTACCTTTGCCTCTAACAGTGAGGGGCTGATCTAAAAACGAAAGTTGATTTGAGCCCAGGACAAACCTCCACAAACCTGGACAATAGTAGTAGAGCACCACATCCGCAATGAAAAAAACAGTGAACAAACTACTCCGTAAAAATAAATGCAAACAATAAAGCTGACAGGCCCCAAGAACCTCACCTTTAGTGGAAGAGAGCAGAATGCATTTCACCCTCCAGTTATTCTTCATTCAGAACAACACTAGCCTAAAATATTATGGGACAATAACACAATTTGATATCAGCTTAAGCAAGTCATCCAACTCCATCTGACCTAGTTGACTTACATATAAATTATATCTACTTAAGATGTTCTCCAGGAACACTAGCTTCATTGCACAGAGATTTTGCTATATTCTGAGATTCCTTCCATTTTCTGAATTATATACAACTAAGAACCACAAAAGAACAACGGGCAAACCTGTTCAGATATGCTTCATTATTTTTCATCTATTAACAGCAAGCTCAGCAGATGTCTTTATCATTATTTTTTTCTATCCTGTTGCATAATTCATTCTCTCTTCCCTCTCATATTAGAATTCGCCATTTTTATTTGCCCAAAGTTTGTAAAGGTGGCAACCATATGGGAAATGCACTGCTAACAAAATATCTACACACTAGATCTATTTTTTTAAGCTCTCACACTGTTGATGAAAAAAGGATCTCAGCCTCAAACTGTTTTTTAAGCATGTTGATTAAGCATTTTGAAGAGCTAGGAACAAAATCACATTGCAATAGAACAGTATGTTCCAAAAGATTCTTCTTTTGAAGTTAAATAGTGAAGGTATTTCTTAATATCAGTAGACATGTTTGACCCTGCTAGAGGTCACAGAGACAGCTGCTAATAGGACAAGTCATTTTAGATATCAAGGGAAAGCTTTAGGGTAAGCATGTTGGCACTTCAGACACTAAATTCTCTGTGCTCTAGCTTATTGTAAGGTCACCAGAAATGTTCACAGGGTTTCTAATGGCATCTTCACCTGGCTTGGCAAAAAGTAAAATAAACCAACAAAGATAATCATAGATATGGAAGACAAACTAAGTCCATTATGAACAGAGTGAAAAAAAATGTATCTATCTCTTGGGGCTGGGTAGTTTAAGTTTTGCAGGTGCTCTCTTAGAAATACATGACTTGCTTTAAAGTTGATAAAGCCTTATATATTTGGTCCTTTAGGCCTGGAATTGTCGTGACATGCAGTCTTTCCAAGAACACTTGGAATTCCTCCCAATGAGCTAGTAACTTCTTGCTCCGTCTTCTCATCTTTCACAAAACTACTTTTGCTAGGAGGAACAGCCCTTCAAATGCCTCTCCGAGTTGTTTCCCTTGTCCATAAGTACTAGTGTATCAGCAGTTAATTTTGAGATAATTTTCTTAAATTCTCTCTATCAGAAAATCTATTTTATTTTATTCTCACCACTACTCTAACATACATCCCTGTTCCTTACTTTTTATCAGAAGCTACACTCTACTTCAGAGAACTACGACATTTGTTGCTCCTATAGGCTGTAGTCCAGTGAGAAAAGGCAGTGAATTAAACTGCAGCCAGTCATATCTGAGTGTCAGTAGTGCATTGTGAAATGGCATCTCTTTTTCTTCGTAGGCCAAAGGAAAGACGACTCTTATAGGTCTTACCAAAATATTATATAAAGAATGTTAGACTGTGGCTGCTCTACAAGACAATGGAAAATCTCTATAAGACAATGGGAAATTTACACTATATTCATCACTATGGGATAAATATAATATCCAGCAAGTGATCTAATTATTAATTCTAGCCCTTCTGTTACTGAGTGCCTTGGTGTTGTGCTTTGACACTGGAGAAAAACATAAGGATGCACTTTAATTCTTATTTTTTCTTCAAAAAGGTCTAAGAAACATCTCAGTTCTGTTCAAACAGAAAAATAAATCTTCATTTTTCTGGGATTTCCAGACATTATGCCAAACAGCAGTTCTAAGAAAAATCTCAAACATTTGGGAGTCCCAGGCAAACAGCCACAAAGCTGCATGTAAGAGTAAGTGCATGAACACTCAGTCTGCTATGTCCTGCATTTGATGTGCATGCACTTCAGGGATTTGGCACTCCTACCTATTGCCCAGGGAGTCCCAGATGAGGATGTATGAACTCTGTCATCATTGAACAAAACATGAACAAGAGCAAAAGGAATCAAGCCAGAATTCCTGGAGTACTTCTGGGACTTCCTGGTCCATGTATGAAATAGCCTGACAAGTAAAGAGTTGTTCTCCTAATGCTGAATTCACCTCTGAAGGTCAGAAGAAGTAGGATAATTCAGTGAGAGGTTCTGATACAGAATTTAAGGTTTTGAGAACACAATACACAATCACGGTCTGATTATCTGAAATGAAATTCTAAGATGATGATTAAATAACTAGAAATTAGCCTATTACAACTGCATCTTTTCAGAAAGAGTATTGTTCTGCTCTGGTTACAGGGACAGAGCGCATTAAAGAGGAAGCCACTAAGCTCACTGCGCTTGGTAACAGTGTCTATTCTTATCTGCACTATAGGTCCTTCATATTATGGAGACCTACCTTGTGAAAGCCTAACTAGGATGCAAAAAGTAGTTTTGAGGCCATTTTGGAGTCTGGCACCAATCAGACTATTGGAGTGCTGACACCAATGTCTGTTATGTTGCCCAATATTTTCTCATGGTTTCCTTGCACTTCCTTGTAAGTATTTACCAGTTTGTAAGCTCCTCCTGGTCTATAGGCAAACTGCATGCTTGTTGAGGGTGGGTTTTCATCTGTAACTTCATTCCTATTTTTCTGTTATGTTCCATTATCCTATTTCTATTCTTTATTCTGTTATGTAATTCCTGTTTGAACAGGACCTAACACAGAAGGGCCACGATCTATGACTGACATTCTCAATACCATGACAATGCCAATGACAAAAACAACAAAAAGCAACTCATCTCCCAAACAGATGCAATATGAAGCTTTTATATCACAAATATGAGGGGCATGGTTACCCTCTCTAATGAATATTTATATTTCATGAAGCCAAGCTATTCAATAGCTCTTTTTTTTCCCCCAGCAAAAGAAAGATAGAGACACAGAGACATGAAAATTAAGGATAAGTAGTTTAATGTCTCAGCAAAAGACACTGATTATGATTCTTGGCCTGGTAACTTGGATAGTGAATACTAATGAATCTACAATCCTTATTTGCAGATCCCTACTTAATCCAGCTTTTTCTAAAGATAAAGAAAAAATGCAAGCACTATTTCTAAACCTATGAGCAAACTGTCACCATGGGAGAAATCTCCTGGGAAGCTGACTTTGATATGCAGTTGTGAAAGGACGTAAAATAACTTTTTTCCAGTTACACTCTAGCTTCAATTTAAAGAATATCTGTAACCTAAATGCCTGGTCCATTTTAAAGTAAGCTCTTTAGTTTGGTTTTTTAGGGTTACAATATCTTAAATAGTATGTGTAAATTATTTTGCTAGCCTAGATCATAAATCAGAAATCTATTCCCCATGGAAAAAAATATGTCAACTTCAGAATGACTGTATTTTATCATATAGTGACATTTTACAAAGCAGGTTTTGAAGATCAAATGCCTGAAATATAAACATTTATGCGTCTTCCTTTAGATTCTGGAAACAGAACAAGTTGGGAATGTCTAGGGACAAAGCACTAGCTATACTTAAAACAAAATAAAACAAAACAGTGTGCACAGCTTTCAAACTGGATCCCTGAGAAGAACAAAACTAAATGACAACATTGAATTTGTTCAATGCACATGAACTTTTTACTGAAATGCAACCAGCTTTGTTGAGTTTCCAATATGAACACTTTAGTAAACAGAAACAATGCAAAAATTACTGATTTTCATCATGAAGACCACAAACCAAGCATAAGTTAGCGGGTCTTAATAAAGCACTGCTTACGCTCCATTCAACCCCTCCAGCTCCAAATAAAATGATAAAACCTATCTGTAAAACAAAGGAGAAATCAGCCATAAGAATAACAGACCAACCAACAGACCAACCGAGGAAATATTTCATAGCTTTGGGAAAGAAATCTATCAAGTGTTAGTCAAGAAGTCGTATTCAACTCTAATTAATGACTGAAAGGATGAATCTACTTGTCCAAAATTAGAACAGGCATTTTAGAAAAATGTGGACTGAAATTCAATATTAACAGCTGCAATGAACTGACTGGACAGTATGGATTCTTATATTTCCAGAACACTATTGAGAAATTTAAATCAGGGAAAAGTCATGGCAGACCTGAAAAGTTAAAAGCAAGCATAGCTTATGAAAACCAATAGATCCATATATTTGTTGAAACCAGTACTTTCTAACCTAAAAAAAAGAAAAAAAATAGTCTTCTATCTGAATGTTGTGGGTTTTACTTTGATAATTATCCTACTTCAGTCTTGCAATATCAGAATTTGGCACTCTACTCATAACTCAAAATGTACACAGGGTAGTTTCTGATATAATTTAAACCTGCTGGAATAAAGTCTGGAGATTTAGAAAAAGCCAGAAAGCAACAATGAAAGTTAGTGAGATAATTGAGATATTGTCACTTTTAAGCATAAAAGTGACACCGAGGAAATTGCAAACAATTGAGATTTGCCTTAAACTTAAAACTTACACTTGCTTTGAAAGAGGATTTAGGAAAGTGTAGACCTTCTATAGCCACATCGTTTTACGCAATACAGAAATAATTCAACCAACAAGTCCTTCAGGAAGCTAAAGATTGACAAAATGGGAATCTTGGAAATATCTTAGTATTTAATAGTGTAGGTAGGACAAGGCCCTGTATCAAACTTGAAATTAGCTGTAAACAAGTAAAATGCAACTGAATCACTTGTTAGCAGTTTGACATAGGATTCCTTCCCTTTCTATTAATCTCTTACCAACTAATGTTTATTACTTTACTTCTTGTTATTAATCACTTGTCACAATTATAAGCTCTAAAACAAATTTATTATTCATTAATACGTAACAGGACTTTGAATGGGGAGTACAAAAAATTTCTTTGGCCCTTTTTTACAACACAGGTCTGCGGTACTTGATCCAGAGTAAAAAAAATAATTATATATATATATATATATATATATATATATATATATATATATATATATAGTGTGTGTGTGTGTGTGTCTGGAAGCATCTGGAGAAATAGAACATTATGTTTACCAAATAAAATTACCAGTTGTGCATAGTTCAACAGAAACTCATTTTCCCGTGACTTTCAAACTAGGTATCACATCACAAGCACAAGCTGTTGTTGGCTAATCATTCAAAAGAACAGGCTGTAAAAGCAGCTGCCTTTCTCGAGCAGCACAGTGTGCAACTTTATAGCTGATCCCCTCCAATTCAACTATCATTAGCCCGTTTGGGTTTAAGCCTGCAGAGTACCTTTGGCCACCATCTTCAGTACTTGATAGTAGATATCATGGCACTCTCCAGGCATGTTATCACAATTTCCAAATCAGGTACTCAATATAGCAAATAATCATCTGTTTGCTGTAGTGATGCATGATTTAATTCTACTCTTCCACAAGCAAGGCCAAACTGCACTGAAATGTCACAGAAGACTTTGAAAATAAAATTGCAAGAGCAAGACCGGCCTAATGACATAGAGATAAACAGAATATTAAACAAAAAAGGTTCAATGCTTTCCTTTGACAAAAACTGAAATCAAAGAAGTTTGAATTCATGGAGATTCACTGTTCTAGCACCAAGCCTGCTCCCCATGCATACCCAAAACTTGTACCAGAGAGAAGAACTTCTTGACTTCTGTTTTCAACCCAAATTCCCTCCATTTGGGCCTGTTTGTTTACAATAAGAGCAGCAAATGCCTGCTTGCACATAAAGATACTGAAAAACACTTAACAGCCAAAAATTCACTCAGACTCGTTTAGAATACTTTCCACAAACAAAAAAGAAATAATTTCCCAAAAGTAAATTTTTGCAAAATTAGGATGATTTAGCTTAATTTGTTTTTAATCAATGATTAGCTAAGACTTACTCTAAATCCATCTTTCATCCACCACAACTTAATCAAATTCAAAATTTTGAGGGTATTTTCCGGAAGTACCTGCTGGAGCTGTATTAAAATAGATTCAGATGATCTTCAAATTTATCAGCAACTGACCAAAAAGCAAAAGTTATCACAAGAACATTATTACCTGGATCACTGTGAATATAATTGGCCTAAATTCGAATCACCTTCTCATATGTCGTCTTTATCAATCTGAAACATTTTATTACTCTGTGTAACGTATTTGCTTGATTTACACATGGCCTAGGAGCCTGAGCTCACATAACAGGGGAAAAGCTATTCCCGTCACCTCAAAAGCCATGTCCATAGCTCTGAATACCATCAAGGCCATCTGTGAGGTCCAGTCCTTCAGTGGACCTCAGAAATACAAGTGGTGTAAACATGGATCTCTTTGGAGGTGAAGATGCTCCATGTGCATGTTCTCTGCCGGAGGCCTGTCCACCTCCTCCTGCTTCTCCTCTGCGCCTGTGCTGCATGCTGTGCAAATGTTTCCCCAGGCTTGTTTTTCAAATGGCTTCTTGGAGCGGAGTGGAGCAGAGCAGACATTCCCTTGAGTGTATTTTTGCTTTCTTTACCAGCACTCTTTTCCATGCAAACAACAGATTGCTCTGCTGCTGCCCTTTAAATTTAGAAAAGAAAAATCCCACACCACAGATGTCGGGTGATGGGGGTGGACTGCTTCCTTCACCACAAACTCCCTGGGAAGTCAAATAACTCAAGTCTTTCTCATTGTCCCTCTTCAGAGGACACAAACCTTGGATTTTCCCCTTATCCTGATCATGACTCTCCCTCTATGAGTTACAGACCATTGCTAGTATGCAAGGTCACACTAAATGCTCCAGAACTACTCTGCAAATATTCATATACTATTTTTTGGTTATATTGCATAGCTCTATAGAAGGTTTGAGAGTTACTGAACTAGAGGCTAACTTCCCATAAAATTGTACTAGTTGCTTGGGAAAAYGATGATAGGCTAATCAACATAAAAGAATGTGGTTTCACTGCACACTTGACAAATTGTATCTCCTAGACTTAGTTTTATTACTTATTTTTCTATTTAAAAAGTTTATAGTTTAGGAGAAGCAAAATTGTTGTCTAAGCAAGTAAAATTAAGAATAAGGACTCTTGCATCCCAGATGGGAATATAGAGAGGAAAGATATAACAGATATCAGATATATTCAGATATAACAAAACTGAATTGTATGAGGACTTCTACTAAGAAGAGGGAAGCCACCACATACTGTCTAAAACTCTGATCTCTAACTTCTACTGCCATTCCAAAGTGTTCATAAAGAAAAAAATTCTTAGAAAAAGCAACTAAAGAAATCTGTCCAAATAGGAAACTTCCACCATTTTAAGTTAGAGCAAAAATTTCAAATGTTATCGTTAAATCAGTCTGACTTGTAGTACTGACGTTTATAAAATAATGTGTTTTCTGGTTTATTTTGTGTGAGTTCTAAAATGGTTTAAGATGCATGTGTACATACACAGTATCCTAGAATAAAAGTGTCCTCATGGAGCAGGTTAAGTACACTAATATGTAACAGAAGATGCAGACATGTAAGCCTCAGCAATGGACTAAAATTACTGTTTTTCTCTTAGGTTTTTGCAAAGTTGTTTCAAAAACAAATTTTGGTTTTGGTGACAAAAAAAAACCCTCAAAAATCTCAAATTAAAACCTGATAAAACCTTTCTCCCTCCTCCTAAAACCCCCTTAAAGAATTAAATAAAAATAAATAGAAAAATTGGGGGGCTGACCTTTTTTTAAAGTGCCCCTTATTATTTCCACAGTTTCTTTTATAAATCCAAGTAAAATTAAACATTGGATTACAAATTTTTTTCATTTTGTACTTCCAAAATCAGTTATTTCAACTGTTTCAACTTGTTTTTTAATAATGTTTCTGGATTACAACTATTCTAAGGATCAGTGACTTCCCCAAAAGTTTTGTAAAACCAAAAGCTCTACCAGCTTCACTAAAACCTCTAGCTATTTATTAGAGATAAATTTGAGATTAATTTTTAACCTTAAATATCTGAACTGAAAATCCGATTTGACACCCATTTCATAAGGAAAAAACATACCTTGCATGCAGCAAATGCATCAGCAGCATAATACTTCAGGTATCAAGCACTTCACATTAATTTCTTACAACCAATCAACATAATCCTCTTATAGATTTTTCACTTACAGTAATTACATCGGATAAAATAAATTTGAGAAAATTGCTGATGGATAGCTTGGACAAAAAGTAAGAAACGAAACAATGAAGTAATTATTGAAATTTACTCATTTGATCTTGCTATTTACCTGGTGTTTTCATCACTATTAATTTTTATTTTCTTAAGATTTGCAACACAAATTAAGAAACATGGTGAAAATATGTACACTCAAATACTCCTGCAGATCTCTAGAGACTATTTTGCCACTGTAGAACTTAGAATGTTTTCAAGATAATATGACTGGAAAAGCTTTTAGTGATTTGCACATCAATTTATAGAAAGGTCTTGCTCCAACTAACAGGCACACATTCCATGTTCTGAACTTCTTCACAATAAATTACCATGCTCATACATTCACAAAAGCAATTAATAGATTCTTAGGAGATATTCCTTAATGGAATGAAATTAAAAAATCCTCTCTCCTCTAACTAGCATAACAATAATGGCCCTTAAACTATCCTATTACAAATATTTAAAGGAAAGAGATGTAATGACAAGAAGTTAACAAGCCCTTGCTCTCGTGTATAATGGAAAAGTGAGGAAAAACTTTCAGAGCTGATGGATGAAGAAAACAATGACAAAATGAAAAGTTTCTTCACATCCATAAAGACCAATGACGTCCTTGAGGGCCTCTACCTGTCACAGGAGGGCACAAAGGGACAGGTAAGAAACGAGAACCTAAGTGATGCAGGTTCTTTACCCAAACAGCCCATTTTTTGATTTATGCACTTGGGAATTTGTATGTAGACATTGTATTTTGAAATCATTTTCTCAATGGTCCTGAGAATGGAACATCATTAATAGCTCAGCCTTCAGGTATTGTACTGCACAGCCAGCAACACACAACTTGGATTTGAAAAAGGCAGACCTGCAACATCCAGTGGACCTTAGAGGAAGATAACATACTGTGTATTCTCCTACAATACCCCAGAAAAATGAATTTCACATATGACCATCTATCCCCAAGTAATTTATCTGTTGAACAGAGAGCTGTAAGGCTTTAAAGAGATGTAATAAAGCAAAAAATAGTCAGGAAAATAATCCAATGACTAGCAGTGGAGGAAAGGGGCAGCACAAAAATGGTATTTTCACTTAGAAGAATGCTAATACATATATATCAGAGAATTAGAATATAGTTCAATGACATGGGCAGACATTTATGCATTCAGAGAAGTCTGCAAGTTCATCAGACGTTACGTGGTATTAAAGCAACTTTGGCAGAATGTTGTAAAATATGGTAGGTATGCTCACCTGCCTGAACTACAAAGACTCATGGACTGGCAGGAATCAACGTTATAATGACCTCTACTAACAGAAAACTAGAAATCTGAAGAACAGTTTTTGTGTGGCTTCTCTGCAGATATAAAATTATCTCTCTGGAAGTCACTTTTGATGATATGTCTCTTGAGCAAATATTTCATATTTCTTTTCAATGACAATTCTAAACAACTGTTGAAACATCCTTTACAGAAAAGCAATTTCTGACACAGTAGAGAAAGAAGGATTTATGCTTGCATAGCTCTACTCACTTCAACCCTCTTCAGGGTTGGAGAACACATGTTATATGAGAAATATGAGGAAGAAAGCCATCAGATTTTTGTCACTTGACACAAGACTTCTACCACTTTTCCTCAGTAGTCCATCCAAAAGCATTTTATGCAGACATTGCGCAGAGCCTATTTCACAAAACCTTATGAACAACCCCCCCTCCCCTGACACAAGAGCATTTGTTATTAAAGATAAAAGCTGAGATTAGCAGGGAACACCAACAGCATGTTAGGTGCTTTTTCCGAGCATATACAAAGAGACATTTTTATCTGCAGATTCCTCAGAATGGTGTTAACCATATCCTCACTGCTTTGTCTCATTCACACTAGTCTTCCTCATATTTTTCTGACATCCCAGGCAACTTTCCTATGGCTCCCATGTTTGAGCTAACCTGCTCTAAAAGTTCACTCCTTCTAAATGCATAAATTAAAACTCATTATTAAGCATACAAGCCACTGAGAGAAGGAATCCACAAGATGCACACAACAGCCTGTAGAGGTTGCAGCCTCTTCAAAGTCCTAGGACTGAGAAGGCTCAGCTGCAGAATTCCTCAATGTCACCTCCTGTTCTGTCCCTTCGAAGTCCAAAGATTACATATTTTCAGGGAGATACAGGAAGAAGCAGGTATTCTCCTGTTGGTCAAGTTCCTTCCTCCAGTTGTCTGTGTTTCGTAGAAGCACTAGTGTCTTGAGAAGGAAAGATGACTCAAACTACAGATACCATCAAGCAGTACTCAGAAAACAAGAAAACTGAAGCAAACAGGGACCTATTTCGCACACCTTAACAACATACTTCTTTCTCCTTTTCAGTCTTTGGATCTGTTCCTATCATACTGTAATCTTTACACACAATTTAATATTTGCATAGACGCAGACGTGCACAGTTTAGTATTCAAGAAAAATATTAGATTGACCAATCTGGAGATGCAAAACCTCCAGCCATATAACAGATAAATGCAAAAGTATCAGAAGGGTGACTCTCCTGATTACTTTGCCAGTAAACATTAAACCGCTTCTGTTGAAACGGCCTTGAGCAGTGAAAACGCCTTGTTTCAGTCTCTAAAACCATTCAGCCATTAGTTTCTCTTCAAAGACAAAAAAGCAAAGGCATTTATTTGTGCCAAACATGACAATTCTACTTTGTGACCTGAAACTTTTGAAGAATTGTACAAATATCAATTGCTAACAACTGCCAGACCTGACTGGCCTTGGCCATCTTTAACACAGAAACCCAGAGACAAGTACTTTAGTCACGTAACAATGCTATTTGAGCCCACTAAAAGTGATGTGCTTTCATGTCATTTAAGTCAATTTCTCAATCATTTCTCTTTGCTTGCTTCCCATTTTTTTTCTGCTGTTAGGTTTTTTACATTTGATTTCAGCTTTATGGAGGAAGATGACTGAATAAACTTAAGGCATGTACTGTTTTGCATTGCAATACATCAAGCATCCCTTTGTTGCAGTAACCCTGCCTGTGTCTTGCCCAGATTTTTTTTCCCTACAAGCGTTCCATAAACTTTGGTCAAATAAATGTTAGTCCAGTACAAACAGTTGTGTAATACTGAAAGACTTGTTTCTAGAAGTTTCAACTATTTCATTGCCAGTGTATTCCTGCTTTGATGCATCAAAAATATTGAATAGCCTGTCAGAAAGAGCTGTGAGTTTGACAGGAAGGAGATGCTCCAGGAAGACTGTTTCAAATCCCTCAAAGGATGGAGTAAGCACTTTCATTTTTCAATTATTTTTCTCTGGTTCTAAAACCAGTATCTTCCTTTTTCAGAGAATTTTTCATAATGCCTTTTTTTCTCCAAAGGAAGTCGATGTCTTAGTCGATTTCCAATTTCAACACCCTTAACAGTCATTGACTTCTTTGAAAAACAAAAGCTTATTTAAACCTCTGGCAATGATTTCTCAAACTAGTAAAGCTGTGGTCAGCAGCCCACACCACAAAAATAGCTTTTCTGCTTCCTTACCTTCTAACCACCTGATGATCACAAGTCTGCAACCCTGCTATCTTCCTGTGCCCCTCTGTTCTCAGAGAAATGTTGGGTCAGGGAGTTAAGAAACGTAAAAATTTTCTTTTTTATCATCAGTCATTGTATACCTCTGGGATTTAAGGGACATTAGCTACAAACCATACTTGCATTACAGAGAAAGAGAGGAGGCAAACATCGGGAACAGATGAAGTGATAGAATAAAAGCCAGTAAAGTGCTTTGATGACAAAGGTTATGCTAGCGTGAAGGAACAATCTTACACTTCCCATCAGTAGGGAGGAAGGGACTTTGAAGTACAATTTAATGGCCAAACAGAAGTCATGAACTGACCAAAAGTTTCAGTTAGGGKGTGAATTACAAAAGTGACAGAACACACAAAGCTACCGCATGTATCACCCTAAACAATTCTGAAGTTCATACGAAAGAACCTAATAAAGAATCAGACCTTTTAAAACATGCAGTTTTTGTGCCCTAACCTCAGACACGCAGGTATTCAACAGGGACTTAATACCCGGGAGCTTTTCTCCAGGGCTGGTATGCTCTGCTGTGCCTCTTATGGATTCCTAAGCAGGAACAGATCCAACACTGAAGAGCAGACAAAATATGCTAGATAAGTAGAACCAGAAGAACCAAAGGACTATTCTGAATATATCAAAAAGGGATACTAGAATATTTTTTAAAACATGTAAAATTTTAGAAGGCATTCTTTCTCCTACTGTATATCCAAAGACAGATTTAAGAAATGGAGAGCATGCAGAACACTGTACATAAATTAAAATTAGGTACCTTAGCATGCTGTATGTATTCAACCAAGTATTTGATAGGAAATCCTTGTTTTTGTTAAAACCAAAATTATTTAGATCCAGCTTCCTTAAGAACTGACACTAGGCCACTACTCCCTCTCCCACATTGTCTTTCTGGGACTGCATATTCTCAACTCCTATATCATTCACACCCAGCATCGCATATGAGAGTCACATGACAGCTCCCCCACCTCATGCACTAATGATGCTTTGCACAAGCCCTTTTCCTGATCCAGAGCCCTATGCATGAGATATAGGTAGAAGAATCCCTCCAGAAAAGCATATCCTCCCTAGATGTGTCCTTACACCACTCTCACTTGCATTCATATATAGTCCTATTTATCTGAGCTCATAGACTGGAGTAAACCTGAAGTTCCAGCAGGACTTGTTGCATCAGTCTCTGCACCACTTAAACTGTAAGGTTGTCAAAAACTGCTAATGAAATCCTTTCCCTCCATTTAATGGGCATGGTAAAGAGTAGATGGAAAACATTACATAGAAATCAATAAATCAAACACATAATTTGCTTAATAATAAGCAGCATGGCAATGAAAACTTTTAAATATATATACATACATATGAATATAAACGATTGGAGAAGAAGGACCTTCAGATTGTCCATAAATTTCAGTTCCTGTTTTCCAGAGCCTGTTTAGTAATCCAATGTTTACACCTCAAGCAACTAAACTCTCACTAAAAGGAAACAGATCATGTAAAAGAAAAAAATCTCAAAACCAGAAGATGCTGCTAAAATGATTTTGGCCTATTCATATTCTTCAACTTTATGTTTACAGAAGATTTTTCCTTTGTAGATAAGTCATGTTTCTAGAAACAATAGGCTCTGCAGATAAAAATCCCTTTTATTCCTAAACAAAATTACATAAAAATCAAATGCAGATTATATCAAATTCACTTTCAAATTATCCCATGAAATAATTTTGATGGATTTTTATAAATTTTTAAGGAATGTTTACTTCTGAAATGTAGCAATTGCTTATGACATTTCTTTGATCTATACCGAATTTTATCTATTTTTATTGTACTATAGAATATACCTGGTTCATGTATTGACATCTTTTGATGTACTGAAGTCTTCATATAATTTTTTGTTATGCATCATGCTTAAAAAAATGCACAAACAAACATATGGAGAATATTTATATACTGTGTGCAGCAGATCACAGATAAATTCAGTCATTTTTTCATGAATAACAGAGAACAGAATTCTGACGGAAAACAACCTCTCATGCAACTCTGCATGCCTCTAAAACCCAGGTTACTTGCACCAGTAACCCATGTTCTCAGACATACGCAGTCCATACGTGAATTCTCACACAGGTATACGCATTCCCTAACCCACGTGATTCAACGTTTTGCAGCGCACAAGATGCCCTTGACTCCCTCCCTCACGTCCTGAGTAGGGACTCAGCGCTGGGATGTGAAGACGGCACACATCCACTGACATTTCTATTCCTCCTCTGAAAAAGGCAGGGGAAAATTAAGTGTAAACTACACATCTCAGAGTAGAGGAGGGACGGACAGGCAGGACTTTTCCCAGCTGGAGCCCAAGTACACGCTCTCACGCTGTGCGACACGCAATCGCTCTGCAGGGCGAACGTCCTGCGCAGGAGATAAATCCTGCCCAGAGCTGCCCGCGCTGCTGTGAGAGGAGCGCCCCATTGCACATCCCTGGCCCGCAGCCAGCCAAGTGTCCAGGCGAGCTTCTCATCTCGCAAGGGAAGCATCTGTCGCAAAGAGTTTTGTTGGCAGGGGTGATTAAAAAGGTCACTGCCAACGTCTGCTCAGCTGAGTCACCAGAGGAAGGAGTCCTTGACAGCCGCCACCAGCTTGGAAGCYGAAACTCCAGCATTTGACTTATTTGACACTTACAGGAATGACAGCGATGGCAGTTTGCAGGCAAGCGGCCATCTCTAGCACAGTACAAATAACTGGAACACGGGTGAGAAAACAGGCTCTGAACCTCGGAAGCAGCCCAAGGACAGAAAGCAGCCCGCTCTCAGAGGGCAGGGAGGTCTGAAGAGGCATGGAAAGGGCGCCACAACAGCATCACGCGGCAAAAAAACACAGAGGAGAACCGAAATGGTGGCAGATGTGCTTCCCCTTTCGTGGCACACCCGGGGGCAAGGGAGGGAACGAGCCGGAGCACGCGCTGCTGCACAGGGAGAGCTTCCCAGGCTCCCAAACAGGGCGCTCAAACAGTGGCTCCACCAGCAGAATGCACATACAGACCTTGTAAGAGTAGAGTTTGTGACATGGTGCTTAAAAGATAGACACAGAACTACATATAGAGTATGTTAATATCTGCTCTTATATAAAATTCTCTATATCATATTTAACATATGCTAAAAATACTTTAAAACACTGAATTATTGTATCACATTCCATAATAAATGTTAATACAGCTTAATAACAGAACCTGCAGCAAAGCCTTTTCATACCTTTGTGTGGTATCTCATTTAAAAACAAGAAGGAAAAGAAAAAAGAAAATATTAAGTTCCACAGGGAACTTTTTATTTCTCCCCATAGCATCATTTTTATGGCCTGATCTTATTTTCAATTATGTTACCAAAATCTGCTTCTTCTTTTCCCCCCTTCCTTGGCTAAATAATTAGTTACCATGGAAACAAATATATTCCTGGTACAGACACCAATTTATGACATCAGTATTAATATTCATGTGAAATGTTTCCTCTTTCTGTAGATATATGAGGACAGCAATGACCATGAAATATACTTCATGTTATATACAGCTTCACACTATTTGTAATGAAAAAGAATATTAACTTTGGTAACATCTCAAAGCTGTGCAAATAATACAAAATATTAAGATTATTTTTCTTATTTTAAAGGAAATGGGTTTAGAACAGATTGAGCAAGTATTTCATCCTCCTCAAGTAACAGCTATTTTAACAAACTAATCATTTCAATAAGGTGAATCCATCACATCTACAAAGGAAGACTCCGGTATCGCTTGGAGCTCCAATGTCAATGAGTGCAGGGCTCCTTCATTTCAACTGCTTCACAAAACCTGTCTGGCTGGTGAAAAAACAGCCTATAATGCCACCTCAGAAGACTCTGTTTTAAGCCAGTAATCAGAGCTCTTCCTTCAGTGGTAGACATAAATGCCCCTCAAAAATAAGGGCTCAGAGCACTTATGTCAACATTTACCCTCATAGTTAATCCTATGCAAATAAATGCAGCTACAAGATGCACGAAAGCTAGTCCCATGCGTATGGATGTGCAGACCTACCTCTTAATCAGAACTTAGCTTGTCTTCATTTAGAAACTAACTACTTCATATGCAGATACAGTAAGAGACATCTAAATGAAATCATTTATTCCTGCAATTATTTCAACATAAAAAGGAATCTCAAAGTATGAAACTATGACTCAAAAGTGATATGGCTTTAAGGTTGTAAATACTACCCTATATTTTCAGAATTATAACTGTGTAAATCCAGTACTTACTTAATATTCTTTTTTGGCAAAGGAAGGAGAAAGAAGATAATGGTGAAGAACATATGCAAGAATAAAAAACACAAAGAGTTATGTTTTGGATGAATTTTGCATAGGATCTGCTTTAAAATATTTAGGGTCTCATTACTTAGAAAGTTTTCTCAGACTGACCATTTTAATCTTTCAAAATCTTTGTTTTACATTAGCTTGATTTATTGATTTATTTAAAATATTTTTCCAGAAACCTATATAAATGGATAAATTAGGAAAAGAAAAAAGAAGTAGGAAATCAATGAGAAGTCAAAAAAACCCAGTCTCATTGTTTCTTCAAAATATTTCTTCAGAAGCTAAGAAAGTGAATTCCTCTAATGTAACCAGAGGCAGAGGAAATACTATATATAAGCTATAGTGATATAAGAACAAGAGAAATGTGTGCATGGACTGGAGATCCCAAATCAATTCTTACAAGTTTTTTTTGTTTGTTTGTTTGTTTTTTAACAGTGCTTTTGGAAGAGCTTAGTCACTCAAAATCCCCACACTTTTATGTTAGCTTGATTAATATGTAGAAAAGAATAAACTGTATTTCCTTTCAGACATATTTTCWATTATGGATACAGCAAGTTTCCCAGCAATACGTTACTCTAACTTCTATTCTTGTTCTATGCCACTCTGCAACTCCAAACGTATTAAACACCCTCAATTGCTGATGCCCGTAAGCTGATAAATGAAGAGGATCGTGGAGCACACATTAGCTTCAGTAAGCTCCCTTTTTTCCCCTTTATCACTACGGTCAATAATAAAAATTTGCCTTCCTTTCCACTCTAGGCATTAAGCATGCATTATATGATTCATCCAAATACTCGTGCCTGTACCATGTTTCACTAAACAACCTTGTTATAAGGGCCTCCAGCCTTCCACAGCAGACTAGGAGGATGCTGCCCCACACCTAATAATCTCTGGCATTTCCTTTCTGAAAGACGGACGGCATCACAAACCGGGCTAGGGAGCCACTGAGACTGCCGGGGCGCCTATGACACTGCACTGCAAAGATGATGCCTGGAGGCTGCGTGAGGAAGACCAGGAGAAATGCGCCAGCCTGTTGGCAGGACAGTAAGAGACAGACAGACAGGCTTTAATACACAGGAAATCAATGGCTGGACTTCACCTTAACCAGCTGGAAGAAATCCTCTGATCCTGACTGTTACATGTGGAGAAGTCGGGAAATGTAAGTTATTTTATTTGCATGGTTCAAATAATTACCTGAAATGCGTGGCCTTATACAAATTATAAGAAAACAGAAATTAAAACTAGTTGTTTTGCTGAACTATTGGGCATAATAAAACCGTTAACAAATTCCTATCCAGACAAATTCATAATGAAACTTTCAAATCAAGACCGATTTTTGTCAGCTCTGTACCTTATATTGCCTCTATCTCCTTCATTATCAAACAACAACTAGAAATAAGTCTGAAAGTACTTTAAAATATCCAGCCCCTATAAAACCCATTTTCCATTGTCACTAAATGCGGCCACCAGTTTGTTCTAGAAGCATCAACAGAACTGGGGGTTCCCAGTAAAAGAGACAGGAAGCGATTTCTTCTCAGTTTCCTTGGTTGTAATGTAGGCTAGTACACTTCAATTTTGCAATATGACAAGACTACACACATGACAGATAGTTGCAAAATTGCAAACCTTGGAATAAGAGTAGTTTAAGAAGTTATTGTTCTTTAACACAAAGTTACCAATGCTCAACTGAAGCCCATTTTACTTTATGCATATGATCCTCACCCCACTATGCGACCATCACATTTCAGCAAGGGTGATAATTTCAGCTGCTCCCGCAGTCATTCACAGGTTACATTCACAGTGTAACTACATTTGCAATTGTGGCATCTGACCAGGATGAACTTGTTAATGGGATAATAATATCACAAGTGACTACCTATCCATGCCCTGATGTCTATCTCAGACCTGCAACCCAATAGAGTTAAGGCTTTTAGAGATACTGCAAAAAAACCTTTAACTCTTCAGCAGAAACTGTCTCTAGACATTGTTGGAATGGAATTTTAGATTTTTTGCCTCCTTTGCAAAGAAAAGACAGCTGATGTGATCACACTGTGTGAAGAGGAAACTGGCAGTTTGAGCACCCATGATACCGCTGTTTGTCAGTCATACTTAACCTTTGAGCTCACTGGCCAATTATAACCAGTACGGCAACCGCACACCCGTCTCAAAGATGATTAAGTTCCTGATTTGTGGGGTGCAGGGACAGGGAACAGAGAATGATGGGAAAGATTTGAGGGTACTGTGGAAAAAACAGCAATGGGAGGGCAAAGGAAAGGTAAGAGTCTGTTAATACTTCAAGAGAGGGTAGAAAATAAGGAATACAGTGCTGAAGTGTAAGACACTAACATAAAAACTGCAGGAAGCCCAAGTCCATTACTTCTCCTTAGGCACAAATCAATTTTGTAATCACCTGCCCACCAAGCACTCTAAGATATTTGACAGCTATTTTCTTCTCATAGAGAAAATCCTGTGCAGAATTACATTAAAAACAGTATTTTCAAAACTAAGTCATAGGATAAAATTATGCTGAGAAAAGGTGCAGGCATACAGCACCATCTGTCCCCATCTTGTTCTTTTGGATCACTCAATACCATGCTCTGCTAATCATCATCAGTCTCATATATAGAGTGGCCAAGTTCAAGGGATAACAAAACAATTTTTCCCCACAAGAATTAGTGTAATGAAGACAGCGTGTGTGCAAGGACTTACGAAATACACAAGAGACTATATTTGGTGTGAAGGACAGAAGGCAGGAGAAGAATCAGCAAGATCATCAGCAGGAGGAGAAGCTGGCATTTCAGAAGCTGAAAAGCGACTTTATCTATGAGCCTGAACGCTTGATCATTACTCCTTTTCTTTTTTCCTTTTTGTCCTTGACTGATCTGGATTCATCTGAGGACAATGACGACAACAGCAAAGAAACTGTAACCATCCAGAAAGGGGCAGCAAGAATGCTCACACTAATGCATTAACATCCATTGGTGAAGTGGCTAAGATTTTTTGGAACAGTGATCTATTCTAAAAAGCCCGTCTCTGCCCAGTCCATTGGTGGTGGCAGTCATGGCACCCTGTGGATGACGGGGGTGATCCTGAGGTAGCGCAGCTGCAGGGATTAGCACTGGAGGCTGAAGTGCTAAGAACCACAGGTACGGAGCTCAGAGAACATGGAAGCTGAGGAAGGTGGAACAATACCGACCACGGCAGCTCTGATGCTACTGGGGAGAGGAGCCGCTGGCCAAGGACGGGGCAGACGAATGCACTCCCTCTGCACTCCCTCTCCCTCAGCTATTCTCTCTGCTCATGAGCAGCCATGCTGCTGCACTGCATGAAGGATATAGGACAGCCCTTCCACTCCCTCCCTTTCCCCCCAAAAAAAATCAGGGGATGGAGAGGTGTGAAGAGACCTCCCAGCACGCGTTTGGGCCTCTGCATTGAGCTAGCTCTAAATCCCTTCATGGGACCTCCTTTACGTGCTTCCCTTGCCACTTACTCTCTGAGGATTCTCGGATACTCCTCAACTTTTGTTTATTTTGCAGTGATAATATACTCTAAAATGACTTCATTTCCATCTTGGTTTAAGCTAGTTTACAATAAAATCAGTGGGGTAAGTTTCCTTGGCAGAAAATTCAGGTCAAGTGCAATTCTACCAAGACCATTCCGCACTTCTGTGTGAAATACTTATACACAGAGGAGGCATTTATTTTGACACAAGGAGAACCAGACATAGGCAAATATCTACGATCTGCCATCTTAAGTGGAGGAATAATAATCCCATTTCTTTTTGGACTATAGTCTGTTTGACAGCTTAAATCTAGAATCCACAAGACTTTGACACTAAGCCAAACTGTCACTGTGACATTTGTGTGTCTGTGAAATCCTGAAGCTCACAGGTAAACTGTGAAAGCCGAGAAGCGGGAGCGAAAGTGTGAGGCTCGTAACTGCCACAGCAGACAAACGCTGCAGAGTCACTTTGTATGACCTCTGCTTTCTTGTAACTGGGGGCAGCCTAAAGCTGGGAAAATAGAAAGGGATAAAACCCACAGAACTTTTTGCGGACCGAACAAACATATGCTCTACACAGTAAAAAAAAATTACTCATACATGGTAGACTAGATAAGCCAGACATTATTTAATGTGAAATAYACCCTCTAAATCTGGATAAAGAATGCAAGAAATACATTTATCTTGTCATTTTTATACACTATTCAGCTGGCAAGAAGAAACATATTACAAGTCTAAATTTTCTTGGCTGACTTCGCCTTTGTAGTGGTAGGGAAGAAGAATGTATAGGGCTTTCTTAGCATCAAAAGAAGAACTGAGACCTACTGACCTATATAATTACATTTTATTGATTTAGAGTGAGGTGTTTATATCCTAGCAGCACATTTCATTCTATTAACGTTTACATAGTCAGATACATCTCATTAAGATGACACTCACAGTCTCAATAGTCCCTGTTTCTCCCCCCTCCCAAAAAAAAAAAAAAAAAAAGTTCTGGCTAGTTTAATGTACACACTAGGAACATTTTTAGCTTTTCAAAAGAGCAAACAAAAGTGGGTCAAAAAGACCACGACCCTAGAAGACAAATTGCATGCCCTCTCAGAGCCCAAGTACAGCTGAAGTTACTCAGAAAAAACAGAAGCACAAAAGCATATCTTATCTATAGTGATTTCTTATCACCTCATTTATTCAGAATGTTCCAGACACAAAACAGCTTCCAACTACAAAGTAGAAGGGCTCGAGATATTTACTGGAAGCACTAAGGACCAGCACTTCAGGATATGTGTTTTATCAAGTCAATTAATGAACTAAGGAAACAAGCAAATTTTTCAGGAAAACACAGCAAATCAGAGACTGGATTAAATGTATATTTTAAGCTATTTGTAAGCATAAATTTGTATATCATATAAAACTAGAATATACCCCAAAGGCATCAGTTAGTATTTAATGAAACACACCAGCATTTCTATTGGTATAGGATATTTCACCTAACAATATCCAAAAGACATTTAAAAAGGAAGTAAATGATTTATCATCCTTGTTTTAAATATATGGAAATTAAGCATATAACCACAAAACAAGCAACTTTTCCAAAGTCCTACAATGGGTCAGTGGAAGAGTTAGGAACAGAGTTCTTCCATGGATCTGTAGTCTGCTATTCTTAAAACAGAATGATTTTGCCTCAAAACTTTGAATAAAACTATGAAGCAACTATTACCAACTTAAAGCAAAAAAGGCAGTCTGACAGGAGCAGATCGCTCCCCAAAACTCTATTTTCTAGAGTTGAAATCGTAACTTCTTTCTCTCTCAAGCTTGTGCTGAAGCAGGCATCAGTCCTCTGTTTACTGTCTCTCATATTTCTGGGCCTTGACCAATATAATACTATGAATAAAAACTGAATATAGTTTCCCCAAAATTCCCAAGTGCCAAATCTTTCCAAACTTCAGACAACACAGGGTATTTTTTTTCTTTTTTTGGGGGGGGGGGGGGTGGGAACGGACGTTTGTTTGTTTTAAGTGAATTCAAGTACTTCATATTCTTTAATGAAGTGTACTTCTCAGTCTTCTGAAATCCACTGTGGGTCTCTGGGTTTTAAAATTCTCTGAAGATATGGAGTAATACCTATTTTGTAATCATATTTTACAAAACACATACTTTGCATTTGCATAATCTACTACTTCCTACTAAAGATTTTGTATGGGAAGAGTTTATACCTGAGCTTTTCACACCACAGTTGGCCAAGTCTAGAATTTTAAAGCCAGTATATTCACCTAAGCAGTCCTATAATACATATTTTACAGAGGAGAGCTGTCAGGCATGGATGAGTTGAGTAACAAGCTAAATCAGCAGTACAAGTTGGAGCAGTAGTACTACCTGCTTCAACAGTTTAAATAATTGCATGACAGATGAGAAATATAAGAGCCATATTTTCCTGAAGTAGCCATGGAAGGTATCAGAAAAGACTGAAAACTGAAATTCTCCACTTATCAGCAGAACTAGTCCAATTTCAGGATCCTCATGCTGCTATTCCACTGTCCTTCAACTCAACCTAAAGACCATCTCTAAAGTAAAGGAGAAAATACATGGAGAAGTTCCGTGTTCATTAAATTTTTGGCCGGAGCAGTCAGAAACACCTACAGGTGATTACTACTGGAGGTAGGATTTGAACTGGTGACCTCACATGAACAGACTACTTTACCAATTCCCAAAGCCAGAATTTACAGTATGACCCAACCTGTTATTTCAGCAGCAGCAACCAAGAGCCTTATCTTGCAAATAAACACATATCTTTTAAAACTCTTAAGTTATCTCAGTGTTCAACATGTCTACACACAAATATGCAAAACAAAAACATACAACTGTTCTTCCAAGATCAGCATCTAAATGACTAAACTCAGTATTTAATTTGAAACAGCTTCGAGGAGTGAAGGTCACAGCAAAGGTTAGCAAAAGTTTGTAATGTTTTTCAGAGCTAAGTATTGTGTGAAGAGACTGTTAGGCAGCCAAGCTGTAGAGCCAATTTGGATTATTAGGAATTGATAAAGGGTGATGTTGTGTGTTCAGGAAGCATATGACAAGAACCGCCATGCATCTTGTCACACTGTAGAGTCTACAACAGCTGATAATGCTGAAATAACCGATACTGAAATTGTTTCCACACACTTCTCAAAAAAAAAAAAAAAAAAAAACCAAAAAACAGTAATGTCTTCAAACCAACATGCTATCACTATATATTATAGAAAGACCCATGCATTAATGGCCTAGGAATTTTAAGAATTGTATATTTTATTCTCTGCAGAAGAAGTAAAATAGAAACTGCTTATATATTATGCTCTTCTTCACTTTGCTTGGAAATACTGCAGCAATTTGTTTTCTAGCTCTCATGAAAAAAAACTCCATACCCTGAAATGACATTTAACACTAGACAGAAATGCACTGTTGCAATTGTTTATATTGAATGCAACATAACTAGTACAAGTGAACATTTGCAACTATTTCAGTTTATAACAGCCTATATACAGATAACTAGCCCAGGGCTCTGAAACATGATACCATATGTAAAATAAACATGCACAATAGCTCAAAAAGTGTACAATTTGTGTCTCCGCTTCTTTTATTTTCATTACAGCTCAACACAATTAAGAATTTTCTGTATTACAATACAAAAATCTGATTCCCAGTCACTTGTAAATTAAGCTGGATAACTAGGGTATAGCAGGAGAGTTCTCAAACGAGTTTCATGTCAGAATACTTACTCAGCATCTCACAAATAAGATTATTTTACCATGGGTTGCTCATGTAAAGCATCAACAGGACTACCCTCAGAACAGAAATGTATTAGTGAAAAACTAACTTAGAAGCTGTCATCTCACCTTTACACTGCAGAGCTGGGCTATAGCTGGACACTTAAGAAAGACTAGGCCCCTGTGACCAGTGACTTAATCTTTGCAATTTGCCTAGATTCCTGATGGAAGACACAGTCACGGAAAGCTTAAGTCTTCTACAGGCCAGTAACAATAATTCTACGTCATATATCTTTTCCAAGACCAGCTAAAATCTAGGTAGTCCATTTATCTGGACTACAAAGCATTTAGCTGATCACAAACATATTGGATTCTCCTCTATATGAGCCATTTTATAAGTTTTCATCAGTGCTGAGCAAGAGTGTTTAAATTAAAAAGTAATCTTAATGTCGTCTCTCAAGATCTTATTAGAGTGCTTGACTTATTCCTACACAAAATCTTTCTTTATTTTTAATATGTTTAGTAAGTTGCTATAAAAAGCTTTTAAAGAACCTAATGAATCTTTTACAGCACACTGAATGCTGCTTCAATCAACTCATATTAAAACATGATTGTTTTAAGTGCAAAATGAATTAATATGGTAAAGTTCTGTGTACTACATTAAGTTAAAGAATATTTGGCATATGTGTATTTATAGCAGAATTACACAGAGAAATAATTTTTTTTTCCACAGTAAAATGTCTACACATGCAGCATACTATGATTCTGTTGCACTTAAATAATGATTTGTAGTTTCTGAAAGTTGTTAGGCATTCTAAAAGCCCAAGTATGAATGGGATTACAATCTATCCTAAAATTTACTGCATTCAGTAAAGTAGTAGAGCACTCAAGCTTTGAAATCATGTACTGCAAAGGCTGTTTATTCCGCACATAAAGTTTTTCAGTATATCGTGTGGTCGAAGATATCAAGGCTGCAATGGAACAGACTGCTAAACAGCTCAAATATTAATTCATTAGTTTCCAAAGTTGTGTTTAGAGAGCGTATTGAATGAAAGAAAATAAAGAAAATGAGGGATTGTTAAAACACACACACACACACGAAATTTGTCATAACCAGTTACCTGTCCTGCAATTTAAGGCTTGAGTATTTTAAGGCTGTGAGCTATGTGAACAGAAGATGAATGTGAACAAATGGATTTATAATGCAGATTTTTTGATACACATCATTACAGTTATTTTATTTCTCTACACTTCTTTAGGTAAAAGAGAGCAAAAGCAAGTGGAAGTGCTTTTGGAAGAAGACATTGGAACAAAAAAGGGAACAGGAAAAGCAGCTTTGCAAAAGATTATTTCGCCTCTACCCATAAACCTAACCACCATCCTTACCTCCCCTCCCAGAATTTAATGATGTTCAAGAAGCCATATTCCTGCCTCTATCCATTGCTTCCTCCATATATTTCCTGAATCATGAACAGATGGAGTACAAGCCTTGTTTTCACACTTGTGCATCTCCCCCAAATATCTGAGGATACAGGTCYTGAAAACCAAATATCCATTTTTTAAACAACCATAATAAATGTTCTTCTAAAAGACAGCAGAAAAAACTTATACCTATTAAGGTGGAAGTGTCAGTAAAGTGTCACTATTTATGATTTTTAACACTGTCCTAGCAGCTGATTCTCCCCCCCCCCCCCAAAGGTTACATAAAATCCTGGATATTCAAACTTATGTTACGATAGGCTAAAGTAACTACAAGGTAATATTATGAAATAGCAACCATAACATCCTTTTAATCAGTTAATGCTTTAAAGTAATATGCACCAGAGGTAGACACGTTTACAATAGCTTCATCTATTCAGGAAACTCTCTGGCAAATGACATTACACAGGGTACAGATTTCTATGTGGGTGTTCTGTATTTGAAGCTGGAAGGTGAAAGAAGATGAAGAGGAAAATAGAGATGTGTCCTGTCTCAGCTTATCTCCGCTCACAAAGAAAACCGGTCACACAAGCGTTTAGCAAACAGCTCGCATTTGTTAAGAGACTGAACAGCCAGAGCAGAGAGGCAAAGGACTCATCCAAAGGAGCAGAACTTTACATTTAGACTCACATCACCTAAAAATCAAGTCCTATATTTTAGCTACAAGAACATTCTCCTTTGAAAATTAGTGATGACTGGTACTAAATGAAGCACAGTCTTGATTGTGTTTCCCATACCCTGCAGGGATCAGCAGTTTGCTATGAACGCTAGAGAAACAGCCAATTGATATTAACAACAGTGCTGGCTTCTGTAATGTGGGCATGTGTGTGCCAGGAACCAAACTGGCAGGCCAAAGTATCAAGGCAATGACAATTTTCTTTTCCTTGCAGGAGACTGGGCCAAGTTACAATATCAAGAAACAGCCTGTTCAGCCACACCATATTTCTGTATGGCAGAGCATCAGAGATGACAAGTCAGGCAATCTCTTGCCTGCTAGAGAGATGTTTTCTCTCTTGCAGCAACGGAAGACCAACTCCTGATATCAAACAGGAACCGACTTCGAGCAGAGGACCACAAGAAGTGTCATCAAAAGCCTAGCTGGATGGGAGAGACTTCTTGTTTCTTCCTCACATGCATCTACACTCCAGACAAAAGCAATGCAGACGCCCAGAGGGGTTATAATTCATGGAAATGCATCTGGAAGTAATGATTATTTGCCAGCATATTCTTCCTTCTTTTAAAAATATATAGGCAGCATGAAAATGTTTGTACAGATAGAATAAGGGAAGATTTCAACAAGAACAGCCTGTATCAAACACATGCCGTGCTCAATAATAAGGTCTGACCAATTCCTGTGGATATCTTGTATAAATTACGAGCACAGTAGTCTGTTATGTACCTTCCAGAATACACAAGCATTAATATTTCAGAATATTGTTTCATAATTGACAATCACATATCTTCAACAGATATTTAGAATTTGCCATAAAAATGAAAGCAAAGTCTATGATTACATGTTTCAAGACAATATCAAGTTATTACCGTATAAAGCAAGATATTTGGGGTCAAGAAATGAAATAAGGATCCTAAAATTCAAGATTTCTTAATGACTGTCTCAAGAAATTCAAATAATAAAGTATCTTCTAATGCATTTTCTGGATGACTTGTGAAGAAAAATTGTGTGAAAAAGCTACATTCTCAGTTGTCCACATCATTCTAAAATACACATTAACTTTCAGTGCAACAACAAAAAGGAAATTCAGTGAATATGGTTTCCTTAGCAACCAGTACAGTATGATCTACATCATTCATATTAACATTATTTACAGGACCCTATAACTAGAAGATACCAAGCCACAAAGAGCATGCACATTTCTCCTTACACAACTCGTTAGCCTTGAAAATTAGCAGTGTGGCTTTTATGTCCTAACATTCCCATTCAGTCCTTTCCTATAAAAATGATATCCTGCCATTTTTTGATGATCCTACCTCCTTTTTTTTTTTTTTCTGAGTACAGTTCTTCCTCATAATCGCTGTCAACTCCGTTCAAAGGCATTTCTGACATAAACGAATCTCCTTTTTTCATTCTGAACACACTCTGCAAACAGGTATGTTGCTCTAAATTCACTGAAAGCATAGATGACTTCAGGTGGACATCTACTTATAAGATTTCATTTTAGACCAGTTCAGTATCACAAAAATCCTTCTCTTTACAGGAGGTGGTCTCAAGAGATTTGCAGTATCATCGCTGTTGTGCCTTTGCCAATACCTGCAAATGTGGGCATTGAGTTTGGTGGAAGAGACCTTCTGCCAATACCCTGTTGAAATTGGACATGGTAGGAGGCTGTAAGGACTGATGTACAATTCTAACCAAGGCCATCCAGAAAAGACTTTTATCTTTCGCTTCTGTGGCTTTTAGGCATCATAATGGCCTCAATGTTGAAAGTAATGAATTTTGTTCCCTACACAAGTTACTAAAAAAAATGAAGAATAAGACTTCTCTATTTCCATGAACCTGTAGGCAAAACTTTATAAAAACCAATACTGAGGATAAAGTACCACTAAGAAGTTAGATATTGTTAAGCAATGCTAAGAACTGTTTACAGTTATACATTTACAAAGAAAGTTTAGAAAGTTCTGAGTTYAGAACAAAAACATTGTTGAAATTTCACTTAAGACAAATAATCCCCCCCGCCAAAATATTAGATCAAATAATGTCTCTATCAGTTCAAATGCCCCTTCCTTGAGCTACCAGAGACATGATTCACAATACACTCATATTTCTGTTTGATTTCTGATAAATTCAGAGACGAACGTGTGAAAACATGCAAAGGATGAACTGAAGAAACCTTTTTCTCATTTTAAAGAGACATTGACATTTGGGTGAAAGTTCAAGGACTGAAATGAAGTTCTTGATTTTGACTTTTGCCTGTCACTTCCTATCCTCAATTACGCACAATTTTCTGAATGGAATTTAAAAATACAATTTAAGCAACATGAAATTACAGTGATTCACAAATTCAGATCAGTATACCAATTCCATTAGTTATCAGCTGAACATTGATAACATTCAGGTAATTAACATTCACCCTCAAAGAGTGGGAAAACATTATGTTAATCATGTATTCTTATGTGAACAATTAAAATCAGAATCAAGATGACGTTAAGATCTGAAATCCATACACACAGAACAATTAACCAAAACCTGAAGTAATATATTGTGAAATTCTCTTAACAAGGTTCATTTCAGATGCATATGTGATTTTATAAATAAGATTATAAACTGAGGAAATGTAAAAAATAGCATAGCTTTTCAAGCATGTTTTACATGAAAAGTGTTGTTTTCTTAATGATGCAAATTTATTTATAACCAATATAAGATACTTGTGTGATTACATCTGCTGCTTAGCTTCTCTTCACTATTGATGATAAAAATTGTTCTCCTTCATGCACTTTGAAAGTAAGAGTTTAAAGAGAGAGAAGGAGACTAATGTGTTCAACAGCAGACAGGTAGGCGTTTGCTGAAACTGGGCCAAGACATACAAGTTTTCTGATCAAAGAAGGTAAAATAGAGTTTGGGGAAAAGGAATTGTTGTTAAYGAGACTAACAAAAAGTGACAAATACTACGAAGAATCAGTAGCCCTGGGCACTAGCTTACCAGACTAGGAACAACTAGAGTGAAATATCAGCTCGCCTTTGCAAAGGCTTTATTTCAAGCACACACAAAGAAGGTTCATTTTCAGGACTCTCCAAATCAGCTCCAAGAAACAAAATCATTTTATTCTCATAAAAAAGAAAACAAGAAACTAACTTTCCTCTACTTCACTTATCTGCTACATGTCCATACCAACCAAAACACTAGGTACCCCCTGCAGAGTTTAGGCCTACACTAAACRTACAACACAGCTTTGCTGGCAGAAAACTCTAGACCACTAATGCCCAAACAGCAAGGCTTGTCTCATAGGCAAAGTGAGAGCACATTTCTTACGAGGGCCATCAGTAGACCTAAGGGCTCCACTCGTTCCCTCACTAGAGAAGGGGATTGGAKGCAAAGTCAGGTCAGATTTCCTCATGCAGCCTCTCTTCAGGATGATTTAGTACTCACGATTCACTCCTTTAACTCCATGAAAAAATGAGGAAGAAATAGCTAAAGTAATTTTCCACATGCAGAGTAACGTTTTCAAAAGGGAGCAGACGACATAAGACCATAAACCCATATCTTCAACTGCAGTATAATCAAGGCAACTGTTTAAAATACTTGGTATCTCAAAACAGAGAGTTCTGCTCAGTCCTTTCAACCAGTTCTTTCAAAATCACCAGAAATTAGATGTTTAAGCACTTCTTAATAACAAAAACAAGGAAAAACATTGCTAGATGTCTCTCTGCAACTGTTAGCAGCTAAATATGATTAAGAAGTAGAGCCCAAGTTTACCTGATTTTACAAAATCTGGCTTAACAGTTTTATAACAGCCCTAGGTTATTTGTATGCTTCTATACATAGTCTTTTTCTACAACAGTATTTCCTTCCGCCACAAAAATGCTGATTTCACACCTGACATAATAATAACCGAGTAAAAGAAGGTAGGTTTAGAACTAGTAAGGAAAATCTGTTTAGGTCATCCTCCCCTTTCCTCTCTTCACTGATGCTTAAACATATCCAAAACACATTCAGTTGTGGGTTTGGGGGGGTTTAGAGGTGGAGGTTCTTTTAAACTTCAAAAGTAGATAACATCTCTCACCAAGGAAACCAGGGTCCTCCAATCTGCTGTATGCTGCTTTGACTTTTCTGCCCAGCATACATTACCACATAACACAGTACTATCAAACCTAGGCCTTGAAGAATCATGAGTCAATGCTCTCCAAAACCATGAGGACAGATAAAATAAGAACTACAGTTTTCATATTAGCATACAGTTTTAGGACAGGGGATTAAAAAGGAAAAAAAGACAAAAAATTTTGAAGGAGTTGTGCTTTTTTTTTTTTTTTTTTAAAGAGGATTTTGGTCACATTTGTTACACGCATCCCGCATCACCATACAGTTCAGGAGATATCTCATGTCCCCCAAATTCCTACAAATCCTAATGCCATAAAACATGTTTCAAGTTATATATCAGTACAGTTTTTAAGGAGGTGACAGGAAAAGCAAAGAAAGAGATAAAACCTAAATTAAATATAAATACTATTCTGAAACTGCCTGAGTTACCTGCTCTCTCCTTTACAAAATCCAAATTAAAAACAAAAAATTAGTTCAACTTGAAAGATTATATAGTAGAAATTTCAGTATCTCTTCTCCCTGTGGAATCAGTGAATAAGTCTACAGACCGAATAATCTCTATAACCTATAAATTCAGTGTCTCCATATTTTGACAAAGTTAATTTTGGTTGCTTTTGGGGGCAAGAGATGGTTTTTGTTTTTGTAGTTATCCTCTATACTGTAAAAGCTCTGCATAGATGGATCAGCAGCAATGCACATAGTTGTCTCTATCAAACAATCCCAACCTTGTACTTCTACTTAGACTGTTCACTTGSAGCAACCTTGTGTTTGTAGGGACTCACTTACAGTGGCTCTACATAGGTACATTGGTACTCTTTCTGCTTCTATGTTTAGCCTTGCCCTCAAAATACAAGCAAAGGGGCAGATTTACAATCTGAAAAACAAGGTGCTTGAACATTAGCAGCCTTGGTGGAGTAGACCCAGAAGGCTTGCAATAACACTGCACACACTTTTATAAACTTATTGGATAACCTTTCTTGAGAAGACTGCTTGACAAGGGACACAGCATGGGATTCCACTCCCAGCAGGGATTTGATACAAGGTTTGCTAGAAACCACAGCAAAAGCAATATGAGTCCACTTATCAGCTGTGCAGTGACCTTATTTCAAACAAGCAGCTAGGCAATCCTTGCTATGACCACTCCAAGCCACTTTTGGGCAGCTTCTAACAGACAACAGTAGTGTTACACATGAATCATAAGTAAACAGAATATAATTATGTTGACTTAAAGGGGCAGAATTCAGCTGCAATAGGAACTACAAACTACAGATTGAACAGAAAACCACCATTTAAGCTCTTAGTTGTAACCTGGGGATAACGGACAATAAGTCACAAAAATACATATGACCAAATACCAATTATCCATGGTTAAGTATCACATGTGTACCAACCTTAGGCATCCCCCCCCACCCCAAATAAGCAGAAGCCTAAGGCTTCAGTGCTTGAATGATCTCTGAGTACCAAATCCGTGTCTGAGAAAAAGAGTACCTGCTGTATTATACCTCAATAATTATATGCCTTTCAACTCCTGTATATGCCAGATATCAAAGTAATAGCAGATAACAGTGTAGATGTATCAGTATATTTAAAATGTCATACTACACATGCACATACTCTTTTCCTGTACGCCTTTAATATTTTCACTCCTCCTGAGGCAAAGTTTAATGGATGTCCTCCTGTATAAAATCACATGGAAGTCACCAAAACAAAGTGAAATCTTTGGTGTGTAGCAACCACAGTCAAAAATAATGCAACATTCCCAGACTTGTATGAGGAGGATATTATTGTCTGCCATGTGTCAATTGAATTATCTCTCTTGAATCTATGCCAGCTTGATGTCTGTTGCCCTGACACTTCCCTGATTCACCTGCATTACATTACAGTTAAAAGTACGATAACAGCCCGAACTTGCTGTGTTTTTGGTTTGCTTCATTTGTCTATATACTATACCACTTTTTCTTTCCTATATTTTTAAGTATCATTTAATATCAAAGTAGCCTCTGTCAGTAACTCAGTGACCACATTTCTTCACTACAGGAAGAATGGCATTTTCTTATTAGACACTGCAGAGCTCTGTTAATGAATTTAACAGGCACGCAAAAGCTTTGGACTCTTGAATCTCAGGAACTAGACAATCATATCTAAATAAAGTCTAATATAAAATGTCTGTCAGGAAAGCTTTAAACACAATGCCAAAGCTGCAAGAAACTAATATTACCCATTTGTTCTAAGGAATTGATCTTAAACAGTCTAATCTATGCAGACATTACTGTCATACAGTGAACTCTATACATTAACTCTAACACCATATATTCGCTTCCCTCCCCCTCACTGTTGCCACTTTAATAAGAAAGGTAAAACCTTTTCATACCACCTTGATCTACAATAACTACAAAGCAATTTTCATAAAAACTATTTATACCAAAATGCAACATCCTGATACTAAAATTGGTAGTTTTATTATACTTTGCATACAGACAGTGCATTGCATGCCATAATTTCAAACTGAACTGAAATAGCCACACTACTTGTCCACACATTACTTGTCCACTTCCTACTGTATGTAATGAAAAAAAGCATAGAAGGTTAACTGATTTTTTACACCATCCAAAGGACGCTTAGGACAGTGTGTGAATCAGAAGTTACTGTTCCTTCCTTTAGGTCACACTACCATTCTTCTTACTATGTTATACAGCTGTAATGACATTAAGTACAGAGGAAGATAATTTATCACTTGCAATTCTGAAGCACTCCTCAGGCATGCTTAGAGTCTCAAAAGGGTGTCCTCACCTAGTATTTCAGTTCTGACTTTCAATATACTCCAGTTTTCTAATTATATGGTGTTACTTCTAAAATTCCACAGTGTTAATAAAGACATGCACAAATGCAAGAGTTGGCTAWGATAATGCACCCTTCCATTTTGCAGCTTTTGCAGTATTCAGATAGAGAAAGATTTGCAGTAGCTGTTACTTTAGGGGCTGAAATTTCTTTTGGGGGGGAGACAGATTTATTAGCTTTACTAAAATCAAGAGAGTTAGAACAATTAAAGAAATTAAAACATTTGACAAAAGTGGGAAAGACTGGCATAATAGGAGTGCCTGAAAAATCTTGTGTTTTATTTSTAAAATCAGCAGATATAGAGATGTTTATGAAAGTGTTTTAAAGAATATAACCTTTAATGTTACTTGACTCTTATGAACAAAGAATGACAGAATTGAGGATCTTGACAGTAACCAAAAATAGCTGTGTAAAATCTAAATATCTCTTAGGACTGAAGAAGGATCTTGGACTTGGTATTTCTTAGAAATCATTCAATTGCTTGCAATTAGAAGCTGCTGGCCATGTATTATTGTTACAATTGAATTTTAATTTTATTCCATGTAACCAATATTGGMCATTTTACAGGAAAAACAAACACATTTGTGACACGGATTTGCTTGAATTCATCAGTTTTCTTTCTTGAAGTCCAAGTGACTTCCATAACTTCTAAAGGAAAAAGAATCCACAAAACAAAACAAAACCCAAAATAATCACCATAGCATAACTTTATTTTTAAACTTTAACTTCCTATAACTGTATGCATTACAGTAAACGTTAATCTTGTTCTCTAAAACCTACTTTTAGGATGAACATTCAAGCTGAAATTCTATACAACCTTAAGCATGCTGCAATTGAAAAAAAATTAATTAAAGAAAAAAGATGGAGTCTCAGAAATGTTGCATCAGCCTCTGCAATGATAGCAAAATGGTGGAAAGATTTTGTGGACTGTATCCGATCCAGTTTGAATTCACTGGCAGACTCTAATAGGTAAGGGACTAAGCCACTTTAGAATACAAAATTAAAATGGTTGGGTTTTTATATAATATCCACATAATACTTCTTCAAAAATAAATCCTTTATTCTATTGCCACCAGAACAAGAGAAGTGTCGATTTTCTCTACCAGCTGTCAAGTCCCTTTTCTCTTCTCTTATGTACATGTGCAGTGTGAAATTCAGCAATTTCATTTCACAGGGTGTCTTTGGCATTAGTTACAGTGTAATGTAACAAACTACTGAAGTTCATCTGATTTCACAGCTGACCCATACAGCCTCACAAATTACACATTACTTCCATTAAGAAAACAAAAACAAACAAACAAACAAAAAAAAGGTTTTCTGGAAACAAAGCTCAGATTCCTTTGGGTTTTCTGATCAAACTTCTACTTTCCAATGAACACTACATATGCTTATGCTTTGTAATATATCTACACAGAATTCATGCAGAATTATTGTTTCAATATCTCAGTAGATTTGTAAGACTTTCAAAGTGGACCAAGACTTCACATGCCTCAACTATAAAGCATATCTCTGTCYATCTTAATTTCCTCAGCTAATTGCAAAGAAATATATTTGGAGGGGACTATAATAGAGCAGTCATTTAAGAACTATGACTTTTAAAGTTTTCACAGCTCCACCTAGAATGCCACTGCATTCTGGATGTTATGATCTCAGCCTCATGCTCCCCACCTTCTCCATCCTGCTGACACAAACCCTAAGTCCCACCAGTTTCTGACTACCTTCCAACCTCCTTCAGCTCTCATCATACACTCCTTGTTCCTACCTTTGAAGTCCTTCTGCCCAAAATTCATCCAAAAAATGCAGACCCCAGCGGTGGTTCAATCTTTGTGCAAGGCACTACAGAGCATGCAGCAGCAGAAGTACAGAAGCTGAACACTGATCTCAACTAGCAGTCAAATGTTGCATCCTTGAAGACTTACGTATGGTGCCTGAGTACAGGCTCTATCTAGCCTTCAAGCATATGCTGAACAGAGAACTCTCAAATCATTCACATTTATTGCAGGGCAAAAGCCTGTACATAATCTGGGATCATAAAACTAGAATATAGGTTTGGAAAATGTAAGGGTTAAGGTAGGAAGGTGGAATGAGGCAACTGCACGTTGCTTATATTTTGCTCATTAAGGATTAATCTACAGTGTGTGCCTACAACCAGGGCACAAGGAGCAGTGCCTCTCATCAGCTGTAATGAGTTCTATTGCAGTAATTTCAATTGCTGAGGAAAATTCAACCAAATTCACAGAAAGCAAAACAAACAAACAAACCAACCAACCCCACACCCTTCAGTCACTAGTAAGGATAAAAGGTGATAAGTTCTAGGGACATCGGAACATGTTAACCTCATAGGACCAAATTTCCATTCCATGAAAAAGAAAGATCATCTTTAGGAGAACTCTGTTTGAAGGAGAGTCACTGCATATACCTTTAGTTACAAGTTGAAATATGTTCTATCCTTTACCCACAATTTATCTTCCTTTCATCACCTCTGATGTGAAAAAATGTGCTCTCTTAGTCTTATCTAGGACCCATGCCATTAGATAGCCAGCACTGCCATGCCATTTTTCTGCAACTCCCTTTCCCCCTTAACAGTCAACCAACACTAGCAAACCCACAGAGAGATGTGGCATGAAATAAAATTCAACCATTGTCAGTTCAGATGTGAAAACACAGAGTTTCCAGTAGGAAAAAGTGATAATATATCAGCACACAGAAAACAAAAAGTGGGGGGATTGCCTCTTGCATCTTTCTTTTAAGACGTACTCTATTTTCCTCATTTGTCTCAGCCTTCCCTTCTGGCTACAAGGCAGAGAAGCTTCATTTTGTCTACCACTTGTATTTAATACCAGCAAGCTTTCCGGTTCAACACATTCTTGATAAAAACTTCCAACCACTAGTTTAGCTGGCACCATTTAGGGCCAAAACGTTTAGACAAGAACATGAGCGTTAACGTCACAGAATGGACTGTTACGTTCCTCCCATATCCTCAAATGCAATAAACTCTTAGGGTCCAGAAATGACTAACACAGGCAGTGGTTAACCAGCATGCACTCCCCCTTTCATAACAGAAAACAGGGAATCTGCCTCCCAAAAATTTGATTCTTTATTTATATCAATATTTTTATTTTATATATAATCAAAGAGGAGAAAAACTTCACAGGAACAAAAAAATAACCTTGTGGATAAACATCCAATGTCACTTCGAGACTTGCAGCTCTGCACATTTCATGCAAATAAGTTTTAATTTTTCCCAATTTGGAATCAACTATTTAAGCTGATACTGAAGCACACTGAGAGGCTTAATAAGACAGTCTACTGCCTAAAGTTATCAGGAGCACGTATGCTGATGCCCTAGGTCACAAATTCAGTGTTTTTATTATTATTGTATGATAATTTCCCTATCTTTTCTATAAGAAACTCTCACTGGACTAAGTAATTGGTAGTTGTTCATGCATGTTTTAATAGTCTTCAAAAAAAAAAAAAGGTTTCCTAACAAATGCCATCTAGTAGGAAAGATTATTTGAACTGCATTTATTCCTATGACAGATTTCCCTAGCTGGCCAATTAATTACATGATATGAGAGTCTTCTTAAAGTCCCTTGGAAAAAAAAACAAACAAAAAAATGCACAACACTTAACCAAAGACAGTCAGTTATGGTTCACTGTTCCTATCTTGAACAGACTCTAATAATGTACACAGAACTGCTAAAAATACTACGTTAAATATTTCTAGTGTAAGATTCTAACTCTGCAAAACTAGCACAATAAGGCCACATTTCTACACTTTGATTCTCCCTCATTGACCTAACAGATGACATAATTAAAAGTTATGGCACAAAAGCTTTACATATTGTGCCTACTTGCAACTATCTGAAATGTGTACTACACTATATGAATTGTATTAAGAGGTACCAAAATTAACAGAGGAAGTTACAAACCAGCATGATTAATAAATTGTGATTGTAAGGTACTGATACAGTTCTTTCAACACAGTAAATGACTGTGAAGTAACTCCATATATTGACCACATACAAAGCTTCTACAGGAACAAAAGACATGATTTGACTCAAGTTTTGCTGCTGAAGTCATGTATTCTGCAGTGTTAATTTCTTTAAATTTCCAGTTTCATACCGACATTTTTTATAACATAGGTGTAATGAAAGTAATGGCCACAAACTGGTTTCAGCAAGAGCATTTATAGCTGACAAGTGCATATTCTGGAAAGCCAGATGGCATGCACTCTAGCTACCTGAAATAGGGGACTGAACATTCAATTAATACTTCATTCTCTCCATTTAAAAAAAAAAAAGGTCTTCCTAATAGTAAGAAAATTTTTGGAATATTAAAGTGGGATTTTTAACAATTTCTTCAGGTACAAACATTCTATAAATCCATTAGCTGTCTCTCAGTAGAGTTCAGACGTTGCATCAATACAAGAAAAGAAAAATTCTCTGTTCATGCAGCAAAGATAGAAGGATCTATATCCCCCGACTTTTGATTTTTCCACTATGACCATCCTATGACTTCTACTTAACAGCTACAGCCATCAGGATCATTATGAGGAAAAAAGCACTAGAAACAGTACTCAACAAACCTAATGACAGTTAGAGACTTCCATTTGGTTTGGATTAGCTAAAATTGTAATGCATATGGAAAACTGATCTTCAGATTTGTAGAACTGGAATGAAAATGCTGGTAGTTACATCTCTAGATATAGCCTCAACAACTGAAGAGGCAGTAATATGACAATTCATTTAGGCATGGTTTTGGTTTACTTATTTATTTTTGCCTGTGCATGCTCTTCAAAGAGCTTTCCAGCACTCCTCAAGGAGAGAGAACTGTGCTTCCCTGGAGGAAATTAAAAAAAAAAAAAAAAAAAGGAGGAGAGGGGGAGGGAAGGGTAATATATTCAAATATAAAGATGTGAAAAAGGTATAACCTGATTACATGATCTTCGCTGAATCTCAGATTATATAATGGGTGGCAGACTAGTAAACTAAAATAGAGAAAAATTCATTGGTGAAACCTCATTGTATTGCTGCAATTTCATCAGCATTAACAATTGGCAAACAATTTTTTTTTTAATGGCACTAAGGGCACAGGAGGAGAACAAGCAAATTGTATAGAGCTTTTCTGGATGCACACGATATAGGATACTGCCTGATTTAGCACAGCACTCAGAAAGAAGATACCTAGCCAGAATTCACAGTATATTCATATAAAACAAAGGCTCCTGACCAAATGTTCTTCTATCCTAATCCACTGCTTCTCTTTCAGGTGTCTGTAAAAAAAAAAAACAATACCCAGAGGTTAAGTTAACAAGCAATTTTCAGAAACTCAACAAGCTACAACATGAGAAATGACCCAACACGATCTGAGAATGGGGAATTAATTGCCTGTTTGAATATGGTAGCGAACAGAACTCACTGAAATAGGGAACTTTCTAACCAAGACTGCCCTTTTCCTTACCTGTCATTCTTTTCTGTGCCATTTTTGTGGTAAAATTCTAACACATATTATTTGTTTGCTTTCCAGTAGAAAAAGGCATGGCTGTGCACTTCTCACTTCTCTGTCCTCTTTTATTAGCCTATTTTGTCCCCAGACTCTGAGCAGTATATTTCCTCTGCTGAGTTCAGAAGCTAGAAGGGTGAATGAAGAGGAGTGTTAGTATGTTATGCTATTTTTTATTTCTTTAGTAACAATAAAGAAACAATCCAGAAAATTACTGAAGAAGACATTCCAGAAATACATTAGAGTCTAAATGAGGCTGACATTGTCAATAAACTAAAAGAGATTACAGGAGTTATTTTAGAAAAATAATCCTTTCCAAAGGACAACATACCACCACAATGAAGAATATACAGAGTATGTGGCTGAAGACTGTTTCCTAGCAATACATGCCAAAATCATCTATCAGAGTTATTACAGCTATTATGAAGTTTTTATCAAGAACTCTAAAAATCAATAACCTGTGACCAGTCAAGCTTACTGTATTACGAGTCATACAGTATTTCAGAGATCAAAAAATTACTTATGAAAAGGTTTCACTAGTATAATTGTTTTGGGAGGAGAAAAGGGCAGAGGTTGAAGCTGTAATAGTTTTCATTTCTAAACTGTGACGTGATGCACTGTTTGCTCGTAAAATTACAAAAAAACCCATACTGTCCTTGGTGCCTGAAGAACTATCCCAGTCCACAAATCGGTAGAGCAATGAGAGCAAATAGGCACTTTTTGTACCTTGCAATCAAGAGTGTTGTGGCTTTCTTCCTCCCTGGATGTTTAAAGGAGCTATGTCACCAGTTATTCTATATCAGAAAGGATTAACTTTGACCTGGATGATACATTTGTGTTTTTCTATGCCAGCAACACACAGATCCATTGTCTAATGTATCTCTGATCACTACAAACCACCAAACTCATTTCATTTGTGACAAGAGCTGGAATTGAACTCTGTTTCCCTGAGAACACAATGCTTATGTAACTAATCTAATGTATACCTCCTTCCAATGCAACTTGCATGTCATTACAGCAACTCTCCTTGCACTGCAAATTTTTTCTACTTCTCTCAGCGGCTTGCAAAGCCTTTGCTGTTCACCTAACATACCATCATACCAGGATAAAGTTTTCTGTTTGCAGGGACAGTAAATATCCACCAGCAGTGTTCAAACATGTACAGCCTGCAGTGTAGTAACCTAAAACTTTGAATAAGATGTGATATTTAAAAYTTCCTGATACAAAGAAGATCAAGTCCTGATTCCATTTTTTGAAAACAGGAGGACAGGTGAGACTGGCAGAGGCAGGCACTTCATCATGCAGGAATGGGCGCAATTCATCCAATGATCTAAGTTTTGAATGATACCAAAATATCCTTTTCTCCTCTACTGAGGAGAGGAAGAACTTCTCTGTATTTCTTCCTGATGGGAATAGCTTATACTAACAGTAAGTTTTTCTAGGACAAGCTGAATTTAAGAGTGAGGGGAAAAAAACAAAACCACAAACATTAACCAGCTCTATTCATTTAGAAAATTTAAGGCTGCTCTCAGAAAAATACACCATGTATAGGAAGTGTCATGATTTTATCATAAATCTGCATCTTAAAATTCCACTTACTACAACCATTAAATCACAATGTAAGCTCTCATTAAAACAAGCAAAAACAAAGCAGTTCCAGATCCATCATTTAGAGTTTAATGTAAAGTAACAGAAATTGGAAACCCAATTAAATTTTCATGTCTTTTTAAGTGTAAGACTCACATTTGGAATGGCATTGTTCTCAATATTACATACTTTTTAAGAATCTGTGGTTTTCTGTTAAAAGTTCTGAAGAGATTGTAATTTCACTTCTAGAGAAAAAAAGACAAGATTCAGAAATGTCTCACTGTAATATTTGTTACACTCAAACTGGTTGAAGATGCCCAACACTTGCATGTTCTGAACTACGTTAGAAGAATACGACAAGATCTGTCCCATCGTGCACAATGAAGTGACAACACATCACTCATACCCGTTCTGAAACAAAGACAGAGACGGTCAATACATTACAAGACACTCCATGGGCATAAAACAGTAAATTAGTGGAAATCACAGAAAAAGGAGACTTTCAGTAAAAACAAGCTGGAGGCTAAGAGCACTTTTTAAGCTTTAATGAGCATGCTAATGGCCCAAACTGAAATCAAGAAACCCATAACCCTAGACACTCATTAATTCTCTACAAAATAGAGTGGCCAGAAACCATTAACATCATGAAAAGTTTCTGTAGCTTCAGCAGTTTTAATCAACTCTCAAATCTTCTGTAATTGTACACTTGTAGCACAGGTTATTTTATTTACTTAGATTTCAGCTCTTGGTGCTGAGAACTAAAAATCACTACAGAGCTGATCCATTACTTCACTTACAAGATATGAAGTTTAGTTTTATGCATCTGTAATATGTTGTTATTATGCATGGAACAACTTCCCCAGTCACACTGACACAAACCTTCACAAACTAGAAGACAGCATAGATCGGGAAAACAATTGCCCTAATTTTTGTAACATTAATGACACCAGCTGCAACAAAGAGACTTAGGTAGGAAATAAAGATATTAGTTATTTAATACACTGTTTAAAAGAGCCTTTCACTACCATAATAGTGTTGATCTTTGGAAGTGCCTAACAGATTTCAGAGCAAAAACCTGACAATATTGTTGGAGGCATGAGGATCATCAAGAACAGTTAATCAGCTAACTAGCTTCTTTCTTTTGTGGGTATGTGAAAATCATTCAAGTTCTTCAGTGGGGGAGAACTAAAACAGAAACCAAGGCAACCTTCAGTTGTGTGAAGCTCACATAAGAGTGGGACACAATTGCTGCTTGTGCTCACGGGATAGCTTTTGGATAAAATGAACACACACACACAATCTTTCCAACCCATTCCAGTCTGCAAAATATGCCTGCCTGAGGCATATATACTACACTCACCCAAAAGATGATTTTCTGCACTGGGGAATCCTGGGCCAGGGCTCAACACCATCTGTAAGTGGGGCTTTGCTTAGTTGATACCGCAACACCCCATAAATTCCATACATTTTAACTATTTGAAAGACAAAAAGCAGTTTTCATAGATACAGCCAAATTTTTGAGTGTGAAAACTCTTTATTTTGGATAGTATTTTTATTAGTCAACATACTAGTCATTATCTATTTGCATGAGCCATGTAGCTGGGACATCCTGAACAATAAATTGGCATTTTTGGTGCTATTGACTATGTGAACGTAAAAGTCTGACACGAGATTTTTACAGGGTTTCTGAAAGGAGCAAAGAATTCAGCTTCATACCTTCACATCTCAGCAACAGGCAAGCATTGTTTGTCAGTAGGCAAACAACAAGGCAAGGACTTAAAGTTTGGATTTACAACTTTACATAAACAAATGATGGCAAAAAGAGACAATACTGCAAATGGCAGATCATTCTAGATACTCCAACTCTTTCTTGTCCTGACGCTCCCCACAAGAATTTTAGAGTGAGATCCAAATGGGATCCAAAGTTGGAAGAGTTTACAGAGAGAGATGTTTTATAATTGCATAAAACATACAGGTAGGGAAAAACATGTTGTAAACAGGAGGAGCTGGAACAGCAGAAGTTAAAAAAAGAAAGACAAGTCAAAATGCCCTGAAAATAGCCTCTGGGTGTTAAACGATTTCTGTAATCTCATGAGCTTTTAGAGATCTTAGAGTTGTTAACATATAAAAATGAGAAATCTTTGCCTATACATTTTAAATTTGGATTTGTTCCCTCCAAACATTCCAATTCACAAATGTTTATTTGAAGCAAGAATGTTTTCCTGGATATTCCCTGTCCCTCTSCCTGCCCTATCTCTCCTGCTCACCAGGTAGATCCAGTAAAGCTCTGGGAGCTAGCGAAAGACTCTGGGCTGAATCTCACACAAACAACAGAACTGTTGGGCAAATTTAAATAGCAAAGCTAAATCAATGCAACTCTATTAATTTTTGATAGAAATTTGGAAGTCTAACCAAGAATAGATTTGGCTGGCAGGATTTTTCTTTCTGGCAATGGTACAGAAGCTGGAAAGAATACAGCTCGATTTCCTGGTCTTAACCCAAGCTTTCTAGAGTTGCTAATCTCAAAAAGAAATCATCTTTACAACTGTGAAGTAAACTGAATTTTCTCTGACATCACTGAGACAATCAACATGAGATCTTGGAGGAAGGTGGCTTCTATCCCACACTTTTAAACATGGAACTCATTCAAAAAGCATGTTTTAAAAGTAAAATGTTACCATTAACATGCAAATCTTTAGCATCAGAATTCCCAGTAGAGTAATGAAAACTCCCTTCTAATCATCCACAGCAACCCAATTCATGGCAAGTCAAGTGAATCTCATTATCTCGTGTTTTACACACTATAGCCCAAGTTCCACTTTCCTGGCAGTAAACAGGAATCAGTGGGGCCTTTCACAGGAGGAACGAATTTTGACAAATGATGACTGACAGCTACAGTTCTGCTCTAAACAATGAACAAGTTATCTGAGGACCTTTGGAAGAGAATGGGTGAAAACAAGATGGCCTCTTGTTTGAGGCCCCCATCCTTCCTCTAATAACGTGACGCTTTTCAGGGTCATGACCCTCCTATAGTAGGCTGTAAATAAAAACAGGCTGGGATCAGAGATTTTTGAATTGCTGATCGTAAGAAAGACCGCAGGAAAATAAAATCAGGAAATTTAAATTCAGTTGATTCACTAAATGCAGGCTTTGGGGAAACATCAGTCATTTTTGTCAGGTGTCTCCTCTAGGACAATTACTAAATATTAGCTTTGAAGGCTTTTAAAAATATATTAAAAAGCCCATATTACTAGACTTTGCTTGGATACCATTTCCCTGAGGAAAAAGTCATGGTCTTTCATAATTTCTGTAATTGTTTTTGATGCTGGGTAAGCTAAGAGATATAAAAAAAAATGTTGCATTTCAATATAAAGAAAACTCTGAGCGTGCACCCTCAAGGTGCACATCTCTGTTATAGCTTGATCAATCAGTATTTTAAGAAGTGCTTACTAATTTTTACCCTTAAAGCATGCATTTTTATCTAAAGGGACTAAGCAAGCTGAAGCAGCACCTGGGCTGCAAAACACAGGGTGTACATTACATCTTCACCCATAAAGGAAAGAGGCCAGCCCCAAAGCACTGGTATTACCACCACTGGGAATGGCACAGTACAAACAATCATATCCCAGTGCTCACTTCTGCTTGTGATTTCAGGTGTGAGGATCTGGCCCACAGAAAACAAAATGGTAAGCAGAACACGAAGGAAAGAATTGCTCTAGAAAGGCTTGCAGTGCAACATGGAGACTGTGATCAATCTACACAGAAGACAAAGCTCCTCTACAAAGACCAGCTCCTCTGCTGACGGAAATCACTGCAATGCTCACGTGTGCCGAATGTGCAGGCTGCCAGCCTGTACCCGGGCCAGGCACCACTCCAACCCTTTGCCAAACTTTCACAATCAGCCAGATGAAGGCTGCCACACCAAGATGCTGGCTGAAAAACAAAACAAAACCAACAAGAAAAAATACAACATTTAATACTTTCACTGGTGCTAGGTGGAAATTTGTTTTTGTTTTCAAGAAACATATCCCCAAGGACACATGAACCAGCTGTACACAGCAGGGTGCAATWACATGCAATGAAGGCAGTCATTTAAATAATACATACACTTTTCAGTATGTGGCATTTCTTTCCAGAAACTTCCTGAAGCATATACATGTGAAATTTTCTTCTGTGCCCAAGAGTCCTTATAAGGCAAAAAGGTGATAACTACACAGGAAATGCAGCTCATGTAGTGATAAACACTAAAATGCAACCCTAAAAAGTACTACAAAGTTTGGAAGAAGTGACAGGATAGCAAAATATGTATTTTACAGCAAAACAATTCAGGATTGGGTCACGAGGATTGACTAAAGATCTAGGCACACCCACTGTACAGCTAATCACAAGCAGGRCCTGGGTAATTTACAGTCAGCATATTAACTTCTGTTTTGTAGTTCTTTCTTCCCAGAAGCAACCTCTTTCCCCTTTCTTTCCAAGAATTAGGATCACTTCCTCTCCTCCAAACTTCTCACCTCCAAAATACCACTTATCTATTAAAATACCCAGTCAGCTTGTCAGAGATGGAATATAAAGGGCAGAAACTTTTACAGAGTGAAATATATAGTTTTCTCTTTAACCAATAAGTTGCTAAGCTCCACCGTCAAACAATTAAGAGCTTTCTGTCTCAGCTAGGATCTTTGTGTGCCTGGTGGGATCTCACCCTGGATGGAAATCCTGAACTCCCAAGCACAAGCCTCTCTGATGCAAGCCCAACCTTTACGGCAGCTATTCCAGAAGGATAAACGGGAGCTGCTTAGCCCTGCTGTACAGCTTTACAGCAGAACTCATCTCCCGGTCAGAACATTGTAATGGTCACTAGCTACCATGAGAAGCAGGAGGCAGAAGCTCTGAATTTTATGGTGCTTATTTAATATGTTACCAACAGCATTAATCTAGGAAAGCAATACAGACTCCATTATATGAGTGTTTTCTCAGCCTCTGCCATTTGTTTTCACTGACTGATTTGCTATACAGTATTTGTGGCTTGTTTCTTCCACTACATTTCCTTTTCTTGGCATGCTGTCCCAGCACATACCACGGTATCAGGTCTGACATCTCAGCTTTTTATAATAACAGGAAGGGCAGAGAATTTGCTTCATTGCAGACATATGTGCACAGGTATAACCAGCAAACAAACTTTCTGCACCCTGTACAACTTCTGAGAGTTGCTATCAAACCCAACACAAAGGCAGAGGACAGGGCTGGTTGCAAGCAGGTGATGTTACTGCCTTTCTCAGGAGACAGCCTCTTGATCCACTAGAGCTTATGGGCTCCACTAAACTCAAAGGCTTTGCTAACAGAAGCTTTAACTCCTTCCTGCGTTACTCAAGGAGAACAGGCACAGTGTGCAAAGTAGCCTGCTGAACGCCCAGGCTGGGAGCTCAGCAACAGGCCCACAGCTGCTTCCCTGAAAGTACAAAACTACAGAATCACAAGAAAACAAGCATTCAAAACAGCTGCATAAGGGACAAAGATAAGAGTAAGATAATGAATCATTTTCATGCCCTACTGTTCATGATGGAAGCGTTCAGGTGTTGCTTCGGTTTGTTACTGATTGCCAAGAGAGGTGGTTTGTTTTTTTTTTAAAAAAAAAGTAGCTTTGGTGGGTAGAAAAAGAGCAGGCTATTTTATGACTCTGAGATTTTGAATACTAAAAATTGTTGTTGTTGTAGCTCCAAATTGAACATTCAAAATTTCTGTATAACTTTGATAAAAAAATTCCTGTCAAAGTAGAATTTTAAATTCAGACTTCTGAAATGCAAGGATAATATGGTGAAAAAGTGACAAAATTTTAGTAAGTGTGAAACTCTTGGGCCTCAAATATTTTTCCTTTCACTGCAAATAAATGTTTCACATCCTCAAAGCCTAGCAATCCACAAAGCACCCAACAGTTAATATGTCACCTAATTGCAAAATCAGTATTTCAGCTCCTAGTTAAGGAAGACAGCTAAACACCACTCAGCCCATCCTAGTCACCACTGGAAAGAAAGGGTGCTAGTCAGCTACCGCTCCGCTGCATCTGATAGTGCAGGCACTTCCCTGGAGGATTTGTTTTCCAAGACTTCTGTTCCARCCTTCTTCCTGACTTTGAGAGCAAGCTCACTTTCTTCCTTTCTCTTTGGTTTACTACTGCCATTCTCGGTGACTTCAATTTCCACTTTAATGAACGTCTTTCCGGTGCTTCTCATTAACCTTCCTTTTCACTCTCCAGCTCTGGCTGTCTTTCACAGTCACTGCCTTGTTGATTCAGGGCTTGACCCAGTAAACTTCTGTGCTTATGAATAATTATAGTCTTGGGAATAGCCAGGTTGAATTTGTAGAGTTTCTCCCAGAAGGTAAATTACTTATGTGGATATGGTGAACAGGATCCTTTTTTTTTTTTTTTTTCTCCTTCTTTTTCTTTCTGACCCACTTTTGATCTGGCATCTTCAGTATGACTAACATCATCTACTCTACTACTTCTATTTTAGCTTTCAGGTTTATTAACTAGAGCAAAGTGTTTATAATACATAATTTACAAATACTGCAGGTATGTACATGCTATATTGGAGGTATGTACATGGTTATGAATGTACAGATGTAGATTATAGATTCTCTGGATGTTTTTATTATTCTGCTTGATGAATTTTTAATATTTTAACAACAACTGAATTATTCTCAAGTCCATGAAACATATTTAAAATTCCAGTGGTGTTGCACAAGAAGTTTGCTCCATGATTTGTGTACATCTCCTATGCAATATGTGCATGCTTGAATCACACATTCATGAACAGTTGCACAACATTTGCATTTGCTCTCTGTGAACATTCACCCTAGTTAAGCTCAATGTTTTGAATGTTTATAGAAAAAAACAACACAAAAAAGGGAGTGAAACCAAGATYTGTTTAGAAGCCTGAATACTAATTTGCAGATACATTTTTGCAGTATTTAGCCAGCTTTATTTTTGTGTTAGACAGCTTACTTTTGTTATATGCAACTTTATCCTAGGCTCTTTGAATTAAACTTTACTTCCCAGTCTTGTAATTCCTTATGCTTTTCCATCCCTTTAATCGTTTCCATAATGCCCCTATTCTCATCCATGAACTTTCACTCATATTGCCCTCACAACCTACAGTACATTTCTTTCTGTCCATTATGTTTCCCTCTCTCTTCATCTTTATATCCTACCAATTCTCACAGTATCTCACCTTCTTTTCATTCTCAATCCATCATATTTTTTCCTTTCCCAAGATGCTTTTTCCCCTCCAATCTAACTAGACTTTGAGCTCTACGCAATAAAAAAAAGATGTCATAACAGGTAAAATGATCCTTTAATCCTTACTCAAGTCATTATTCTCATGGATTTTAATGTTAGAACTAACCCTGAATAAAAAAAATTACTCTAAATTTGGATTACAGGACAAGCCCCTACAAATATCTTCATGAAAGTATACATCCCTGTAGAAGAATCTATTATTAACAATAAGAATATGCATGAAACATTTTTATAACATGTAATTTTTATATGCACTCACTGGAGAGACTGAATACATAAAATATTAAAGTTTGGTTCTGGAGAAATTAGAAAAGATAGAACGCTATCCAAGTGGCAAGAATTAAATAGCATCTCAACACCTGAAAATTATGGTAGTAAAAACAGCATTCTCTGTTGGAAGATGAACAGAGTGGATTATCTCTACTATTTGACAATGTGGTTGACAGTAATAACTACACTAACATCTCAGAACATCCTTGATCTCACTACTTCACCTCTTTGATTTTAAGTTGACTGTGCCTTCAAAATTAAATATTGCTCTCATCACTGATGCTGTCTAATGTGAAGACAATGCACCACACTAATCCGCAAGCAGAATTTAGTGTTGTTCCCCTGCTTCAGAAAGCACTGGTTAGGGAGATCTCAACAGAGAGCAAATCAGAATCAAACAACAGAATATTCAGATACATCGCAACCAGTCAACTCAATCACATAAAGACACACTCATGCATTATTCATTCTCTGAAATCTGGGAGTTTTTCCAGAAAACACACCATAGACTAGAGATAGGGTGTATCAACTGTTTTAAATCAGCATGTTTTATCTAATACAATAACAATTTATTTACCGAGGATATTTATACCATCAGAGCTTTTCCAGGCTTAATTGATTCTTTTCATCAAGATCCTCTATACTGGGAAAACCGACTCACAAAGGAATTTGAAAAGAGACTATACTGAATAACTGCAAAATGATTTAGATAATAATGGAGTAAAGTTACAGATCTGTTAGCATTTCAATTAACGTATTCTTTTCCTTTAGAGCTATTCTACAAGGCTATCCTCACTTAAAGGATGGCAAAAGTAGTTGTTTTATTTTAGAAAACACTTACATGGACTTAAATAATCATTAATCACCAAAGCTAAAGGTAGGAAAGTCAGTTTGTAATATACCACTTTCATCGACAAAATTAATCATACAGAAAACAAAACATAATAACATAAGAGGTTTAATTATTAGAGTATCAAGAATGATACAAGTATAAATCAAGTACAATTGAGACCAGCAACATTCTCCTAAGCCTGCAATCAACCACTCCAGTGCCTTGAGTTTTACTGTGGTGAGCAAACAGGAGTGGATCAATGTCTACTCTTGCAAAACAGTGAGGTTATGTATTGCCAGCCTCAAACTTAAAATCAAAAGGTGGGCAAATTCTATTCTAATTATTCTAAAAATCAGATTAATGATAAAGCAATTGATGATCTGATTCATCATTTGAATTTTCAACCCTAAATCTCTCAATTCCAGGCGCTACTGTTTTAAGACAAACACCAATCTTAATTCATGAGATACAAAAGACAATTTAAATCAACAAAATTTTCTAGTCAGAAAAGCTGGAGTCAACCCTATGTCATCAGTAACTCTGGCTGACTTACTAGCAATCCAGATTCTTGAGCCAGTCTGAGGCCAGGGAAATCAGAAAAAGATAATTAACATTCCTGTTCATTGCAACAGAAAAGATGTTACAAAAGTTATACAAAAGATGAACACTTACAGATTAGATTCTGATCTGGTTGAAAAGAAGAATTGCAGAATAAAGACTTATATAAAAGCAAGGACCATTCCTAAYTGCCTGTCTTCAGATTCCTAAGTGCCTGGTAGCAGTGTAAAGGATTCTTCTGTTGTAGATGTTGTTTGGATAAATCATAGTGAGGAAGAAACTCAGAACAAATTCCTCTAACTTCTTGCAGCTGCTTAACTGAATACAAGCAAGCAGATGTTGCTGCAGCAGGTAAAGAACCTTTAAAGATGTAGTATATAATTATACTATTTCCTTCCATTTACATTGGAAAGATCTTCACACTACTGTCTGAAATCTTAAGTTTTCCAGACAGAAAAATTAGCCTGTACGGCAAGATTTTTTTTTTTTTTTAAAGGATAACCAACAAAATTCTACGGTAACGTAAAGAGCATTCATGATAGGCTTACAAAATTATTTGAAATCCCTTTGACAGAGAATGCAATTCCTGCTAAGCACTGGCCAGAATACAGCTGAATGATAAAGTAGCAGAGTGGAAGGGTACTAAGGAAATTAAAAGCACAGTTCCGCCATCACCTATTGCTAGATTTTGGATCTCCACATCATCTTATTTCTTGTACACACACTTCTTATCTACATATATTTCACCTCAACCAAAGGAGTTTTCTGTTTTTTGTTTTGTTTTGTTTTTTCCTTTTTTAATCCAAAAAGCCTTTTCCCTAGGAAGATAAGCATTCTCAAGTTGCAAACACCCCACGCTGCTGTTTCCTGGGGCCGCTTTTTCTGAGGCGTTGTTTCACAGCCTCTGAACCTTTTCCCAAACTAATCTTGCTGCAACTAGCCCCATTTCCTGACCATAATTACATGCCCTAGTAAGGCCCACTAGGCCCCAAAAAATTCTCTTTTAAGGCGAAATAACTTGTAGAAGGAACAAAATTCAAAGTGACAGCAGATTAAAGAATGATGGATATTAAAAGAGCTAAAAAAGAATGAGAGTGCAATTAACTGAGAACAAAATCATGTTTCTAAGCATATCAGTAACTCAAGAGTCTGTGACAGAATTGGAGTCTCCTCAACAAACTAAAAATAAAAAAGCAAGTAGGGAAACTACTTAAAAATGAAAAATTGTATCTTTACTGTAAAGGGTGTAAGATAAATATTGTTTCAGCTCCCAATCTATGATACAGGTACAGAGATAGAAATGTCATAAGAAGTGAAGCTGGAAAAAAGTGAGTCATGAATTGTCAGCCAGGGTCCAGTTCCAGAAAGGACCTGGTTGACTGTGGTTTGCCTGCTTCATTCAGGATCAACAGAAATAGTCAAGATAGTAATATAATATTCAAATGAGCTATAAGAACTGTAATTTAACAGCTCTCTGGGTTGAAATGAAAAATAGCTTCCTGTGTTGATTTCTGAATATTTCTTAAGTTTTTCTGCACATTTTATACAGAGGAAATAAGACAGCACCATTTCAGGGGAATTTTGCTTGTCTACTCAAACAGGTTTCTTCTTCAGAAACAGCAAAAAGATAACATCTAGCTTCTCCTTTCAAAAAGCTTGTAACAAAATCCATCACAAATGTTTATTAAGGAAAATAGTGACAGATGAGAGGTATGAGACCTCTGCTGACTTAAAGTGCTTAAGACGGAGAGTAGAGCAGAGAAAGGGTTTTTTTTGTTTGGGTTTTTTTGTGGTTTTTTTTTTTTTTTTAGGAAGGAGTAAATGAAGTGTCTAAATGTTTAGGTGGTATAAAATTGTGGTAAGCAAAATAAGAAGTAGTGGAGGAAACTGGAAGGGACCTATAAAAGACAGCTGATTGTGTATCATGACACAAGCGGATATGCAACATTTACAAATGCAAAGCAGTGGAGAAATTTTAAACTACAAGTAATGCCAGATTCTCAGTTAACTATAAAACTCAGAAGAAAGACCTGGACATYGCTGTGAAAAGTCAGTAAGAACATCTACTCCTTGTACAATACTGAGTTAAAAAAAAAAAAAAGTAGAATTAAATATGAGGAAATAAAAAAACTTCTGGAAAAAAAATGTAACCATAATGTAAGTGGGCAGTACAACCTCCTCTGTAATATTGTGTGTTCTTTTCACCACATTTTAAAATGACAGCAGGAATAGAAGCTGCTAAATGGATACGAACTGTCCTGTATTAATAAAATACAAACATTTTGCCCTAAGACTTTAGTCAGTTTCTAGTTGGCTGAAATATTTTCCCCAAAGATTGTGTATTTTTCATATATGGGCCAAAAATGAAACAATGTGTGGCTTAGCAAATTAAGATCATGATTGCTGTCTGTGTTCAATGACTTTAACCTTTCCTTATCTCAATTTCCTAGACTCTAGACAATAAAGCACTTTTGGATCTTTGGTTCAAAAATCTTAAGCAGACATAATTATTATTTGAATATTAATAAGCATCTAATTAGGCTAATCCTAAAAGTTATTTGTAAATGCTTACTTCAGTATAGATGAAAACTTGATTTGTAATCATTTGAGTGTGCAGTGGAAACCAATACATATCAGCAAAAGCTATTGCACTAACAGAAAGTGTAGCTACATCATTAAGAACAGTTTTAGCTGCTTGAGGCTTTCATAATCACCAGCATTTTATTTTTAAACTTTATTAGAAAACTGACTAGTGATTATCCTTGCACAGCTAAAGTGGGACAGAATCAACACCCCGTAGACCGTCTTCTCTGCTGTTTGTGATGAACACTAACAAGTTAGAAAAATCCATTTTGTTACTGCTYCCCAATTAGATCTGTTAAATGTTCTTTGAATGATGAAATTTAGTTTTAGTTTTACACCTAGGTATATTGCTAAGCTAATGCTTTTAATGGAAAAGACTATTGCACCATTAACATTACTTTCTATCATCAAAAGTGTTTGCATTTTCTTATCAAATTTCCGATTAAGCAAATTAAATTGTAATTGTTTCCTTCAAGGTTCAGTGCGAGTTATTACCCTCTACGTACTGCGCAACCGCCAGAACCCTAGCCGCTCGCTCGCACAGCAGCGGCTGACCTAGCTGCACGCTTCGGAAATCATGTCATTAATATCATGCTATGAGACAGCCCCTTTTACATGTGTGCTCATCAGAAAGCATACCTGAATAAAGTGAGGAACTGTCAGCAACTAATACTAATGCCAGCCACATTTCTTAATCATATCACAAAAGGCAATCTTCTTCACATTCATTTCAGAAGAAAGCCCCAAGTCACAGAAATGCAGTGTTTGATCAGTGAGGCTCCCACACAGACCACAGAGCCACATGTAACTCCCGCAGACCTTTTCAGAGTCACTGTTCCACTCTAGACTTGATTGGTAAATTCTTATACTGCTGCAACTGTGAGACGTTAAAGTTAAAGCAAAGACTGTCTCAGATCAGTTAAAGTATAGATTCTGAAATATTTTATTGTCATTAAAGACCATCTTCCATACACAATTAAAATAAAATATCCAAAATACCTTTTCCTTCTGCACTAGTGAACTTGGGAAATATTCATTCATTTTTTGTTCAGGCTGACCTCCGTCCTCCCCTTACCTTTTTAGCCTATCTTCATGTTGTATGTCTGTCTGCATTAAGCTTATAACCCTTTCCATTTGCAGATTCACTTAATCTTCAATTTAACTTGAATCTAAGTTACATATGCTTCAGTTTCATTAAACTGTATTTCCACATCTTAACAGTCTGGATCACCAGTCGAAATGAGTATTGAAAAATGTAAACAAGCATATAAAGATCTAGCTAATAGAGCTGTCATAAAAAACAAGAATAAACTAACCAACTAGATTATTTTCAAATTTCTCTATTCTTTGGGGGTTATTAGAAGACAATAAAAAAATTTAAAAAAAAAAACTTAAGATATTAAGCTGTTTATTAACAAAGTCAAAAACTTCTGTGAAAGAAGTTATCAGAGTTGGATGAGCAGTCTACCAGGACTGTCTGTTCAGTGCATCCTTAGTGGATACTTAGCTTTTCCAAAAAGCTAAACCTATTTCCACACCACCTAAACCATTATTTCACTCACTGCTGTTGCTCCAGCTTACACTGAAGGCATATTCTACCTTTTGCACTGTATTCTCTATCACTGTTTATTTCCACTAGCAATCGCTACACACATTTCAAGGCAGTGCTCCATGCCTTAAGGAACAATTTCAAACTGAGTAAAAGTTTTAGTTCTGGAGTAGAACACAGTTAGAAGAGAAGTAGAGCATAGTTAGAAGAGACAGAATGTACCACACACTTACATTTAGCATGTGTAGAGGTTTTCTTCTTCTACATGAAATTATTATTAAAGTTATACCAAAAATTTACTTGGAAAGGACAGAAAATCTAATTTTGCTGCCCTTTATATCAGCCACTCTGGAGTGAACAGCACTAAATCAGACCAAAGGCATTCTTCCCTAAACATTTAAAATAAAGTACCATAAAGGCTTAGGTTACATAAATACCTCTTGAAATAATTTTCCATAGCAACTGATAGCTATTTTTGCTATAGATAATTGCTTTCTGCTGCTATCTACTTTTCCTTTGATTCTTTCATAACACTTGAATACACTGAAAAATCCAAATAAAGATTTTGTAGCCACTGATGTCTAGGAGATTCTTTGCTTTCTATTGCAAAAAGACAGGACAAAAATTTCTGGACAAAATGCAAGCAGGGCCCTATTGCTAAACCAGGAGGAGCAATAAAAGAAACACATATCCTAGAGCTTTTAAATCATGGGAACATTCATTTGCAGTCAAAACACTGCTAGTTGATAGGAGTAAAATTGAGTTCTCCATATGGAATCAAGACTAATTTATTTTAATCAAGATAGCATTTCTTTAACAGTTAACAGTGACCCTCTTCAGGTCAAAAAAAAATTATGAAACACTTCATAGCAGCTATCAGTAACATTTTAGTTTCTTCATTATGGGGGAATGGGAAGAGGCTCTAATTACTGCATACAAATGTTTACATTAGTGTGAAAACTGCTAACTACCTTTAATTGCTAGCAGGAACTCATATGCTTTAGGGTAAATGAATAAGTATAAACACCTGTAACCAATAAATAATTTAGTTGTCATTCTCAAACCCTAGAGAAGTTAACTGCTGCTGACTCAGCATGCACAAAAATGAAATTGGTCTTCCAAAAGGTTTCAAAAAGCACCATGCTACAGACTACATACGACAAAGTATTATAAATCCATAGCACAGATTATTCTGCATTTTATTTGCATTTTAAAACACCAGTAACATCTAATACGAAGAAGAAAATCTCCAAGCCCAGTGTAGTGATTTTATTTCAAAAGCTAAGCATCTAAATTAACTGGCAATGGAAGTGCTCCTGGCATGAGAAACAAGTCACATCCCYGCACTTAAACTTTCAAGATCTGCTAAAATATCCCCCAAAATTGCATCCGACCCTGCTATGTAATTTTTTGTTTTCTAAATCCATTCAGGATGAAGAAAGAAATGAACACACAAAAAATATCCCAAATTATGCCAGAGCCATTGGTTGTCTTAATTTTTTGAACACCACATATAATTCCGAGAACCTTTGTCACTAAAGAAGCAACACCCTGAAGGAAGTGGTTTGTATTTATTTGAGGAACAAATTAGGTCAAACCAAAGATGTTGACAGTGAAGCAGCCTGAGTTGGATCTTTAATTAGTGACTGGTTTACACAATTAGCACTGGCTTTTGTTTTTTTCCCAGTTCTTTGGTTTATGGAAATCTGTGTTCACATGAGAGTAAGATTACCAGTGAACCATTTGTATACCAGTGATTACACTGATTGCCCATGACATCCATACGATGGTAATACTACCAAACTTGGGAGAGTCTAAAGGCACCACAAAGATTTCCAGTTTAGCAATCGTCTGTAATGGAGGCAACCAAATTTAACATGCAGGACTATTCTCTCTCTTCTGCTATGGTCATTTTAATAATGAGTAGCCAATTCACTGTACAAAATGGATTCTTAGTATACTAAAAACGACTAGCCACTGATGTCAGCCAGCCTCGATATCTTATGTTCAGTTGGGGGATTTTTAAGTCCATTTTTATGGCTATAAATCTTCAAGCAGTTTTCACTCAGCCCATTTGTTAATGCTGGCTGTAAATTCAGCTTGGTGCCCTTAATTTGCTACTTTTTGCATTCTTTACAAGTAATCTGCATTGCAGAATTTACTGTTCAACCAGAGACCTTCAGTTTCTGCTACTCAGATGAGCTCTACTTGTACTGCTGATTAAACATATTGCTAATGTTTTAGCTCACATATTTTCCTGGGTTACAGAGGCAGGCACATGTGTGTGTGCGTCTCAGTGGTAATGATTTTTGAATACTTATGAACTGATCCACATACATAGTATTGAAAAAAAACTGTTAAAATGTAAATTATGGAAGCTTGACAATATTATGACAAATTTGAAAAGGCAAAAGTATGCAGGACAGAAATATTTACCTCTGAAACCAGGAAGGGGAGGAAGAAAAAAAACAAAAATGGAACTAAGAAAACAAACCTGTAATGTTTACTAATAAAAATATAACAAGAAAATTACAAAGACTGATACAGAGTTTTGAAGTGATTAAGACAAATATATCATCTTACACTATTAGATGCAGAGGAAAAAAAAAATAAAATCACAGAATTGCATAGAATGGGTTGAGGTTAGAAGGGACCTTTAGAGATCATCTAGTCCAAACCCCTGCTCAAGCAGYGTCACTTAGAGCACCTTGCCCAGGTCCCTGTCCAGCTTTTGAATATCTCCAAGAAGGGAGACTCCACAACCTCTCTGGGCAACCTGTTCCAGCATTCAACTACCCTCACAGTAAAGAAGCTTTTCCCTCGTGTTCAGATGGAATTTCCTGTGTTTCTGTTTGCACCTGTTGCCTCTCATCTTATCTCTGGGCACCACCGAGAAGAGTCTGGCCCATCCTCTTGACACCCTCCCTTCAGATACTTATACGCATTAATAAGATCCCCCCTCAGTCTTCTCTTCTCCAGGCTGAACAGGCCCAGCTCTCTCAGCCTTTCCTCGTAAGAGGGATGCTGCAGTCCCCTAACCATCTTTGTGGCCCTTCGCTGGACTTGCTCCAGTAGTGCCACATCCCTCTTGTACTGGGGAGCCCAGAACTGGACGCAGTACTCCAGATGGGGCCTCACCAGGGCTGAGTGGAGGGGAAAGATCACCTCCCTTGACCTGCTGGCAATGCTCTTCTTAATACAGCCCAGGATACCCTTGGCCTTCTGGGCCACAAGGGCACATTGCTGGCTCATAGTCAGCCTGTAGTCCACCAGGACCCCCAGGTCCTTCTCTGAGGAACTACTTTCCAGCAGGTCAGCCCCCAGGCTGTACTGGTGCAAGAGGTTATTCCTCCCCAGGTGCCGGACTCTGCACTTCCTTTTGTTGAACTTTGTGAGGTTCCCCTCTGCCCATCTCTCCAGCCTGCAGCCTGTCGAGACCCCTCTGACTGGCAGCACAGCCCTCTGGTGTATCAGCCACTCCTCCCAGTTTTGTATCGTCAGCAAACTTGCTGAGAGTGCACTCTGTCCCTTCATCCAGGTCACTGAGGAATAGGTTGAACAACAGTGAACCCAGTATTGACCTCTGGGGGACACCCACCTCACTGTCCAGTCATCTAGCCCGCACTTCCTGAACTTGCCTTAAATCTATTAAATGGATTTATTAATGCAAAACAGTAACTAGAAGAACTAAAACAATAATGAGTATGTTATAAAAATTAGGACTAAAGTATGGATCATCAGTAAGTCCATATTAAAAAAAAAAGCGCAGTCTGGAAAAGGCACCTCATGCAGCTAGGAAAGGATAAGAAGGGGTCAGGAGCAATATATCAAATTGATACACTACATGGCTCATATGCCTTTTGCCCAAGCATCCACAAATGAAAGGTCATATTTTACATATTTCTGCAGAGGAACATGAAATGGTAAACCAAACAGTTATAGTCCTGCTGGAGCAGGCAGTTAGACAACCACTGGGGAATTAATACATTCTGGGGAGGAAAAAAGAAGAAAAAAAACAGATAAAAGAATTACATTCTAAAACCTTTGACAGAAGTTCCAGCAGAGATTCCAAGGAGAGATTTTGGCACTGAAGACTGAAACACCCCTTCTCTCAGATGTGGTTGGCATATGAGGAATAACAGAATAGAAGAATTTGTCTGCCACCACTTATAGCTGTTGGATAACAGATCTTGAATCTCCAGGGTTAGCAAATTGTCACAAGCCCTATGTTAACAGAAGGAGTACTTTATTCTTGAAAATACTTGCTATTTCTGGAAGGTAAATAAGATACTCAAATCAAGTAAGAAAAATTGTGAAGGAAAGTTAGTATTCCATTCTAGTTTCTCTTTCTGTAATCATTTGTAAAATATATATTGAAATAATAAAAAGACAATTAAATCATTCTTGGGTAGACTGCATATATTCCAGTTGGATCAAGAAGAACGCTAGACTTTGATTAACCTTCAGTTGTTAACTTTGCTGACCATTTGGCACCATTTGTTCAATGTTAGGAACAACCCTGAAATGACCAAACAAATTCCAGAACAGGCTAAAGTTACCTTTCATTACAGGATCTTTCCATTTTTGCCCTAAGACTTTGGGAGCTCTTGAACAGTATTTCCCTTTCATTACTCATATGATGTTGAAGAGTCAATCACACCTCTGCTCAAAAAGATAACTCCTCTTGCGCTTTCCATTCACTCTGCTCTGCAGGGCTTCTCAGCAGGTTTTTCTTTTTTTTTTTTTTAACTATGTATATTGAATTCCATCACAAAAGCAGTTCAAAGGTTTCTGCAATTATAATTTATCCATAAAAAGTGAATGGGGTCATAACCTCCTCTACCAGCACTATGATTTCTTTGTGAATGGATTTCATTTTAGAGATACTCCTAGTGTTTTTTAAAAGAATTCTATGGCCAGGAACCTTTGGAACAGAGCTTTTAAAGTTATTTTAAACTATTTTTCCAAAACTGTGCCAGTTTCTTGGAGGTGTGCAATAGTTTTCTACTAAAAAAACAACTGATCTCCACTCAAATAAAATCAACCAATTTAAGTTCCTACTTTTGGCTCTCTCTCTCTCCTGTGGATATACTGTTACCCACTAAGGACAGTAAAACCTTGTATGCTTGGGAAAATGGGACATTTCAACTACATCTGTTCAAAACTGTTTAGAACTCTCTCAGTTAGGCTTCTGTAACATAAAATCAAGGGTCAAAGTAGAATCCAAAGCAATATAAACCCTAAAAGCAATATAACTCCACTAGGGAGTTTTCTTCTTACATTTTACAGTGAAACAGGTTCTTTCAAGGTTTCTTCATTCTCTTTCAGTCCTTTATAATGAAATGTGTTTTTTTTCCAGGTTTGTTCCTTGCCAAGGCTAACATAAAAACTGATAGGCTACATAGTCTATAGAGATAAGAGATAAACATAACCACTGCATAACCCAGCATTTCTGAACTTCAGGGAGAGCTGAATATAGGTCTGATTTTTTGGACAACCTTGCTCTACTATAGTAGAGCAACCTACCACACACTAGATCCTAATCTGGCTAGGAGTATTTCTAGTTGAGGACACATCAGGGCCACGGTGGCTACTTTCTTTTTCTTTCTTTTTTTTTCCAGCTGTTATAGGGGAAGACATAATGGTGTAAAAGTCTGAACTCTGAAAAGTTTGGAGTGGAATCTACATGTTGTAATGTATATTCATTTCAAGCAATTGACAAGCAATAAAATCACTGAGTCTGTCAAATTCTGGCACTTTTTTTCCATTTCCACAAGAAGAAAGTTAGCACAACCTAAGACCAACCCCTTAAAAAGTATATCCAGAGTACAAATAGAACCTGAACCATGTTTTCTAGATTAAATGACATTTCCATTAGCCCTTTGGATTACTCAAATGTTATTTATCCCCTAGGTTCCTGTTATAGAAATTCTCACCCTTTAGTATTTATTCACTGCCCATAATTTGCTCTCCTATAAAGGACTGAAAGACAGAACATTGTTAATGACTTGGTCCTGTGACCTGAAACAAATTCATGATTGACTTTGATTCCTGCTCTCAAAGTCTAGAAACAGTAAAAAAATAATAATAATAAAAAAATAATAATAATACACAAACATTTAAAGAAAAGTTATACACATACATTACATCACCTTAGCAAGGGTGAAAAAAATCATAATAAAAAAATAATATATTACATCAGCAACTATCAGAAGTATTAACAAAACTCAACATAGCTGAGTTCTTTGAATTCACCAGTACATCTGATTTTCAATAAGAACAAAAGGAAAAAAATTGCAAAATCCATTTCAGCTGTAACTCAACTTCCAGTATTCTTTTTTGCCTTTTCATCATGTTTATGGAATGACTTTTGCCTTTGTAAACCTGAGTGAGAACAACTTGATGTTGGTATTGTACTTTATTCAAATGAAAATGTCAAGCTAAGTAAGGAAGCAATAAAAAAACAAGGAAGAAATACAATGAGAATTTATAAAACGATGTTAGTAGGCATCTTGTTTCTCTGATGTTCAGCATTGTCTGCAAAAACAGAGAGCCAGATTAATGAAAGATATGAGGAGACGTTTTTCATGTATACAGTTCTAACCAATAAAACCACTCTAGTACCTACTTCCATATTCAGCAAAATACTTCTAGTACCCATTTTTCACATCATGCATTGATTAAAAAATAGCAAGTGTAGTTATTTAGCAGCATTTGATATTATTTAAGTTAATAGTGGGAAAAACTTCTAATGTCTGGCCTTATGGTTTTCCCTTGTGTGCAAGCGTGAAGGTATTGAAGCGTAACTTAGTAGTCTCAGGATCTGCTTCTGCCTACGGATGTAACAGCAATAATGTGAAATGACCCTGCTACTTGCATCACAAAATGGGGGGGGGGGTAAATAATAGTTATAACCTGGAATTCTAACCCCTGCAATAACCCAGAGGGTTACTAAGCAAGTATAAAAACAAACAAACACACACACACCACCACACACTCAGGATAGCCTTTAGTGCTGTTCTGGCCTGCAGCAGGAGCTGAATCAGTCCCTAAAAAAGCAAAGCACGATAGCAGTTTTGTCCAAGAATGTTTATAGTGGAATACCACCTCTCACATTTGTCTCTCAATCTGTGCCAGTTTACGTACAGCATTTCATGTACATTTGTGGCTCAGTGCTGGAACACCGCATTACTGATCGCTTTCTCCTCATAGCAAGTAACACATTTCTTTTGCATATGATTTCTGTTAACAGATATTGTTTGAGACTATTGATGTTAAAGCAGGCTTTAGCTGCCTGTATTGCAACACTACAGACTTATCTTTCCCACTGCAGATATCAAGATGTTCTGTTTACCCACGTTCTGTCCTCCTGACATGACAAATTGAAACACGAAGTAGTAGATCTGGGATTCATGATGTGCTCTGAAGTGACCCAAGTTCACTAAGCAATGTTGACATTGGAGGCACTGGGTCCTGCTGCCGCATGTTCTTCTGGAAACATGCGTGATTCCTATTTTTTCAGTATTTGTTCTTTATTTGCTCTTAGGTTCTTCCCTGTTCAGAACCACTGTTTGGCATGTTTGAAAGGACCTAAGGCAGACAAAGTACTGCRGACAAGTAACTTTCTCTGAGATTCTTTAAATGTCAGGATGGCTCAACAGCAACCGTGTCAGAATACCCTGCCTAACACAGGAGAGGCAAGATAAAACTAAGCAAGAGGAAATGTGGGAAGCAAAGCAATTAATACTTTTAACGGACATGCAAATGACAAAAATGTTTCCCTTTTCTCCAAAGTGGCATGTTCCAAGGAATACTCACAATGGAAAAGCTCTTACAGACCAAAGAGCTAATGGAAAAAAAGAACACTCCCCCCTCCCCCATAGTCAAATAATCACATTTATCTCTAGTATTTCCTTAATTGTTCATATGGAAGAGAACTCTGCTCCTTGAGCCACTCAGATATACTTCCCCATCTTCTCCAGCATACTTTGTCATTTACAATATTAACAGTTCCAAGCATCCACTCCCCTCCATCCCCCCCAAAAAAATTCATTTTGTTCCTCTCAACATCAGTGAGAAAGGATTTAGAAGATTCTTTGTTTGCCCTCTTTTTTCAAACCTGGAGACTGCAGTTGGATTATGCTTTCAAGCTTTCTTTGGAAATAACACGTTTAGAAACATTTAGCATGTGTAAGCTGAGATTCTTTTTTAATACCTGGCACTTCTAAAATTCAGGATAAAAACATAAAAATGTAATGTAGCATTAAAGTGACTGTAGCACCTCCTTAGATCGTTAGAATGCCCCATGTTTCAGCCAGCCTCAGGCTGTTGACTATTTATCTGCTGCATGTGAAAATGCTCCACAGTGCTTCCACATAGTTTAGTCATGACTATTAGCTCCATTTCCATTGATACTTACTCTCATTTGTATCTGTTTCTTCCTTAGCTGGTTCCTTCTATTCACCATTTTTGCTTTCTGTATGTTTTGCTATTCTTTTATCCTTAAAGGAGCATTCCACATCCTATTAGTCACTGTCCCCTCATCCTTTAAATTCAAAGAATCCCATTTCACCTGCAAAATCTCTACACCAATCTTTACAGCATAAGGCAAACTCTTCTCCTGCTAATGCAAATCCAGTACTTACAAACTGTTTCGGACATGAAGAAGTGAGAACAAGAAAATTCAATTCTGACATCTGTATGCTTTACTTTATCTTATTTCTTCACTTCTCATTAGCCAGCAGTATTAATTTGATTAGGCTTCATGGCAGACTACTTTTTTTTCTCCTTCATACAACACATTTTGTGTAGTCCACTGTGTAGCAAGCGTTGAACACTAATTAAAATTTAAATCAGGATAGAATTTTTTTTTAATCTGTTTTATATTGGTATGAGTGACTTAATGCATTAAAGAACAATAGCGAATTTCTCCCCCCCGCCTTGATATAATACAAAGTATTATATATATTCATAAGTGTTTCTATTTAAAAACAGTATTTCTGTGCCTTGGCAAGATGGAAGCCAGACATTCACAAGTATACAATAGTTGGAAATAACTTTAATAGCTTCATTTTAATTAGATCAAAATTAAAGTTACATTATTTTTTTATTTGACCCTTTATAATCTTGTGCGTTTCTACAGATATTCCCAACTGACAGTAGAAAATTCATTCTCTAAGGGGCTCTACAGAAAGGGCCAAAAAAGCCATCTAGAGCTGCAGTCTCTAAAACTCCCCTAAAAAGAAGGAAAATAATGACCCACTTGGAAAGCATCCCTACTACAATTCATCAAGCACTGGCTGAAGATAACAGTATATGCATAGAATCTCAAATAGGAGACAGTGGGGATCTGCTGTATAAGCTAACTACGTTCCTTTCAAAAACTCTCTCATGTGGGTACAGGCAGCAATCAAGTAAAACTGGTCTCTGTTTATGGTTGAAAACCAGAGCCAGGATTGCATACACAGTCTTTAGGACCGGCTGACTAAAATTCAACCTATCACAATTTTTCAACAATGTAATTACTTTTCATTCAGTGTACACAGATGCATGTGTGTGTGTGCATACATACGGTGTAATATGGACAAAAACAACATTAAAATACAATGAACTTCCACAGCTCTGCTTACAATATATTCTTACCCTTCTTCTATGGTCAAGTGGTACTCCCATGAAAGATAGCTTCCAAGGATTGCAGCAAGAGCGAGATAAAGGCATACAGGAAAATTCCCTTTCATTTTTACAAGCTTGCTGAGCATCTGTAAAAAGGGCAGTGAAGACACCCTTCCAAGATCAAATACTTCTGGAAAGCATTAGTTAATATACCAAACAACCCAGGAATTGGTATATTCTGCCACATAAAAATTGTCATTTAGCTTATTCTTGACAGGCTAGGAATGACCTATTTAAAAGAAAAGAGACAAAACCTGAGCACAAATTGGATTTGGTGTAACAGGAAAGGAAAATACCCTTTAAGTATTCTCTGCTTTAGGGTGTGACTTTGATAGGAAAAATGCTAAGCTTCTTCAAACATTGAAAATAGAAATGAATTGTGGCAGATTTAATCAAGTAGTAGTAACACAGTAGTGGTAAACTGGATTCAAGTTTTCCTCTTTATTTCTTTGTCTTGGGCAGGGGGTAATTACTTGATTCTTCCTTTCAAAGTCTATCTTTCTGAGCATCTATACTGTCATCCAATAACTTTGCCACCAAAATGGCATGTCATGAATCTCTCAACATTCCTAATTTTAGCAAGATAACCACTTACTTTCACAGTCTATTTCAAACTGTGTAAATATATTTCAAGAAATACTATTGAGTTGCACATACTTCTGTATAACATACAGAGCTGTAGGAACTACTAATTTCTTTTGCCTCTCAGATTGGTTTGCTATTATTTACCAAATAGGATTTTCTTTCCCTCATGTGTGCAGAAAAGTGTTTTAGAAGTGTTTTGTCAATTCTTAAAATTTTCACATACCTCAGTATGTATTATTCAACTATCACAATCATATATCTATTATTTTCCCATTTAAGATCTATGTAAGCAGTTTTGGAACAGGAAAAATAACTAGTGGTTTACACATCAGACATACAGTACAAAAATAACACAGCAACCTAACAAAGGCACAGCAACTACTGAAGAATTAAGGTACTCAAAGCTATTTTACAGATACTCTCCTGTAATTAACATTTTCACAGACACTACATTGATTGAGTACTTAAAGTTAAACCTGGTTAGTTTTGTAACAAATATCCAGGTGAATATGTAGTCCCTGCTGCTGGCTCAAACCTTTTCAGGGCATAGACCAAACTGAGTTTTGCTGCTCCGAAAAGCCTTATTTTCAGACTAAGGCTTGACTAGGGATGAGCAACTCCTGTTATAGGAAGGGATGCAATAGAGAATGAAAGAGGCTGGGACAGAGAACTGCAGAGCCTCCAGAGTCAGACTTCTTCATACTGTTACCAAGACAAACAGAGGGTTTAAGCACCACTACTGCTCCTGAGAGGAGCGGCCATCCCACCACTGGAAAAAGGCTGCCCTCCTCTATGTTGACCTTTCCCTCTACAGCAGCAGCAGCTCAGCTCTCTAGAGCTCTAATGCAGCCAAATTAGTCAGAAAAACCATTCTGCTGCCCTAGGCAACCGCATGTATGACTTTTTTTTTTTTTTTTGTAAACATGAAACTTTCCATAATGCCCTTCTCTGTTTGTAGATGTTATACAGCACAGGTAGATTTTTGAAATCCCACCATTAAACAGCATTTCTTCCTAGCATCCAGTTAACATAACGATAATCATGACAACATAACAAGACCCTGTTCTGCTCACAGGCATAAGAGATTCAGTACCTTCTACAGACCCTTCTCCATAGAGCCCACAATCATATTTTAGACACTGTGCACTCATCTGAGCTCAAAATTAAAGTTTGTACACAATCCTTACTTTTGTACTGTATTCCATATTTGGATATTAGTAGTATTTCACTTGCCCTCCCTCCCCCATCATCATTAAATATGTCATGGCGGGTTTAAAAAAAAAAAAGTATTATTTCCCCTTGGAAATAAGCATTTCAAACTTAGTCTGTCAAATAATAAAGTATTTCATTGTATTTGACTTTATTAAGAATATAACTTCCAATGTATATGCTCACTTCCAGAGTTTCTGAGTTTATGTATGTTGAAACTGAGCAAGTGTGACATAGTTCTTGGTTCCCTTGGGAACAATATTCAGAGCTCATTTGAGTTGTGACCTCCTTATGCTGCCAAGGAGTATTAGTATTTTTGTTGGATCCTTAGAACAGAGATACAGAGCGAAGGACAAGGGCAAAAAATACAACCCTTTCACTTCACAAATGAAAAGCAGATGAGACACTGCTTCATTTCAGGATATACACTGTTGGCTCTTTATAGGATCTGCCCCATTTCATAAGCCTTATTGGAAACATTACCCTTTTTCATAGTAAAATATTTTAGATGAACTCTGCACGAAGAACCCTACAGCTGTCTACAACACAACTTGTAATCTGAAATATATAAAAATGCTTCAGTAGAAATAAGAATGCAAATTAACTTCAGACATGATTTTGCAAAATGGATGGCAGTTTAGAATAGCATACTTTCACAAATGCTGTAACACTGCCTGCTGTTTCTGATACCACCACCTGACAGAGTCACAAAGATCAACAGCACTGTTACATTAAAAGGCTCAGTTACCATTTCTCTGCTTACAATACATGATTTCTTGCAATTTAGCCCACAACTTGGGCCCTGTGTGTTACACCGCCACAAACAGTATTTATACAGCCTTTCCCCATCTAATCCTGACTTTTAAATTTTACTTCTAACACGTCCTTCTTTCCATCACTCAGTAATTATAAAATCCACTCTCCTGCACATATTTCATATGTGTATTATGACCAGGCTCTCTTCCCAGCAATACTCATGTTTCCTTCCTGTTAAGTCAAGATAGGATAAATCAGTGAATATTTTTCTGTATCCCTTCTTTATTCTGTCATGGGTTATATTCCCCCTCTTCCAGTCTTTATTTTACATCTTATGGAAGGAATGGCATGAATAGTTGTAGGGTGCATCTGTAACTGACTCTTCATTACAAGATGCATCTATCTTGTTATTCTATCTTGAATTACCACTCATTAGTATAGTGGTTGTGAGAGCTGACCTTAAACATCTGTGTGGGCATCTATTATTAAGGCACCTATATGGTTTCAATTACTGCCATTTGATGTATGTACTCTCTACTGTATTTATCTCTACAAAAAACCTCCTGAAGTAAATAACTCCATTTTACCGGAGGGAAACTTGTATACACCCGAGTGACAAAAATGCCATTTCAAGTTCTCTTAGCAGTACACAAGTTGGGCTTGGGAAAGTTCAGGTCCAAGCTTCATCAGTAGCGTAGGCATCCTACCAATTAGGCACATGGTCACTTGGTTACAGGTTCATTGGAATAGCAGGGAATTAAAAATTTATCCTTTGAGTCCAGAATTTCAGCCACTAGATTCTCTTTTATACCATCATGACAACACGTGTAGACATTATGCAGTTTCATCCATGAAAAAATTTTACAAAAAGAAAACATCTGGTTTGTGAACTGCAGCTTACGGAAGCCTTCTTCAGTTATGATCAGTTTCTGAATCCAGTAACAGGAAGTGGCTGACAGGCCCAAAACCTGTTTGGAGAGACTGATTAGATACAAGTGAATTTTCCTGCAGAGCAGATAATCAATACATTTCTATTAACACAGTTTAATTTTTAATAGTGCTGTACTGAATCACTGTGAGCTTATTAGATTGTCTCATGACTTTGAGACTATTGTATTCAAACATGAAAATGAGTTAAGGGCAAAAAGGCCTGCTCCTGGAGAGAATGACAAATATGAGATCTGTTACTATTAGATTTCAAAGCACTTAAGTTTGCCTTTTCCTGTGTCATTTTTTCTAAAAAGCAGCATTGAACTTGTTCCTTTTGAGTAGGAATAATTCATGATTGCTTTATCTAATTTTACTGTTGTACTACCAGAGGTTCTGCTTTGCAATGCCTTTTTCAGAGCAGGACAAAATCTCTTTAAAGCTCAATCTGCTAATCAACAAACCATGCTTTCAGGTTTAAGTCTTTGTTAAATGGAGCTGCATAAAACTGTTTTAACATACCCATAAAACAGCAGAAGATGCAGTATGTTCATAATGATGATTTTCTTTTAATTTCATAAACATACACTAAGATGCATTATAGCCTATCCTTAAACACACTGCTGCTGTAAACTAAAGACATGACAAATCAGGTCCAAGTAAATTTTGTAGTCAACCATGAGAGGCAGCATACTGTGAAATAAAAGCAGCAAGACATTAAGACATAAGAGACAACTGCAAGCGCTGGCCAGTAAGGTCATTTCCCAATAACCCTCTCCAAGGGCTGAGAATTATAAGCAAACCAGGTTTACCTACCCACAAATGAGTGGTTTCACATGCTCACTGAAAAAAAGGAAGACTGGTCAGAGGAGCTGCGAGACAGATAATGAGATGATACAAAGCGTCACAGGCACTAATGAAAAAGCACTAAGAAAGGACAGGTAACAACAGAGAAGAATTTGAACTGAGCCTAATATAACAAATATCTTAAAATATCAGTACATAAAATTTTTCCTGAGATACTGACTCGTTGGCCATCAGTCTCACAGTGTTTCATAGATTTGACAGCTACTAAAAACTGATCCAAACTCCAATCAAGGTAACAAGAGATTCTGCACAGGCCTCAATTAGCTTTGGATCAAGCCCTATGAGAATTAACAATCCTCTAGACAGTCGTCATTTACAGATACATGCCTAGAGAATAGAAAGCTTTGGCATCTTCAGAACGAGCAAAGCTATTCTAATTGAACACAAGGCCACTCACATCTTTTTTTTTTTTTTTGACAATGATTTCATTAAAATTCTGCTAAATCAGGCTTGCCTTATCGCTGAACTAAACCTGAAGGTAACCTTAAAAAAGCTAAATGTAGAGGAAAAGATAACAGAGGTGACCTTGAAGAATTTCAAGGTCAACAAAAACATCTGAAGAATTTTAGTTCTGTAATGGAATAAAACATGTTTTATCTCTATCAAGAAAGTTACATGTAAATACAGGCTATGAATGATAACTGGACCTAGACTTTCAGTCCTTCAAAAAATCTAGAGGCATTTAGGTCCAAATCTTTTGGGGCCCAATGCAGAAACAACGGCAGAGATCAAGTTCAGATGCTGCTCCTGAATTAGACTCATCTTCAGAACTGAGGGGCTGGGTAGCTGTCCCCAAGGATGAAATATCTTTTGATGTCTCAAAAGATGTATTAGAGTCATTTTTGCCCTTGAAAAGTTCATTTGAAGAACAGTATGAGTCATCAACTACATAAAAAGGAAGGAAAAGAAAACAAACAGAACAATGAAAACAACCCACAGAACCAGTTCTTCAAACTAACAGTTTGTGTAATCTTGTGGCCCCAGTTCTCAGACTGGGCAGAACCAGAGGTAATGCAGAAGCTGAGAAAGAAGACAAAGATGACGATGAAGGGGGGAGATTAAAAAAAAAAAAAAAAGAAAAGAAAAAATAGAAATAAAAGTGATTAACATTTTTTAAAACCCATTCCAAAAAAGATACAACTTAATTCTTTGCAAACCATAAGTTGGGTTTTTTTTAAATCGTTATGTGACTTATGTTAAGCCTTGATATCCACCTCTTCAATATCAAGTAAAAAATATATTTGATTGATAATCTTATTCTTTTTATATACAGGATGACAGTTGATTAAGACAGCATTATCAAGCTCCAACAGTCAGGTTGAGTAACCGTGGCCAACTGTCAAAAGTTGTAATGAAAGCAGAGATATCACTATAATCAAAAACAACAGGAAATGAAGAAAACTGAATCCTAATTATTTGTGATTAGTTTCTCCTTTCCAAAAAAAAAAAAAAAAAAGTTGACTTGCAGTTAAAATACAATGAGCAGCACAATGATTCTAGTTTTTTATATGAAGTGCATTACCCCAAGTTCAAGCCAGCTGTAAGCCTGTGATGCAATGGCAGCTATTCCACATTTGTGGGACACAAAGCCATGAGGTAAGTTGAATAGCTTCCTATTTAATCAGATATAGGAGACAGAGGCAAACTGTCAATAGCTTAGCTACACATTGGCCTTCTGTATCAGTCAAAAGACTCCAGTTCAAAATAGTAGCCTGCACCTCTTTTGAGCCCCTAGTGTCCTGCAAATCTTTTTAATGGAAGATGGAATTATATTTTCCCTGAATSCATCCTTAACATCCTATAACCCCTCAAATATTTCACATTGCCCTCTAAACATGTTCCTTGTAAGATGCCAGACCCACGAAAGTCCTTAGAATCTCTGATRAGACTTCCCTAGATTTGCAAGTAAAAAATTGTTATAAAGAGATTGATAAATTCACTTTAATGAAACTGAGTAACAGTATTTACCTTTCCTGAAGAAGTGTACTTTGCGTAGGCGTACTCCTTACCCTTACTTAATAAGCACCTACCTGAGGTAATGGATAAGTGTTTAAGTTTACAGAGTACATTTTGAAGACATATCTGCTGATCTAATAAACAGATGATCTAAATAAACAGATGGTTTGAGACCCCACAAAGAAGAACTTAAATAGAACTTCCCTAATTCACAGGAAAAACAACAACAAAAATACAGAGAAACAAAATCTTCAACACATACACATTACTAAATAACTAAGCAATATAAAGCCTCAACAACCCGAGTAGAAACATGTCCTGCAGAAGGTGTGATGTATACAGTAACTGAATTACAAATGCCTGGATTTTAACTACCAAGAGTGAATAAAATGCTAGCTATAGTGAAATTCRTAAGGAGACTATATATCTACCCCAGAACACAGCCATTTCTGGTCCATGATAAATTTGAATCAAATTAAAACTCAGCAGTAGAAATACTGTTTTTCAACAACTAGACTGGACAACATATTAAAATATGCTAAATAGCATGGTAAATTCTACATTGCTAGGGAAAGTAGTAAGATGGGCTCATATGCTAAACCTCTAGATTCTAAAATACAGTTTGAGGTTTCTTAGACCATAACCAGGTCCCTGAGCTACCAATTCTCACCACATGAAGTATTTAAACCACAAGCTATTCCCCCTCAAACCACACCCTACAAGCTCCCCCCCCCCCAGTATTAAAAAGGCTCTAGCATTTAACAGAATGTTGAGGTTCACATTAGTTCGATGGCAGTACTTGTCTTCAATATCTGATTAGATTTAATGACCTTATACTGAAATCTTCACATTTTAGCTTGAGAAGAAAAAGCTCCAAATCTAGACTGAACTCCAAAATATGTGTACATTAATCATAGTGTGGGTTTKTTTTTTTTTTTGGCTAAACAAAGGTTTTAATTATATAGGTCCGTTTGTTCTGTTTGTTTCCTAATTGCATGAAAATGGCAAGTCTCCCAATCCAAGCTCTTTCCCTCTGAAGAATTTAACAATACATTTGGACAGGCACATATATTTATTTGGAGACTACACAATGAATAAAATCCCATTTGCGCTTAACAGAGCAAAGTTTGCCAGAATTCAGTATGTGAGCCAAGGCTCCACTCTCTGCTAATGGCAGAAATGGCTCTCCCTGCAGTCAAGTACTGGATTATGCATTTTTCTCTTGGCAAGAATAAACCTGGAAACACCCACAACACCTGTTGTTTATTATAGATGGTGATATTGAAAATAGACACTTTCCTACTATGAAAGAAAAAAAAAAAAAGGAAAAGGAAAAAAAGGACCATGTGTATTGCAGGTAGGAGAAGGGGAGAGGGGAGAATTACAGACAAAGATGGTAACTGAASTTCTCCCAACTGATCCTGCTAAAAGTACTTAACTTCAAAGCGCATTTATATTACAACTTTCACCTAAGAAGCTCAAAACACAAGCACAAAATGTGAAAGCTTCTGTAGAGATTGCTAAAGATTGTTAAAGCGGGTTACCAAGCAAAAAGAGATGAAGAGATGTACGGAGGCCAGGAACAAAGCCAAGAAATTCCAATTCTAATGACGAGGCAAATGACCAGAACTGGAAACTTGGTTAAGTCTGCACTAATGTCATGTTGCTCAGTGAAAATTCTCCTGATATATAACTAAAATCAGTACTCTTTTCTATAAGCTCTGTAACTACTTTCTAGATCCTGGTCGCATGGGAATATTGAAACACTACCAAGTAACTGGGTTAGGGAATGTCAGCACCTTAAGTTATTATTTACTCAGAAGGCAGAATCTCTGAAAATAACCTACGCCCTTAAAGGGGAAATATAGCAAGATCTTTGAGCCCTGCGATATATTCCTACCCCTATTTGTTTAGGCTAACAGTCATAAATCCCTTTTCCTGAATGATACCCCTACTCTTTTTCCTGTAGAAATCATCTCGCAATCATTTCTTGGGTAAAATCCTTCTGCAGCCAATATCAGAAATTGGATTGTTTTTTCTTTACCCTCAGCTTTTGAAGTGCTAATGGAATTATGATGGCATGTATTAATTCCTGCCAGAAAGATCTCTGATCCTGACCTGGTTCACTCCTTTTGATGAAATAGCTCAGTGAGCATCTCTTTCAATAAATCAGTTTACATTGTAAATAACAGCAATAATAATTATATTGCAGAATAGATACTAGTCATTTCTTTCACCTTGCTAGCAACCATTACAGTATGTAGTTCCTATCAACACAATGTGTACCTCATAACACAAATCACTCTCTCAGGATCATAGTGATTAGGAAAATTATTCCTTTAATCTTTTTATTCTGGGGAACTAAGGCACAAAAAAAAAAGTATTATAGTAAATCTAGAAATATCCAGACATTAAATGATGGCCTACAAAGTCTATAAAATGTCTAATCTTTAAGATTCCTCTCCTCCTCTCTTTTGGCAAGTGATCTCAGCAAAAGGAATTTTCCTACTTCTATTAAAGGGATCTTAAGATCATTTATTCATGGGTACTCAGGACAGCGGGTACAGGGGCAGTGTGCATCAACTTCAGCCCTCTGCTCACGAATCTGGACCACTCCTTCAGTACTTTCTTTTTCTAGTCAGCTTTTCTAACATTCTTCCTGATTAAACTATGATTTCTCCCATTAMTCACACCCTACAACCCACTATCACAATGGAGAACTCATCCTCCTAATACGTTTTAATATGCCTACTCTGCTATAGCACACTTGATGTATTTTCCCCCTTCTAAAATTGCCTTTGCATTTCTCTAACCCATCATAAAAAGAAGCAAACCTAATTTATGGGTATTTTTGTATATCCCAGCTCCAAATGTGGCTCCCACTCCCTCTGACTGAAAGGCAGACCTGCTCCAAGCTGTCAACAGAACAGAGTCAAGCCGAGCGGCGGCATGATGTCTGCAGGTAGGGCCAGACCTGTCAGTTCTGCCGTCGTGACAGCAAGCAGGAAACAAGGGGCAGAATTCTTCCTATTTTAATTCCAGATTCACTACATTGCGAATCCAAGACTGATTCAGAAATGACAAAATACAGTATGTACTTCAAAAAAACCTAACACAATGGCAGGATAAATAAATGAAGACTATCCATATTAATATTGGAAGCCTGAGAGCAGACTACATATTTTTCCCTCACTTGGATTCCAGACTGAGACTGAAATATCATGGTTAAGCAGAGGAACAATAAAGAGAAAAAGAGTTTGATTTAAGAAAAATCATATATATTCTAATATTACTATTTATTAGCATTTCTTGCAATACTTTTAGATTCTAATAACCCCAAAAGACCAACATGCACCTTGACAAAACTATCCACATTTTACCCTAAGTAAGATTTAGTTGGATGAGTTCCATTTAGGTTATCAAATATTTGCTCTGATGCTAACAACTTTCCAGTGTTGCCCAAATCAAGTACAAAAACTGAATTTTTGAATTTTGTCAGATAAGTATTACAGATTTAAATATTTCAGCTTCTGCCATAACTGATATATAATGTTATTGCAAGAAACTGGAAAAAGATCTGGTCAGCTGCCAAGACTAAACATGCACTAAATTTAGTATTTTGCATCTATGATATATTTATACTCATTCTCCCAACTTGTATATACATTTGCAATGTGGATCCATATATTATGCCTTCCAACATCTCTAAATCTGAAGAAAATGTACCATTCAACAGAAACAGGATATTTAAAAATTCAACCAGTATTTCAACTGTTAAAAAAAAAACACAAAAAATCCCCCCATGGCTTTACATGTTGACAATGACCCCACTTGAATGGCATGAGTCCACTTGTGGGCATAATTTTGCAACACATCTGTATAGAGTTAAGCTAACCAAAAAAGAGTTTTATTGGTCTCCCAGTATTAAGCAGGAAGAGCACTTTACTGGCATTTCGGAGATTCAGTGCCAGTTCTGACTTTTTCACTAAGCCATCTTTAATTTGGATGAGTTTTTTGATGCTTATATTGAAACTGTGAAGTTCTGGAACAGAAAACTGACTCTTACTGTATTACAGTACTGTGCCTAGCATAACTGAATACTAATCTTCACTGGGGCCTCTGAATGCAATAGCTGCTTGCTGACATTACTAGGAGAACTACTGCCTTAGAAAATACTTAACTTTTAGCTTTAGCATACATAATTCCTGCATGCTATGAAACAGGTTATAATGCTTACAAACATTATGTTTGGCACTCTCTTAAGTTTACAAGCAAGAGATCTGCTTTAAGAATTGACCAGAATTGAGTTAATATAAACTGGCCTTTACACAAGGGAAAAGCTCTGTATTAATCTATTCAGAGAAACATATGGAAGGTTCTTTAATACAGTAAGTTTCCTTTCCATGGTCTGTTCTATAGCTTTCTTTTCTCAAATAACTCATGCACAGAAGAATCACAGGCAATTAAGAGGAGAACCAGAATGACTAGCTCCAAGTTCCCCGGTCTGAGAAAGAAGAAAAAATACCACCATCATCTGTCCTCTTATCAAGTGATCACATCTGTGGCAGTTTCCTTGTTAGCATTTTGCTTCCAGCTACTTGGTGGATTCCTCCCCTCTTCGTAGTGTACACACACCCTGCTACCAGACTGTAACTAAAACAATGAAAATTCACTGTAGAAAACAGGCCATCTAATTGCTTCCTTTCTGGAAGGTGCATCGTTCAGTTCCCTCCTAGGACCAATACAATCTGACATGAGCATTGTAATTCAAAGCATCAGCTAGAAAATGTAAAAAGACAGCTTTTCTGAAAAGGCAACCACATATTTTAGAATACAAAAAGGGAGTGGTAAGYAAACCTAATGTATGCATTAGCTTTATCTTGACAGGAACAATATATAAAGTGTACAGCAGTAAGCAATATTGTGTATATCATTTTACACAATGTCTAAGTACCTATAAATGTGGGCAATAGTCTGATATCCTGTCAAAGTGACAATATTGCACCATTGCTAGGAATACGTGGTGGAATTGCTTTCTATTTTTTAATTTAATGATGTGCAGATTGTATATAAAAACTCTGGAAAAAGTGCTTTTCTGCAAATATTATATATGTATTTCTTTATAATGTTTACAGAAGATGTTACTTTCTATAAGAAATTCAGTTCTAACCCATTTACTCTATGTATTGAATAATTTCAAAGCTAAAGAAAGGCTTTCTATCATCAGTATATGGACAAAAGCATTAAGCTGGTCTGGAACATTCAGGGTTTTTTTGTTTTACCCCCTTCTTTATGGGTTTTTGAACTATATTAGTGTCAGTAAAATATCAGTGCATTTCATTCCAGACCGTTTTGCCACCCAAAAGCCTAAAAAATCCAAAGCAAATAAGTGATGATCACCAAGAGACAAAGTCACAGGTGGCTTCGGCTGCTCTTGGAAAAAGTGTTCAAGAATAAAGAGCTAACAAAGTTTTTTCTGAACATGTCCAGTGACCTATTTATAACAATTAGATACCAGAAGTCAGACACCTGAATCTCCATTTTTGTAATTATTCCAATTCTCACAGGAGTCACTGGATGTTCTGCTTTCTTGAAAAAAGGTTGACTAAGGAAGTCAAGTCAGAATTCAGGAGCTTAACTGAGCCTTTGAAAGCTTTGATTTCACCAAGTTAGTTTAGTTTAGGAGGGAGATGGCTTTCATCTTTTATGTAAGTTATTTTCAGTCATTTTTTAAGATGTAACTACAAGATGCTTCCTACTTATCCATCACTCAAAGGAGCTTATAGGAGTACTTCAGCTGTTTCAGATGCATGCAGACCCAGCTGAAAGAGAAGGGGAGCAAGTGTCTGCATATATGAACAAGTTGATACTCTACTTTCCATATACCCGATCTCATCAAAAATAAGTAAAACCAATCTTTTGTGTTTCTTTACTGTGTTTTGAAATGAGCACAGAGAACAGGCTATGAATCTCTGCAAGCAAATGGTCAACTACTATTCCTCAGCTAATGTGGTAAGTCCTCAGCATTTCATTTTATTGCAAATTATAATGATATGAAAAGTGCAAGTGCCTGCAGTCATTACTCAGCCTGATAAAAGAAATCAAACCTCAGTATGATTGAATGACAACACACTCCAGTTCATTTCTTCCTTGGAATCCATTAACCTCTTTCATATGAGAGCTCTAACAGATTTTTTTTTTTTTTTGATCTAGATACAAGGTTCTTTTATTATCAGTTACTCTATCACACGCTGCTCTAAAAATGTACTCTGCACACAGCCCGTAGTTAGAGGGCTCACAAATTAAATGGCTATCCTGTCTAGTGGTGATAAAATATCACTATGGAAAATAAAGAGGTCATCAGTGACAGAAATATAAAATTCAGGAAGATAACTGTCCACTGTAGTAAAGACTTAGAAACTATACAAGACAAGAGGAGGAAAAAAAAAAAAGCAGCATCAACTCTCATCGATAACCAAAAGCTAAGTTTTGCCACCTTTGCAACCCTTTAGTAGCATCTTACTCTGCAAGGAATCCAACTGAAGTAAAGAGAGAAAGGTACCATGCAGTGTGAGTAAGGGTGAGAGTAAGACTGAATAGAAACAAACACCAAACTGGAAGAACAGTGCTGTTTCATGTCGTTCTTCATTTGCATCATACCAGTATATCCACTCTAACTGGAGAAAACACAGTCCTCATAATTTGAGCTGTTAAAATTAGTAGTGCCTAAAATTTATTTTTCTACATAATTTATTATGAATATTAAGCACCTTTGTATTCCTCTCCTTTTTCACCCCTCTGTGTACACAATGCAAGCATTTTAGTTAGCCCCTCAATTATTCTAAAACCAAAGTGAGAAGAGACCATCAGAAAAGTATGCAAATATCTGCACAGCTACACTTATTTATTAATAAAAATTAAGGAATGACAACATGAAATAGCGATCACAAGATGTTTTAATAGTATAGCCTTGGGTAGAAGCAATACATGAATAGCGTACACTTCTTTTTAGTCAAGCAATTTATAACACATTGCATGGGCCCTATGGGATCTCAGAACAGCTTTTTACAGCCAATTCAGGGAAAGGAAATACAAATGCTTTTTGCAGATTTGTCTATAATGCTCCTATGAGTTCTAAAATTCTAAGTTCTCTGTTTATCCCCCAAACAAGATTTGGGGGGGGGGGGGGGGGGGAAGAGAGAGAGAGACAAACAGACAGACAGAAAGAGAAGATTCTAAACCTCTTGATATTGCAACTCCCCACTCACCTGCCACCCATGCGGTTTTCACATCAGAGTTGCAAAGTCCGTTTTCCTGAAAGGTGAGTGCAACCATATGAGCCCCCAAGAGCTCCAAGGCAGAGAATCATGTTGTTTAACCTTCCCTGTTCCCTTGTCCTAGAAACAAGGGTAAGGATTACTCAAGCTATTTGTCTCATAGGTTCTCTTTGTTTGTTCTGAGTTTTCCTTCATTACACTTGTTCTCTGGGTGAGCATAGGAAACAGCGCTAATCACAAAAAATAATTGGAATAAGAGTTTTGAATTAAAATTGATAAAGAACTGAATATCATATTAAAAAAAAAAAAAAACATGAAACACAAACACCCCCATCCCCCACTATTCTTACCACCAATAGATTTGTTTTGCTAAATCAATAATGGTTCATCTCAAAGCTGCACTGTTTTTCCACCTCTACCTATTTTGCATATTTTCAGTGTATTTCTCAGGACCAGACTATCCTTTGGAGAGATCCATTACCACCACATCTGCTGGACAGAGGAAGCAGTTCAAACTGTTTAACTCCTTCCCCTTCCTTTCCTAAAGCAAACAACAAACCGCAGCCTGTAGGCCTAGGATTGTTCCAGTAATCCAAAAAGGAGCTGGCACAGGACAAGCACTGTCCCACTGCCATTCATCCTGTCTAACCATTGAGCTGCACTTATGTCAACCAGTGCTCTTCCGGGCAGCGCCTGGGAGCAGAGAGGCCAGAAACTGCATCCAGCAGGACATACGGACAAGCTCACACTGTTGGGGAGGAAGAAGCATTCAGCTTTACCGAACTAAGCCATATCATGCCAACTGCCCTCAAGGCTAGAGAATGAGTGCTGGCCCTTTTTAATTATTAACATAGCTGTAGCTTAGCGGTCTCTGAGCAGCAAATAGGCTATTACAATAAGATTACCTGGAGTTATGAATGACTACTTCCATTACTTTAAAGGATTCAGGACATGAAGGAGTCAAATTCACGCAGGACTCATGAAGTTACAAGTTTGCATTTCAAAGAGATCATAGCTTAAAATCCACAGTGTGGATGGATGTGTATGGCTGAACCCAAAGTGATAACAGTTTAAATATCAGTTATATTGCACTGGTTCAAAAATGCCTTTTTCTAAAAGCAATACAAACACCAGAACTAACCACCACCGAATGTATGAAAAATCACTTTTAATAACATGAAAGCAAAAGGTACAGAACTGAGGTTCAATAGGTATTACACAGTCCCAAATGAAACAAATATAATTTTCTGGATAAATGATTTTAAAACTTTGCCCATTTTCTTTTTTTTAAACAAAGCCAGGAAAAGAAATTCAATACTTAATTTGATCATTTCTCTAAATTTTCCTTGACTTTGTGCATGCTRAAAAGAAAAGAACAAAGATTCTTAGCTATCCAAATACTGATGCTGTTTCTTTGTAAACTGTAAACAATATATTAATAATTTAGCCAGAGAAATTCTTTGTCTGTTGTTATAAAACAAGATATACTGTGATACTTTTCTTATTAATGGTATTTGGCATTTAAAATTGCTCCTTCTCAACATCCTAACGATTTCTTTAAGTTGTTTTTCCTATGCAGGTGAGATTCCTGTAAGGAAAGTAAGAGTTACTCACAAAATTCAAAATGATCTGTCTTACATTCCAGAGACATTGATCAGGTTTTTTTCTGTTAAAACAATTCAACACTTTCTACTTTTCAAGTATTTAGAGATTCTGTATTTCACATATCAGTAATTGATCATAATTTATGCACAGTCTTCACCTATTATAATAACCTCCTCTAGAAACCAGCAAAACACCCTCGCATTTTCACCATGAAATATGGACACATTCTTGTTTTAAGTAATATAACCTGCACTCATACCTATAACAGTCCTAACATGACTTACGTTCTCAGGTCTGCTTAGTTGAACAAATACAATATAAAAGTCACTTATATCCTTGCCTGTATAAAGTAGCCCTTTGCAAATACAAGTTCAAGTAAGAGAATACAGAGTTTCAGATCTAAGTAAGCTAAATAGGAACAGCAGTACTGTATTAGTGTCAATATACCTTAGCCTTGTCAAATTAACAAAAAACCATATACCTGTGTAGTTGAACAACAATATTAACATCTCTAAGCCTTGATAAATTTAATTCCAGTCTTCCCCCAAAAAATCACTATAGAGATAATAAGCAAGTTAATTTAGCTTTAAGATACCGCAGTCTATGGAATGTATTGTCAGTCTTACTCAAGCATGACAGGAGCACCTACTTGTTCTCAGAAGAATTACAGTTATGCATTTGCCATCACTGTCTGTTACCTCCTTGATTCACAAATTCAGTACCTAATTTCACTTATACACCACTCGCTAGTGATGATGTTTTCAGTTTATACCAAACATATGAAAAAAAATGAGGAGGTTCTTTGAAACAAGCCGCCTCAGGGACATAAAAGAAACACTCACTATTTCCAGGGCTTAAACTGACCAAATCAAACTTCTCTCCCTGCAAATACAAATCATAAAAATGACCAGATACTCATGTATTAATTATTTGCAGAAGAATTTTTCTCTCAAGTCACTGGCACCTGATCCACACTTAGCTCCCAGACTTCTCTAAGGCAACAGGAACTTCTACCAGCTAAGGATACAAGGTCTTGGGAAAGTCAATGAGAGAGGAAGTCAACGGTAAATAAAGAATACTGTACAGACTTTCCTCCACTCTATACCTTCTAACTACTCTAAAAAAGAAAGTATAGGTTCAACATTTCTTTTAAAAAGTCCTGAAGGTTGCCTCRCATCCGGCCATCCATTGCCCAGTTGTTCTAATGACAGCAGGAGGTCTCTCTCGGTCTCTCTCCATTAAAGTAAACTGGTATTGCATCAGTTCACAGAAAAGAAACAAGTTAACCCACAAATAATTAACATTAAAATAGTATGAAAAATATGGAATTTGTAATATTTAACTAGGCCATTAAAACATATATGGTATGCGAGAAAAGGATCGATTCAAATCAGTCCTTTCAGATACTCTTTCCAATACTACCTAACATATGCTAGCCATTTTTAAAACATAGTTGTCTATTCTCCAAAATCTTACTGTTTCTAGTGAAAACAGATTTAACTTTATGAATATATTTCTGGAATCAGAGAAGTTTAAAACATCAAAGACCTATCATGCCTCTACTGTGTCTGTCAAAAGACTAGGCAGAAGTTATTATTACAGTGCCTTGGCCTGTTTAGTTCAGTTATAATGAGGTGAGGCTTTCATCATTTACTTTTAGAAGCAGTTTTATCATTTGCTGAAATTCACACTTAAGGTATATTTGGTCCCGAAATACTGCATTAAGTGTTCTTTTCTTGAATTTTGTCTTGCTGCTCTCAGGATTAATATTTTGTATTACTAAAACCAATCTCTGTCCTTTCTGGGTGTTCATACCACTCAATCACTTGCGTATCATTATCAAGTTCTAGCTATTATTTGGTTGAGATGCAAGTATAAAATTCTGGGTTCATATTTTGCTAAGAATGAGCTTCTCTATTCCAAATAATGACTCCAAATTGAAATCTTACTGGCAGTTGTAGAAAACCTGCACTTYAGATGCGAAACCAAGAAATATGTAGTTTATGACAAAATGAAAAACAACACATCTTGATTGATATTCCTCCAAGAATACTTTGTAGGAGTTGGATTCTCAGCTTAATGCCCAGAAAAGTAAGTGAATGAGCTCCTCCAAAATAAGGTAGTTTTAGCTTTTCTGTTGATAGCAAAAAAGGACTTTTTTAAAGCAAGTATCTCAGCTACTGTAACTACCTATGGAAAAGTTCAGATTGAAGCCTGCTAAGCATCTTACCCATTGAGATTATTTTTGCTCTTTCAGTAAGAAGGGAAGCCATATATCCCTTTATAGGGTTTTTAGAACACTATCTCTTCATGAAGCGGTGACAGATAAGAAGTCAGATTAATGCAGCAATTTGGTTAAGTATAGCAATATTAAGACATATGTCACAGCATTTACCTTGAAGAAACTTTTGAAATGCAGACCTGTCTACTGTGGTCTAACAGTTGAATCTACTGTTCTGAACAGCAGCATTTAAAGTCTGCAAAATTAATTGTTAAAAAAAAACACACACAAAAAAAACACTAACAGAAAAGCAGCACACCCACTGGTTCATACGCACCACAACAGAAATACTTTAATGTTCCCAGGCTTCACTTTCATCTGTAATACCTAAGATGGAGCTTTGCCACTCTTACAAGGCTGTCTATCCAACGACCTGTGTCTGCACCCCTTTGCAAGGATGATTTCAATTCTGCCCTTGAAGCATGGTTCCAATAATGTTGCCAAGATACACAGAATTTTTTCTTGTCCTGTATTTCTCTTATTACAGAAGTTCTGTAGATGATCTTCAGTCAGTACTGCTGGAACGATGCCTTTTGCTTTCTAATTACGTTTCTTCAGCAACACAATAGAAAACAGCCCCACAGATAAGTCACAGCTGTGCTTATTGTGATACCAACACCTATCTTACAAGACTATCATCAGGAGACACAGATACTAATCTAACAGGATATTGACAATGTGACCTGCAGATATACCAAGCTTTGACTTACTTCTGAAAAAGAAAAAAACATACAAAAAAAGCCAGTGATAAATGTTTTCATGGAACCAGTGTGCATAAAGCCTTTCCAAAACCACCGCCTTGCAGATGCCCTCAAGTCTTCCCAGTCTTTCACAGACCCTGACAGAGAAGTCTTGACCCTGAAGAATGAAAAACACTACACTAAATTTCCCATTCTCTAATTTTTTTGGCTAGTGCTTAACTAGGAGTCTTGCTTAGAAGCATGTCTAATTCCCACCATAGTACAGTCATGACATTAATGCTTCTTACTATACAACTTTCCTAGCAAAAACACCTTTATGTCACTACTACAGTTATGTTTTCCCTACTTTAGTCTCATTTGCTCTTCTTACTCCTAGAATTCGTAATATCAGAAACAGAGTTGACCCAAACCCTGACTAACATAAAGAACTAATCATTAAATTTATCAAATACTTCTGAGGATGTTTAAAGGTTCACAAAAAAGCTGGGTTTTGTTTTGGGGGAGGGGGAACGTTTTATTTTTTAAATCATCATCTTCAGACTACATAGAAGAGGCCGGTTCCCAATCAAGAAAACAAGTTATTTTTATTACTATGATTACTTGTGTTGGTCTGTAGGTTACTGGGGTAACCTAAGTCATCAGAAGTAACTAAAATAAATCAAAGGTAATGTAATGTCATACAAAGAAATTAGCTTTGTATCCTTTGTCCATATTTCCCAAAACAATGCAAAGCAAAATTTGTATCAAGTCCTGTAAGAAGGGTTCACTGACTTTGTAGATACGAAAAATTTTTTATACTTAAAGGACCAATGGTGGCCCAGACACTGAAGCTAGTAACAACTTTTAAAAAGTGTTGACAGCTTCCATTGGTGTCCTGAGCATAATACTTTATTTTATTGTGCTAGTTAAAACACCACTACCCTGGAACTGTTCTGTATCAACAGTTTTTAGAAATAGCCTTGGCACAGAGCTTGAATGTGACCATCTTTCTGTCCACAGGCAAGAGAACAAAGTGATACCAGCAGACACAGGAGATTTAGCTGTAGGCAGTCCTTCATATCCCCCCACATTCAAAAGAATTCGTAACATTTCCAGTTGAATATCTCTGCCCTTTACACACCTAACTTACTGTACATTCTTTGCAGTATGAACTGCATCTTCTTTGGGACTTTGAAAGAACCTCTCATGCTTTGGTCAGTACTGCAATAAGTTATATTCAGCCCGAGAATCACTTAGAAATGCACATTTTGTTGCTGACCTTGTCCACACTGAGTAACTGCAGTCTATCACGTCTGCTTCATAGAATCTGAGCACCATGGACAAGTGAATAATTAGCCTTAGCAAGAACAGCCAGATTTATGTTAGAAAAAATTTAACTCCTAGAAAGTCCAGCAACTCAAAAGATGGATTTCTTTCTTCATGCAACACTAATCTCAGTTCATATTTCCCCCATAGTTAAGACAAATTGGTAAAAACAGACATGATTTAATTAAAATCTGAACCCTTCACAGTCCCTGTCTCCTAAATGCAATTTCTAATGAAAATGAAAAAGATCACTTCTAAAGATTGCAAGTATAAGATTTTTGTGAACAATAAATGAATAAATAACCTATGGATAAAGCGTACAGCAAAGACAGGAACCAAAACTTTTAGCATCCTCCTTCTCCCTACATGGCTGACACATTAACAAAGTATTACTCTATAGCTCTACAAAATCCACTTCACTGAACAACACTGAATGAAGTGCAACTGCAACTCCATGCTTCTTGGAATAGCTGCCCAGCACAAGGGAAGGAGATACCCAATTTGTAGTGTAGGTGCATACAGTTTTGTCAACATTTTAATATAGCAGATTACTAATATCCCCAAAATGGGTGTTGGTATTTGTCCTGAAAAGATTCAGGAAGTCGAAACATTTGGTTTCCCGTCTCTCACCTCCATGAGAAACATTGATTAAAAATCTGGAAGCTAGAAATAAACATTTTTTTTGCATTTTAACTTTTGTTGCGTTTCATATGTAAAATTAAATGTAGCACACAAGTATGTGCAGGTGATTGATTTCTGTTTTGAGGGGGTTTTTTAAATGCTTACACAGACATAAAACACAAGCATCTTAAGACATGACTTTCAAGCAGCATTTTTTAATTCTCTTCTTCGGTATGGATTTGCTCTTTCACTTTGTAAAACACCAGTTAAAAATTGCACTCCAGGACTTCTACACTGTGCAGATTTAAACAGAGGTGAGAATCTGAGAAAGAAACATTTCTCTCTACCAACATTGCCACTGTGAGATTTATATCCAGGTTCAAAAGATATCCCCTATAGGAAAATGTGTAGGCCATCCAAGCTGAAGTATAAAGTTGAATAAAAAAAGAAAAAAAGAACACCCAGCATAGCAAGTCTCTTATCATAAATCACCAACTACAGTGAGAATGSAATATGAAGTCCCCTTTTATTAAAAGTCTCTCAGCATTCACAGCTTCATCACTCCAGTAAACTGTTGCAAGAAAAGGACATTACAAAAATGGCCAAAAGCTAGTCCTAAGTAGGCACATAGATTTCTTCAGAGTGCAACATCAAACCTGTACAGATTGATGGAGAAAGAAGAATAGGAAAATGAAGCTAAAATATAAAGCCAGCAATTCTCTTAGCTCTTTCACTCTAAGACTCAACAGAACAATTGAGATATACAATACTTTTCATTAAAAAGTAAGTTCATAAATAATGATGTTTTCTTTTAGTTTTGATTAAGTTTTTCCTTCCTTTCACATGAAGAAAAGGATTGATTCAACAGCAAAAAATAAAAGTCATGTAAAGCCCAAATTCAGCAGACTGCACTGAAGTATGCTTAATATAATGCTGAAGTACAGGACAAACTGAAAGCTAACTGTATTTTAACCCAAAAAAGCTCTGCATTTCCTACACTTGGGAATTTTTATCAAATTCCAAGTGGAAGAGGAAAGAGTCTGTCTTACCTTCCAGATCGGGACAGATATAGAAGTATTTGCTAAAGAAAAAGATTAAATTAAAAATAAAAATAAATATTAAAAGATACATATATCTCTTCACACCAGGCAATATCCTTAACAGAGTTTGCTAGGCAACCAGGCAACCTGCTTTCAGAGCTGTCTTTTGTTACAATTAAAACACCGTAAGTAGGTGGCAAGAAAGATTTCTGGATCCTGAAGTTTTGGATTTTTTTTTTTCATTATTATTATTATTTTTAAAAAGCAAACAAAATTCAACATGGGAAAAGCATCAGTTATATTTTTTCCTCTTCAAAAGCCATTGACAAAAAAAGACTCAGGAGAAAGTCTCCATGGGAGACTTTTTTAAAAGAAAAATAAATTTTAAATATAAAAAAGGCATTTTCATCAAGCTGTTTGCCGGTTAAGGCAAAGCAACTTGAACAGTAATGTTTTTAAATACAGTTAACTCCAATAAGGGCCTAAACAAACTTCCAGTTTGAAATCAGTCTGCAGAGCCAAAGATTTGAAAGACTAAGTGTTCTTTAAAAAACAAAAACATCTTTCCTCCCTAGTAGCAATCTTGTATACTAGACAGGAAGAAAAGTGGCTGTGGCAAAACAATCCATACTTAGATGGTTTCCTATGATACCAGTATTGGAAGACAATTAAAGCTATATTAATACTTTAAAATATCTATATTCAGTTCCAGCAGCGCAACTACGGATCTGTTGCAGAACTCCTAAGACAACTGTTTGCTAGAAATTAATGTACTAAGAAAAAAAAATAATTCACTACCCATTTTTAACAGCTAGCCTCCTTCTTAAACATAAAACAAAGACATAGTGAAAACTGCAACCTTGTTACAAGTGAAAGGCTTTCAATAGGATCTTGATTCAAAGCATGCAAAATAAAAAGATTCCACAACATAAGTCTGAATCATTAACAATAAAGCAAAAGTACCTCAACTAAAAAAAACTTCCCTTCCATGTCTGTGATACTGTCCTGTATTATAAGGTAGAAGCCAATAGAGTAAACTTTCCTCACTTAACAATGATGCTACAGTCCATACACAAAAGCCCACACCAATAAAATACTGAGAAAACATGCATTACTGTTCAGTTGTCTTATTTTGAATTAAAAGTAATGTTCAAGTTGTCCACACAGTTATTATGAATTTGAAGCTTTTTCAGATCATTGCAAATGCAAATCTTGCTTCTAGGATGGAAAAGAAGAACCAAGATTTTTACTTCTATTAGAACTCAATTTTTGTAGTAATAAAARCATGAAAACAAAACCAACTGCCAGATACAGCTAGACAGCAAGTGACTTCATTTCTGATAACAAATTAAGGTTTTAGAGACTTACAGTCAGTCAAGCTGCAGAAGTTGTATGGATGAAAAAACTCTCAGAGAGCAGAGGCAGGAACTCTCCAAACTCCCGAAGTTCTAAAACACCAAGCTATGTTTCTCAGGAGAAGATTTTTCCACCTCTCTTTTTTCAATCTAAGTTTCACTTTTTATTGAAATTTCCTACTGTCAAATTATACAGACCCTAAACCACTTTTTTTGTTCCTGTAAAATTCATTTTTAGAGTGCTTTACTCTTTCCATATGCTGCATAAGGAGCCTTGTAGGATCTAACTAAGGGCACCAGTATTCAGTCACTTGATAATATGACACCTGGAAGTGTTAAACAGCTCAGTCTAAATCCCTAATAAGGACACGTGACTCAGGGGCTAGTTCCCTTACCAAGTGCAGCTGGAGTTCATCAATGCCAAATTAACATCAGGCTGAGGTACAGAATCAGCTGCTACCATCACTGCCCTCCCTCTGAGCACCCTTTCCCCTCTGCACCTGCTCCCCCCTCCCACCCTCCTCTGAGAAGGGCTCGCCACCCCCTCCCCATAAGGCCCATCATCTATAAAGAGCCCCTGTCCCACACCCACAAGCTTTGCTCGTCTCACCTGAAAACTCCCTTCTGCCTTTTCCCAATCCTGCCTTTAATAATACCTTTTAAGCTTTTTTTTTTACTCCTGTGCCCACAAAGAAAGGCCTTTTTAGTATCCTGTCTATTATTATCTATCCACTGAGAACTGAACATGTATAAATATACATGTATCTCAAGAATGAATGAAAAATTCACATATTTGTTGAAGTCTTTTAAGACACAATAATATATCCTTGATTCTTCATATTTTATAAACTGTCCAATTAGTAGCAGAAATACTAATTTATAAAAAGTGAATTTGCCTACTATGCTGTTCAAGATGGTATCTTTATTTAGAATGAGTTTGGAGAGGAATCCAGAAGGATATTAAAAAGCCATTGAGAAATATTTGATTCACAGAGACATTGGGAGATAAGGATTGGAAACAACAGAGATGACTTCATCATCATCTTGAAATTAATGAAAAAATTATGCCTCTCTCTTTAGGCAGCGTATGAACTTTTAACATAGGCTGGATCAGGATCAGGCTACAGATCTGGGGGTAAGAAGTAACCAGAGATTTTGGATTAATTTCACTTACTTTGGTTTACTTTATGTTAAAAAAAAAAAAAAAAAGCATACACACAACAAAAACAAGTTATAGAAAGATCTTCCCCCCCCCTTAAATATGAATTCTCTGCAATTCTGGAAAGGATCTTGTTGTTTGGCTTTTTGACAACTGTACAGAAATATAGCAGAAAATGCAATTGTGAGAGTGYATTTTCCACTTGTAAGTAAGGTCTTTAAAATGAGGGGTAACATTTTACCCACCCCAGAATGGGTATATGGGGAGCAGGACGGAAGCACAAACAAATTCCTTCTTCATCTTGTGCGTTTCTGCAAAGTGCACTTGGGCCAGTACGAATACAACTGGAAGACAAACAGCTATAACCTAGCATAGGAGGAAGTGTTTAATATACAGGAGTAAATGCACTTGGACCATGCTAAGAGGCCCACTAATAAATGTGGTCAAAGGCTGCTGCCCAGCAATACCTATAAAAAGACATCATAAAAAGCACTTCTAAGCACTCTCCCTAATACCTTTGGAAACATTTTCCTGGTACAAACTCTAGGAATTCAATTTTTCTGAAAGCTGTGAGAAATATGGCATTGGTACTTTCTGCTTTTTTATTGCAAAGAACTATATGGTGAGATGATATAGTTCAGCTGGAGCCGGTATAATTCTCCTATAAGTCCTAGACACAAAATGTAAAGTGATTGTTTAGATAATGGGTGGGGGGAGAAGTATCTTCTATTCTGGAATCCCTATTTCCTTTACATAAGCATTTGTTTTTTTTCTGTTGCTTCCCCCCCCTGCTTCCTTTCCTTTAATGTTCATTTTCTACTTATTTGCTGCTGAATGCTATATTCATAGGATTAAACTACTGGCTTCATTTAAATCAATGACAAAATTTTCAGCAGTCACAGCATGGACAAAATTATGTAGCCTGCAGCCTTGTAGCCTAAYCAATTTAGTGTGGCCATTCCTTGTAACAGGCTATGGGCTTTAAGTTAAGCCTGTAAACTTTGTTTTCACTTCTTTAGCTACAGCAATTGTCTGATGGCCATTGCCTAATTTGTTTTAGCTTTTGTTTAGCTTTGTATGACTGTGCGGTATAACATCTATGTTTAATATATATTTCTGTAACAGATAATAATAACAACGAGTAGTTACTCTGTGCAGAATGAACCCTCTGTGACCCTAGTATAATAATGCAGCATAAAGGAGCACAGCCATGGGATAATAGCAGAGGCCATGAAAGAGCAGACACAGGGTGATAAGGCCAAAGACGAAGCAACTCTCCACTGGGCAATTACTGGGCAAAGCAATGCAACCTTGGGAACTGGGTAAAGCCAAACCAAAGTGAATAAAGATCAGCTATTCAACATACATAAAACAAATCATATGTAATAAATTCAGATCTAACATGGATTTCCAGACCAATGACAAAAGAACATAGTGTAAAGCTTATTTAAGTATATAAATAACAAACAAAACTGACCCCAGGTAGATCCAAGAGTGAAAGCCCCAACATCCTACTCCTGCCGGTAAGCACCAAGAAGCAGCCCCCACTATCAGCACCCTCCTTCCATGAAGGACAGGGACACGAAAAGATACCTTCAACCCAGGCTCCTAATTTTCCCCTCTGGCTGAAGCCATCCACCTTCGGCCCCACACGGGCAGTTAAAGAGGAAGCATAACACCAGAGAAAGAAGCAGACCCTAGAAAGTTTGTATCAGTTTTACTGACTGGATCTTGAACCACGTTCATATCATTGTAATCAGATAAATAGTTCTTTGATCCAACTGTTAAGACTTCAGTTAGACTAATAATGATTTCTTGATTTTCCATGTAATGTGTGTTACTTTGGCCCACACAAGGTGCACAAGCTGTAGTGCAAAAAACTGATCACAACTATGCGCAACCCAGTCTGCAACTTGGATGCAACAGATCAGTAACAAGTAAAAATCCAGTATTCTGTCTAATCCTGTTCCCAGGATTCTCTGTTTTGCTCTATCTTGCAAGACCAGTTCAAGTTACATAGGCATAATGTCGGGGTACTGGTGCAGACAATTATTTCGTGTATAGTTCACATACCACACAAAGGTTAACAGCCTCTCTTGCAAAATAAAATATGATTATCCTGTTTCAGTTCATGTGCAAAGAAAGAAAAAGGAAGAAAAATGAAAAACAATCAAGCACCCACTTTAAATTTCAACATTTAATGTGAGCCAGAACTGAAATAGCTTTCTGAAGAAATTTTATTTCAGTTTTCTTCACAAAGAATGGATAGTACAGTTTTAAAGCAAAGAAGCAAAGAAAGAGTTTGTTTACTGAGTTATGCTGCATAGTGGGCACTTGGGATTTTTGATTATACTTCTCGCATAAGCTAGCTGACCTGGAACAACTAAATAATTAGTCCATGCCTTAGTTTGCCCATCTRAAAGAAACATATACTCTAACCTGAAGAGCCTTGGGAGATAACTTTGATATTTTTTAACAGAAGCGCAAATTCATATTCCAGGTTTGCAAACTGCAATGCATTTCAACAACTAGAATTTAAATATGCTTTCTTTGATCATCCAGGGAGAATTCTGGGACTTTCTTTTCTCAAAACTAGATTTTAAAGTTTAAAGAGGAAAACTACTTCAGCAACTATTCCCACTACAATGTGAAATGTCTTATGTCTTTATTATTTGCAAACATGTAATCTCTTTATTAAAGAAAAAACACTCTCATGATTATATTGCTTAAGGCATGTGATAATGCTGCAGGAGAGTTTTGTCTTTTTTTTTTTTCTTCATGTGATTTATCACAAAGTAAGATACAGCTTAAAAATCATGGTATCCTATAGGAAACCACTTCAGCATTCCTCAAGATGATTCTTCACACTAAGTCATTCAATTCAATAACTTATTACTTTGGTGGGAAAAATAAAGACCAGCGGAGCTAAAATCTTCTCAGCCCCGATGAATCTATTCTACTCTAGCCCAAATGCAATTTCTTTTTAAATAGGGTGAAGAAAATCCATTCTTCTGTTGGAGTTACCTAATTATTAAAAACTTTAAAAAAAAAAGTTTCAGGTATTAAAAATGTGTCTCAGACATATTCTCTAAATTAACATGCCTTAAAAGGGGGTTTGAAATAACAACACACACCTAGCTCAGTGAAAAGAGATGCTTTTTAAACAGAGATATAATGATGTGGAGATAATGGGTAAGGCCAATGCAACATTTTCTATCAGATCACTTGCAGGACATCATGTTCAGATCCTTCTGGGTGCCCTGGTTCTCAAAACACATCTGTTCTTTTCAACCAGTACAGGAAAAACAAGTAGCAAAAGTCTGTCTGGCCAAGATGAAAGAAAAGGTGCAACAGAGAATGACCATGAAGTCCCTTTCTTTACTGTATCAGTTTATGGATTGGATCTTCTGACACCAATTCTGTATAGCAATATATTCCCAATAAAACACAGCAATAAAATCCAGAACATTAATTTATTATGACACAGCTAAAAAAATAAAAAATATCTGTCTTGCAGACATTTGTACTTCATTGTAATTAAATTACCTTACCCGTCCTTAAAAGAATGTGCAAGARCAGATAATTCATCTTAAATTATCTCGCATTTACCACAGAATAACATGCAGCCGGCAGTTACTGCAGGGCAGCAAATTCACAGTAAACTGTTACCTTTACTGGAATACATATCATGTGCCTTATGTTCATAGGTTTCTGAGTTGTACATAGCAGACACTTGCTACAGTAGTCATGCTGTACCTGAATAAGTTATACTTTAAAAAAAAACAAACAGTCCTGAACTTTAAAATTCCTCTTACCTACCAAGTCTAGCAAGATTTGATCCGCATATCTAGGTTAGATGCTCTATTTACCTTTATTAAACAATTAAATAATAAGCGCACTGTTAACACAGTGCCAACATGACTTCTGTTGTAATGACCCTTTGTCCTGCTTCATTTCCTTCATTTGCCCATCATATCACCAGAAAATAAGCAGGTCAGRGCAGTTAAGAAAAATTCAATTTATTTATTTACTTTTAAAGTCTGTTCTTTTTAAAAGATCATCCCATCATCTTCATCCCATCCATTAGGAACATTTGCAAATTCTATCACTCCCTGAATGCTCACATTAAAACAAAACCCAAAAAACTCTGAGACGGTGTTTCAAAAAAAGGTGTATGGGAGACACTGCACTGTTAAGAAGGCTGCTGGTAAAAGCACAGCTATATAGGGATGACTGGCAGGAAAATGAGACCTTCAGTATTATGGAGAAAAGTCTTATCTGTTTTGGCACGTAATAATTTTCACTACAAATATTTTTTAAAAGCAATGTCACCCTTCATATTTAATGATGTTCTTCACAAATCCAGAACAGTGGAGTATTGCAGTGAGGTCTCAATTTTTGAAAAGAACTAGTTGAAGTTAATGCCATCTTAACCACATTTTGGAGCCAAGTTTTATAGGAGAGCTAATTACAGAGAGCTGAGAATGCCTCCCGTTTAAAAGTTACCTAATGCCTCACAGAAGAACTGTGGGTACTGACTTTTTTTACCCTCTTTCTAAAGTGCAAGCTGTTAAAAATGCAAATGGTCTGAATTCTCACTTCAAAGAGAAGTAAAACTGTTTTGAAAGGCAGCTTTTGAATGCAATCTTGATTCTAAAGCAGCCTATTTAGAGAAAATGGGATCCATAAATGTCAACACCACCTGTAGTCTGCCTGAATACGCTCCTGCTTTTTGACAACAGCATTGATAAGCCACAGGCACACTAGAACAAACATTGCTTACTTTATCTGTTAGATAAATGTTGAAGGAGATGGTGGTTACTAAGAAACTTTGTTCCTAATTTGTTTCAAAAGAAATCTGCAAATATAAGCATCAAACACAGCGTTAAATAAAATTCAGATGATGATTAGCATTTTTCCTTAAGAAACCACCACACTTACAGGAAGTCTAAYTGCTTTAAGTGACAATCTCTGTAAAACAGCACAAGAAAATGCAACATGACAAAGACAAGTTATGTTCTGAGAAAGTTTTGACCATGTGATAAAGTTATATGATCTAGTATATCAGAAGTAGGCATCTTGACAACTCAAAAATCAAAAAGTCTTCTACTTACAGAAGGACATGATAGAAACAATCTTTGGCTTGTGGAGAAGGTAGGAAGTTACTAGAAGTTATGAAGTGAGATAAGTGTGTTTAAATAATATTGTTAATGAAGCTATTGGACATAATAGCATTTATGGTCATTCTGATCATGAAGGATTAAAGTTTGGTATTGTGATAAACACAACTAAAATAAGAACAAAGGAGGAACAGCTACAGCTGGTGAAGTTTTTGGTATGCAGGAGATTTCCTGTGGGAGTTTTTAATAATAGATGCCATTTCCTGCTGGAGTTTCTGCCAATAAGTAATGATAAGACAAAATGGTGGTTTAAAAACTAAAAGAAAAAGTTTTTTTAAAATTAATTTTGGCCATGAAGGTTGTAAAAACTTATGTTGTCATTTTTGCAGTGAAAGGCAATCATAACAGTGGAAAGGGATCAAAATGCAAGGCTCCAATGGACCTTTGTCTATTATTTTGATGGCCAGGTTATTTTATACACAGAAACTGAATTTTTGTATTTCAGCAAACTTTTTTTAGTAACTCTTTGCCTTAGCTGTTCCAGTGTGCTTTACTTACACCATCGGCATGAAAAAATGGAAATAGAGTCTTTTAAAATGCATCCTAAATAAAGCCAATGAAGTGAGCTGCTATTCCTTTTGTTTGCATGACACACAACACACTGTTTCAGGAAACATGATAAGTCTCAAATTAGCAACTAATTATTACACTATAAAATTAAACATTACAATATTAAGTCTTTCTAAATATGTAATACAGTATACATAACCTGCAAACGTATAGCTCACATATCCCACCAAGATTAATATCCTCTCTTGCAAAATGAAGTACAATTCTGCTTCAGCTGGGAAAGAAAAGGAAGCACTGAATTTTGGGTTCCTGTCTGCCCAGTGTGGACAAGCAGCACCCCATTTCTCTACAAAATATTCATTAATATTTGAACTGGCCAATTTCAACCTTGCTTTGTTTTTTGGGGTGCGGGGGGATGACAGACAACAAAAACAACAAAAATGGATTACAGAAGTTGCCGTGGGAAAAAAAAAAATCAGGCCAACAACCCATCCAGATCATCATCCTATCCAATCACGGCCAGGACTTTTGAAGATGCAAACCATATTGTAGCAAATGCATGGACAGATAGCAGAGCACATACAGAGGGTATTCCATACAAACATACAAAGGGCTTCCATCAGGAACCACATTCACAGTCTTAACTGAGAAAACAACTGCCACCTTGTAGAATCATTAAAATACTAACTTTTCATGAAAGAATCAGCTATCTCAAACATTCAAAGTCTGGACCACTCATGAAGGTGTTATCTTCATCAGACTCCATGAATTCCTCTGTGCTTTAAAGAGTTGAATGGAAAAAAAAGGAAATCAAACATACAGCTTAATATTTCCTAACGCCAGTTCAAGATTGTTTCCCACCGTATGTTAAGTGCAGTCCAATATAGTTTCAAATAAAATCAAGCCACAGGGGCACCACTTCAGATAGATATTACACAGTCTAATACATTTTATTAGTTCTAAGCAACAGACTTCCTTTCATTTGCTCAATTTAATTCCCTTACTGAGTTGCTATTCTTTTGAATCAACCAAAAGATTCCAATTACTCGATAGAGATAATAACATCAACAGGTATTCAAAGGCTCTGTTTCTATTCTTTCAGTTAGCCAGCCTTTTAAARATCTAGGCCAAACTCTCTATTACTGTAAATCAACATAGCAATATTGAAATTAAATTACAGCAAACATGAATCTGGCATATTGCAAGAAGCCAGGTGTAGGTAGGCTTAAAAGTTGGATAAACTAAATATATGTGCATTACTTTTCACCTGTTCATTTTGCCAACAAGGTTTAAGATACAATAAGAATAAGCAGGAAGTTTGAAGCTAATACTGCAGAATAAAACCTGTTATTCTGCAAAAATAATTTGGAGAGTATTGGCTATTTCCAAATTTATTCTGGTTGTCCAAATTCCTATTTAGACTCTCCCTCCCTTATCCATACAACTTCACTTCTGGCTGCCTGTGTTTCAGACAAGTGCTAGTTTTACTGCTTCTGAATGTTGGGCAGGGTTTTCTTAGCCTGCTTTCACTAATCTCACAGATAAGATCTGTTGGAAATAACCTCTTCACATGAGTTTATTTCCTCTTTCAATTAACAGAGATGTCTACATTTAGTATGCTCTGATGATACTTTTATTCTTTTACCTAATAAAAAATTGTAAGATTCTCCGTAGGCTTGASAGACATGAATAAAACCACACATTACTTTGATACAATGAGTAAAATTCTCTTCTTTTTTTTCTACATGCTTTTGTGATTTTTTTAATCATCTCATCCTCACATACAGTCATTAAAGATACAGATTTAGCCACAAATGAAACTCAGCTTTTAAATGTCTACAGACAAGCAGAGCAGAGGCAATGGCAGCAAATATTTTCCCTGTCCCAAACAGTCCTACTTAAATTCCTCAAAACATGATGGAAAATCATGTCACTTGTAGGCACAGTAAAAAAAGGTTTAGCCTTTACCCTTTGCTCTGAGGCTATTATAAAGGACATAGAACAGTAGCCATTACAATCTGCACCCTTGCTTGCTATAAAAAAAAAAGTTTATTTTGATATACAAAATGAGGACAATTTGCCAGAAACTTCATTTATTCTGACTCTAGCTTCATAGACCCATATTCAACCAGTAATTTTCAACTGAAACAATGCTAACACAGTATAACTTTCTTGGATCTGATCATAACAATTATCCCCACTGAGTTCTAAAGAAAAACTGAAAACTGAATTACAACCTTCTTATACATTTTCTGAAGGTTTCCATTTAATTCTACTACAGAATCCCAGAATAAAATTGGACAGGATGGTTCACAAACTCTGATCATTTTTCTTATCAACTTCTGGAGGATTTTTCCACAAAGCTTCCTCCCCCATCCCCAAACAACTAACTCAGATTTTGTGTAGTATCAATCTCCTCCCTCTCTTCAACATCTACTAGTAGCTGAAGGTCAGATAAGGAGAAAAAGGAGATAATCTGTCCCTTAGCTGCAAGCTCCTGCCAGGAAAGGGATAAGTAAGGATCTCTTCCCTCAGCACGGGAAAAAAGCAAAACAAAACAAAAAAATCAGATGTTTAAGACTGGGACTCTTCTATCTAAGCAGAGCAAGCCTACTCCAGAATCGGCACTGTGGCATGGTTTCAGATGCCTGGGCTCTGAATGCAGAGGTCTAACAGTGTCCTTTCACAGTTGTTCTCCTGTGTTGCAGTTTCCCAAGGTTTTCCACATTCTAATGTATTCATATGAGCAAGATTAGATACTCAAATTACTTACTACTTAGATTGAATAATGAACTATCCTGCACTTGAGCATTTTATAAAAACTTCAGGGAAACCATCTTTTGAACATTAATTCAATTCCTATGGTAAAATACCARTTTCATAAACTTTACTTGTTCTTAATGAAGAAAACTCTTTCAAAATGTTAGAACTATACATTGCAGCCTAAAAAGGTTCTGTTACTAATGAGCAAATCCTTAAATATATCTGGTCCAGCTAAGAACTACCTTTGATGGTAAACTGCCAGACAATGCAAAGTAGATACAACTTCTCTGTCTGAGGAACACTCCTGAAGTATCAAGGAGACTAACAGCATGACTTTTTTTTTTTAATTTATTAAAAGTATAAATAAGAAAGATTTGCTTCAATAGTTACAAGTATTTATTTATTTATTCAGTTAGTCATTTATTTGTTTATATGAAACTTAGGGTAGAAACCAGGCCTCTAAACATTTCCCCTCATCTTCAGTCTTCTCCTCTACAAGTTCCTTGAAAAAATAAACTTAACCAGGTTAATTATATCACCACCACTGGAAAGATTAAACTGCTCCTGTCTCATTCAGAATTACTTTCTTCTTTTCATACTTTTTGTTCCTCTGATGCAAAATAAAACAGCAATTGATTTGGAATGGCAAAAAATGACATTATACAGGACTCTTGTTTTCAACCTTCAAAGAAATCTGCAGTAAGATCATGTAGAAAGGAACCCTAGCAGTTTTGATAATAGAATTTTTTCCTTATATATCTGATTTCTGACACTCAAAAATGTGACCTTCAAAATTAATTTCCTTGAGTCTGATTTCGCTCTTCCTTCTTGTTTAACAGTCATTAAATATCTCATAAAGCACAGGTTGTACATCAAAGTAGAGAAATTGGCTACCATGATGTTGACCTCACCTTATTTTTCTTTGTTGATGCTGCTCTAAGTTTTGATCTTATCCGAAGGGTCTGCTTCAAGGTGGTGTTTAAACAAAACTTATTCAAGTCAATAAATTTTTCCCCATATCCTTTAACTAGTGACTGCTGTTTCTAAATCTGTGGGCTGTTTGCTGTACCTCCTGTGATTTCACAGAAGCTGATGCAGTTACTTTCGCCTGACTTTTAAAGTAGTACTGACCATGCCTCACCACCATAGTGTACCCAATAGATCAAAATGGATCAAGAGCTTAGGAGTGTGGGAATGGCATCTTTTTTGTTGTTTTGTTCTTATTAATTTTTAGCTACTTTTTTACATGCAGTATCAATAAGACATAAACCAGGCCCATGATGAATTTTTAGTAACTTACTATCATGAAACAGGATAAACAATCACTGCAGAGTAGCTCTCTACATGAAAAGCAGATTAATACTTCTGTCAAACCAAAACCCAAAAGACACTTAAGGTAGTATTAGGTGCCTTCAACTGCCTATTTCCCATTGCTTTCTTAGAATTTAAGTATTTCCAGTTTCCATCTCACATCTCATTCCAATTGCAATACTAGAGGCGATTAAAAGAGATATGAAAATGCAAGTGGCCAAATCTAGCTTTTGTATTTCCTGAGCTGCCGAGAATTCAGATCCAAAGTCACAATTTAATTGCAAAGGCTATGTATAAAATAGACATATTACAGCCATAGGATTATAAAAATTCCTGTCTAATATCAAGTGAATCTGAAAATCAGGGTTTCAAAGGGAGTTAGATGTCTAAATTCCAGTGTCATACTGATGTATTATGTTGCACCTGGAGTTTTTGGATTTCTCTAACAAGGAATTTATTCTATCTGTAAACTCTATGAAAGAAGCAGGCACGTGATTTTAGAATTGTTGCCTGAATGTACATTGTGTCACTACCTAGCTCCGGAGATGAAATGCAGCCATCCAGATATTATGGAGTCATTTCTACACAAGCTTTGACCACAGGAATCCCACCTGTCATACCTACAGGAACACAGGTCAGCATTCACCTTTTATTTGTTCTGAAGAAGAACCATGAGGGGAAAAAAAAAAAGAAAAAAAAAAAGAAAATTTTCTGTTGGGATTCTTTGTGTCCCAGGAAAGCAGAGATGCAGTTTTAAGGGAATTCAAGCTCAAACTCAATGTTCCACTCATAAAAAGCTGTTGCAGCTACTAACGCTCTAAATTGCTACAAAAATAGACTGCCCACGGCCCACAGTGAGCTGAATCCCAAAGAGCTGACCTGTTCTCCTTACCCACGTTCAACCTTGCCTGTGTCCAGTGCCTCCAAGGCAACAAATCTAGCTCTCTGCAGAATGATTTCCATGGTATTACACTCAAAATGGGAAGAGGCTGCTCCTCATCAGCAACCGTAAAACAAAAAGTCCATTTTAATTCCTGAAAGCAACAGAGGTGAACCGACTCTTGATTGAACACATGTAGCGAAAGTGCGTTATTGGTACAAACCGAACAGCATCGTACCATTTCAGTACACACATAAAGGCACAGTGTACTCTTTCCCCTTCTTTCTAAAAATAAAAAGGCTGGGATAAGGGAGGAAACCAAGACGRTGAGTTAGGCAACTCTATAAAAAGAAGAATCTCAACAGCTTTGTGATGGGGCTAAGCACCATAAGCACTAGCTTACCAGAGAGCAATTTAAGAACAAATACACTAATGGCCAGATTCTTGTACTCCCATCCATGTTACATTTGTTACTTGCATTGCTGTAATGCCAGCTGGCATCAGTAAGACCAAGGCCACGCTGTAGTAGTCAGCGTTAATTATTTAAGGACACTGCCCTAAAACTGAGACACTGCTAATGCAAACACAGCACATGCAAACACTTTGTATCAAGGAAAAAAGATAACCAGAGATATGGCTATGGATAGCATGGCAGCAAACAGCAGCAGCAGCAGCGATGCAATCTATCCATACTGAGTAGTACCCTCCTCTAAAAGTAATCCTGAAAAATTAAAATAACTTACCTACCTCCAGGTACAATGTTTGAAAGTTGAATTCATTATTCAACTAAAGCAGCTTCTTGAATAACAGCCAGAGAAGCGAAACTTTCATGCAGATGAAAGACGCTTTGGTTATCAGTACCACTGTTTTTTACTGAATCCCTACAATTCTTCCTGCTTCTCTCTACAAAATGGTAGAGAAAGGTGGATGCAAAGGGGCTGAAAGATTCTCCATCTTGCCTTCCCACTCATAATCTTAAGAAGTCTGTCACATCATTTCTAACTTCCTATGCTACAGAGATCAGGTTAATCTTCAGTGATAGGTGTTAACAAAATCCTATAAGCAGAGCTAAGATCTATGCATTGAAACCTAAAACCATCGACATCCATCATTAGTAGTCATTCCTTTGCCCAAATAAATCTTTTTATATGACAATCAGTAATGATGTTAACTATAATTCTAAAGTGTGTTGCTACCAACTTAACTGCTTAAGTATTTACCACTAGTTCTGGGCAAGCAATAAGCCTTTTGGTATTAGAAACTTCAGGGGAGGTGTCCCCAAAAAATCTAAATCTGACAGTAATTTGCAAGGGTTCTTGAACCGAGAGCCACTCATACAAAAATCCTGAAAAATTACTGGCATGAAGATGGCTGATGAAATCCAGAGAAGGCTTTAAGTCTCTCTGACCTAGACAACATCCCCTCGTGACTTTATTTTCACTTGCAGAGATTAAAGTAGCACCACAGAGTCCACCCAAGCCTCCACACCCCTACTCACAACCACCGAGTCGGATTTCAGAGATGACAGATAGAAAATTAAGCAGTATTAAACATTTGCTAATAGGTGTTTTTTCCAACATGTGTGTGATCTGCTCACAATACTCTAGTACCTAAAAGCAATCATCCTTGAGTTATTATATATATTGAGAATTATTAATAAATGAGCAATTTTCAGATGTTGAATCTTGGAAATCAGCTTTCTGTTACGCTACCAGTCAAGACTTACTCTTTGGATGAAGTCCTAAATGACTAATACAGTCACAAGTTTTTCTCCACATCAACTGTGAAAAGTCAGAAGAAGTATAACTAACATTCATTTTGAATTTGCTATAAGCCTTTCCATTCCATTCCTCTACAAAACAAGTTAAAAATTAGTGGGAAAAATTACTTATTAGACTGCTGGGGGGAAGGCTGATTTTCTCTTACAATATTTCTCAAATTCTTTCAAATTGCTGTAGTTCAACATATTTAGCCACATCAAAGCCAAAACATACACTTTTGACTTCTTCATCCACTGCTAAAATCAATGTTCTCAGATGCCGAAGTGTTTGCTACACTTTGTCCAGGCTTACTCAACATTTAGSCTTCATGTAGTTGCACTAGTACTTAAACTTTTTCAGGTGTTTGCAGTCTGCAAGAATATTTACTAAGAGCATAGCAAGTTCATTGTTTACACCAGAAAGTATAAAGGCTAAACTTTTACAGGAAAGCTCTTTTTATTCCTTCTATCCCTGCAGTCATGTTCCCAGCTCTACATTAGCTCTCTATACTTCAATTTATGATACGAAATGAAATTGTTGTCATCTGCCATCAGAATAAAATGCTGGGGTTAGCATTCTGCCTTGAAGGCTATGGAAACTTTCCCTTCCAGGTGTCGAGGTTTCCTCACACCATGCTTCTAGACTAGCTAATTGTACCCCAGATGCCCATCTCTCTAGCCTCAGCTAGTCTCAAATGTCTGAGATATATCACCAGATGTCAAGCTGAGAGATACCTAACAGCAGCAAAATGTGCTGAGTGCTGACTGTATGACACAGACCTTCTGCTATAAATTTTTCACTTGTCTTGATTACTTATTAGTACTTCAGCGGGTTAGAGACAGCATGTGTGTGTCACAGGCTGACTCCTGCTTCTCAGAGTTGCTGTACCCAGGGTTAATAGACACTTCCACAAGGCTTCAAGACAGCTTGCTCCCTAGGAACAAAGAAAATAAGAAGCATGGAGGGAGTTGAATTTAAGAATTTCAAAGAGGAAGGTCTTCTTCTTGAAAACAGATATTTAATATGATTCTACCCCACTCAATCTCTTACTAGGTGCCTGAGAAAGGATTACATCATTATAGTGAATTTCATTCAACAATACTGAAAGGGTTGACACATCATCTGGTAACTAAGAACTATTTCACACTACATGCCATATTGCTGAAAAAAAATCAGATAGCAAGAAGTCCACCCTTCAGAGACTATGTAACAGCAGAATAAAATGGAAGCAACTTTCCCAGCTTCATATTTCCACAAATGACTAACCGCAAGGTCTTCCACAATGACAAGGGAAGAAGGTATGTAGAACAACTAAGGAAATACTAATATCCACCATCTCTATTGCTGTTCTATCATCTCCATTCAGGACCTTACAGAGGAGACACATCAGAAATTTGGAACTCTTCCTTACAGGTGCAGCATAAGAGAAACAGTAGCCTAAGATAACTTTTTATTGGGCAGCATAATGATGATACAGGAAAATAAAACTAACTCATATCAGAAACAGATGATGAAGAGGGAAAACCATTATGTTACTAAAGAATCATGAAACCACTAGGGAAACTCAAACTGAATGAACCACTTATGACTCAACCTAAGTAGTAAAAGTGAATTAAACTAGAGGTAGGAATTTACTCTTAGTAGGTTACTAAATGTGATTGCCAGGGTTGATATGCAGAAAGCAGAAAGATTCTGGCTTATACATAAAAGGAGGGAAACTGCTTTTGCTATGACTTTCTCATCCTTCCAAGGTAAAACTGCATTGATAACAATATTTGCACATGATCAACAGCAACTACCACATATATTCAGCAGCATCTAGATATCTGTTTTATATTCCATAAATAAACAGAGAAATCATGCCCAGTACCACAATACCTGGTTTTACAGAACATGCACTTAAAAGGAAAGGTATATTCCAGAAGCATGTGGGGAGGTTATCAGTCCTAAGTAAAGTTTCTGCTAAATTGCCTAAGAAGGTGAGCTTCCAGTCCCACTCTCAGTTTTATTGTTGAAGCCAACCTACACAGGCATTCCAATGCTATAGGACAGACTCTAGAAAAATGGGTATTAAATTTGAGACCATGATCCATGCACAACTTCAATCACTTTAGCAGATAGGCGTCATCAGCTGAATTAGGAAAACTTAATGGAAAGGAGCAACACTGTATCTCTGTGACTACTCAAACCTTAACTGCTGTCATCCAAATCTCAACCCAAGCCCAAACACTTCCTTTGTGTAAACCGTAACAGAGGAAGCAATGGTGGTTCACAGTGTTTCTTAATACTAGAAGATTCAGTAAAGACTCCATGGCTGAATCCAGCTCAGAGTGGCACCATGCCAAAGTGCAAAGTGTACTATTCCACTTTTTTCTAATACAGAGGGATTTTTGATTTACCTGCCACCAATCAGAGCAATTACAGTGATGCTCATAAATTGTTGTATGTATTTGTTAATCAGTAATATTAAAAAACAGAAGTAGTTATAAGAATATATGCTATTAAGACAATTACAATTGTCACTACTGCTTGCTGTGTTCCCTCTAGCATTAAACTGAAAGAGTAGCACTAGTTGCTTCTTTCATTTATTTCTTGATTGACAGGTCATCGCACAGTAAGTAGTTCTGTTGTACTATTTTCTCCATGGAAGACTGTGCACAGCAGTGGTATTAAACAATAATGACACTGCACCCACAGTTGGTATAGTATGTACATGATGTTTACCTCACTGTAAGGAACTAAATTATTTCATGATGTTTTGCAATGTCTTTGAACAAAACTGGTAAAAGAATACAACTTTAACTATATACATTCTGAAGAATTTCAACTAAGCCACGAAAAGGAAGACTAAGAGCCCTTACAAAAAACACACAGCAATAGCTTTTCTAGAATTAAGACTCTATTTATAATCTACACATCTTTTTGAATTACTTTCGTCCTCATTTTGATTTTAAGCTGCATGAAATTGTTCACTTCAGTTACAGAATCACAGCTTGAATGTTGCTAAATCAAAATAATTTTGTATTCTTAAAAAAAAAAAAAATGCAACCTCATAGCAGTCAAAGTAGCATATGACTTCTAGCTGATTTCAGTTAATAGTTTCCATTAAATTAAAATACATTAGCATGCCTCATATTTGCATTTCCAGATAAAAATTCTGTGTTAGAAGCATGGAAGCTTAAGTCATGAAAGAGTTTACACAAGTCACGAAAAGGGAATTAAAAAAGAAAGAGGATGAGAGATAGACTGTTCTCTGAAGTCAATAGCCCAATGTTTAAAGCATTCAGTCAAGAAGTAGGAGATGTAAAGAAAAAAATAAAATAATACCACCAACAAATATACATTGGTCCGGAAAACAATGACCAAAATGAGGGTACTTGTGCTAGGGAGGACTCCCAGGTTCTGGTCCTTAATTCAGTAAATGTTTACCCATACTGCTGTTTTGTGAATGACGTCTATTTCYCTTTGTGACCCTGGACATCTACTCCAGAATTTTTTTGTTTTTTTTAAATATACCCAGAAGAAAATATGTCATTAGAACTAATTAATGATCATATATTTAGTTTATATTTCTTCTACTTTATTAAGGAGGAGAAAATAGGAAAAATGTGTCTTAACTGAAAAAACATCTACTTACACAGATCTTGCGCTAGGACTAAAGAGTTCAGATTTCAATTATTTGTCCAAAAGAAGATAGAAAGTCTAGAGCACAAGTCACTTGATCAATATCAATATCACATCTGCAAAAGAGATTTTAATAATTGTCTCATATGTTTAGATTGTAACACAAGCACGTGTCTTAACATGCACTGTGACTATAAGAAGGGTTGTGCAATTCCACATGGCTTTCTAGGTACTGGTATGGCATGAYACCTGAAACTTCAAAGAAAAGTGACTAGAGTAGTGACTGAATTTCATGGAAGAACACTTCAAGATTTCAGGATATTATATATTGATGTAGTTTTGACACATTTAAATAGTAATTTAAAAGTAGTCATTGTTTTTAAAAGTAATTTCTATGCCTGGGAGTAACACCACAAAAAGACGAATGTGAAGTATTTGACAGCCTGGGATATAAGTTTGGCTGAATTARCAGTGAGCATCTGCAAGCCCCTGTTAACTTGTGAGTTTTGTCCTCTTGCTGAGTATTGGTCCCTCTGTGCTGACTGGTTACTGTCACCAGACTTCTCATTCCTCTTTCAAAGACATGYCGATTACGGATACACAAATTTGATATTGCGGAAGCTAAATGAGAAGCTTGCTGAGCTAATTTGTATGCAACTATCACGTTTACAGCTCTACCTCACAGTTAGTGAGGAGCCAGAATACTCTGCAGACACTGCACTAGCAAAGTAATTCACTTGACTTCAATCCCTCTTACAAATTAGCTTTCAACCAGCAATTTTCACTGCAAAAATACTATAACAATTTGCTTTTCCATAGAAAACCAATTCAATTCAAGCAATAGCTATTCAATAGCATTTTTCAAGTAAGGGTAAGCACACAGATTTGTCAGTTTGCATGTCCAGAAAAGTCTTCATGTGCTATTAATATATTTTCCTACACTGTACACAGATTGTATGCTATCTGAACATATTATGGCCCATCAAAAAAAAAAATCAAAAGAAAACACTTGCTTCATTTTTCTACTCAAAGAAAAGAAAAAAAAAAAGCACTGAGGAAAGGAGGAGGAAATCTGCAGTCCTTACTTACATGAGGAGTCATCACTTATTCTGAAGTGAGTACACAGAGCTTCTTCCAGAAACAGGACTGCTTGCAGAACAGGCAGCAGGATTAGGCCCTAGTCATTAACTATACTAAAAACCTTGAATGTTCTTTCTATAGCAAGAGGACAAACCAGTCTTTTCTCACCTGGAAACAAGCCAACTTTCCAACCTGATATAGTCACAGAGGTTAAAAAAAAAAAAAAAAGAGAGACTTCTTACTAAAAAAGTTGTCATTTCAACATTTTATAGATAGAAAGATATATCTAAAACAACATGCTTTACAATGTGGAATAACAGAAAGTCCTCTTGTGGAGACCAACAGAAAAGCTATAAGCCTGTATGAGATCACAGCTCACTAAAGATGCAAATTAAGATTTAAACATCAAAGCAATAGATTTCTTCAAGTCCATTTAGAGCAGCCATGAACTGTTAATCAGATCTGAAAGACCTTCTGAGATGTTTTGTTTGGGATTGTCAAGTAGAAAAGGGCATAGGAAAAGAAAATCAAGTTAACAGTAACTACTGCTGAGGACATATTAATCAAACCTATGCCACATGATATAGCTTATATACCCTTTTCCTGTATTGTGTGATTGTTGTACAACTTTAGTCTACTTGTTAAGAGAACATTGTTAGAATAATCCGAAGGCATTAAATTTCCTGCTTCTCCTCTTAAAGAAACTGTTTTCAACTATCATGAGTATTCCACTCACATTCTCCTGATGTGTCTGAAAGATATCAAGAATTTTTACTTGGTCCTTATTTTAAAGCTCTTGCTACTTACTCTGGCAATTCACAAATGCTGCCAATCCCTAGCAACCAACTGTGTGCTTAGAAAAATGCCTATTTCTTTTATCTTCATGTTAGATTGCAGAATCTGAACCCCATTCAAAGAATGTGCTCACCACCTTTGAAAGGTACACACCAACATGTATCTTTGACTATTTCTTCTTCAGGTTTCATTAATTCTCTCTCATTCTTGTATTTTTACAGTTCCTGCAAAGGAAAATATGATTAGAAAAAGTATATGAAGCATTATATCAAAGGCCATTCCTCTGTGAATGTACTCGAGAGAAAAAATAACCAAAGTTGCAGGGTCTGGGAAGTCCGACAGAATGATCCTAAATTACTACTCAGTTTTCATTTAAAAAAAAATTGAAGTTATTCCAGTGAACACAAGTACAGAAAAGTGAAGCATTACAATCAACAGCTCTAAACTGAAGAAATACAAGGTTACAGTTCTCTAAACATTTGTTAAGCATGAAGCTGTTGGAAAAAAAATTCCAGTTCCCAAGAGTTTTAGTTAAAAAAAAAATCTCAGATTCAAAAATTAGATATACATTCTATTAGTGGTTGTACAAAACTCCCACTGCYTTTGACTCTACATATTTAAGTGTAATGTGTAATAGAACAAACTGTGTAGCATCCCTTTAAGAGCCAACAGTGCTAGAAATTATATTTAAAAAATTAGACCTTCTAGGAAAGACTTTATCATCAGTGTTAAATATAACATAAAAGGAGGGCAAAAAACAACGAAAATTAGAAAATCAATTTTGAAAATCTACTGAGGTAATATGATTTTGTCCCACAGGCTTTCTTCTTATATATGGCATTAGTTATTTGAAGGCAGGGGGAGGTGGGGGGCTGAGTGTTGGGTTTTGGGGTAGTTCTCCCCCTCCAACTACAGAGGTATTCAGATCAATGCAACAGAGAATTAGAATAACTAAAAATAACAGTTGTACCTATTCACTGAAGTTGCAAGGGCCTTAAATATCTCAAGTGAGACAAGTATTTGTAACAAGAGATTAGTAAGAGCCATGCAAAACTACCAGTTTTCTCTTCAGCAAGTCTGAGTGCTTCGCTAAACTTCAGTGAATAATCTCACTTTCACTGCCCGAGAAGGCCCATTGCTACAAAACTGGAACCTCTTCACCTGATCCCCCCTGTCACCCCTGTATGCCCCATATGGGCAGTGCTAATGGAAGAKTCGCTGCTAATCTGTGGGTCCTAAAACCTGAACTTTAAACGTCCATTTGCAGTAGAGACATAAATAAGATGCACCAGAAGTTAACTTCCCCCTCTTACCACCTTCTCAAAACTCTCTCTGCATCATGGACTTCCAGAAACAGTTTTTGCTATTAAAGCATTGTAACAGAGCCAGAGAGAAGGATGATTTTAGCTTTCTAAAACTGGTACTGATTTAACATGGAAGAGAATAGTGAATAAATGGTTCCAAACATACTATAGCTACATAAATTATTATTTAAAGATGCAATGCTCTCACATTTGTAGTGCTCTCTTCTTTATTTCCTTCAATTCTTCACCGACTGGATTTTGAGAAAATTCTGAAAACGCTCATTTTGTCTTTTGAAATTTTCATAATGCATTGCCTAATTTTGTTGAATAAAAAAGACTGCATTGCTGAGTACCTTGCTTTTAAAGGCAGAAACAGATTTTAGAGAGACATAAGTCTAACTCTCTGTGATGTAAGGTAATACAATCAATATCACAGTGATAAAGTAAGGCAAAGACAAATTAAAAGACTAGCCAAAAAAAAAAGCAGTTTTATCATAAAGCCAGAAATAGAGTCCAAATCTCTGGTTACTTGTCCTAAATATTCCAAAGCCCTTCTACTCTATTTACAATAGTCCATGGCCTCAAAGCACAGAAAGTTTAGCTGTCAGTACAGTACACAGAGACCGAGATCTCAATTCATATTAATACTAAAGATTCTGCCTAGCTCTCAAAAAGCACAGCTAAAGATCCCAAAGTACTAAGATCCATGGACGATTCCCTGATCTTCCAAAATGAAGAGGATGCAAAGAGATAGAGGCATCGTCAAGACAAGGGACCTTGATGCATTACAAGAAGAGTTCTCTAACTCAGTACAGTCTATAGATCACCTGATATCCAATCCATGTATCTACCTTACTAATTTAGTAACAATTCCACTGTAAAGGACATTGTCTAATGGATCATTTTGTAAAGAAAATGAACAAGAAATAAAAGAGGTTATTTTCATCAAAATGTCACTAATTCCTTTAAAACAACCCCCCCCCCCAAAAAAAAAGAAAGAAATCTTCCCATCGAGGCATATTTTGGGACATACAGTCCTAGGAAACCCAAAAGAATACTACTACAACTGAGTAGCTATTTCATTAGCATGTGTATCTGCTATCACAAACTCAGAATAACAACATTCAGTGCCAAACTTCATACTATTAAGAGGTTTTAAACATAAAAACAGAACAAATTTGTGCCTCACCACACTTCATGTTTTAGAAAGGAAAATTTAGCCTTAAGAAGGTAAAAAGAAAACATAGGTGCACAATTTATGACCTAATTGTCATTCAGGGTAAAAGAGATACCAAGCAGAGATAAAAGTCTACAAAGCTTGATTATTTTTCCCTATTTATTTAAGCACCTTTTTACGAGACAGTTGGGTCTGACAGTTTTAAAGGTTAAAAATATATATATAATTTGCTAATCTACACTGCATATGTGAAGGGTTAAAATACACTCTGGAGACATCAACAGTGACAGGAGGCTTTAACTCCAAATGTTAAAAACAATGGACACGCAAGTCAAGGGTCAGTCACATTCACTAGGGAAGACTGCTCAGCAACATGGAGATCAAAACAAACAGTAAATCCTGAACACAGAGAAAACTGCAATGGTTCTCTTACATCATTAAAAAATATGACACATGACAATATACTCCAAATAGTATTTCTGAAAATAGATTATCTCAAAAGAAACAAGGAGTCCCTTAACCTCTATTAAGGTGCTACTGGTTGAGTTTCTTAAAAACACAATGCTGCATGCATGGAGTGAGAAAAATAAGACATGGACTATAATATCCTTTTTTATTAAATATAGTGCAGGCATGAAAATACGGTAAAATGTGCCTAAAAAACAAAGAAGAGATGAGATAGCACGTCTATTTTTAATAAGCCCTATCATAAAAGAGTGGCAGGGACTCAATTATTTTCACCAAACATCCACCTTATCTTTCCAAATTACAAATATTCTTCCAGGTTTCCTCTCCCCAAGCACTAAAGAATAAGGCTTAAGAAGTCTGAAGAATGAACTGAAGATATTATGCCTCGACAAGAGAAAAAAAGAGGAAAAAAAAAACTGCTACCAAATATTATTTCAGCAAGGCACATTGCAAATACAAAAAATGTTGGTGGAAACTAACAGACTTCTAAAAAAAGAAACGGGCTTTATAGGTTTTGGGKKTTTTTTTTTTAAGCTACATATTTTCTTACTAGACTGTATCTACATCTCCCTGGGGATACAAAGGTGTTGGTTATCACCAAATAAACTTTTGTAGGCAATAAAAAGCTGAATTTAGTAGAAAGTAATGGAAAATACCTAGCTCATAAGTACTCATGTATTGTGCAAACCATCAAGAACACCCTACCTTAACACAGACCATGCTGTGACAGCAGCTAAGTGCTAATAATGCAAAAGAATTAGAAAACAGTAAACTTACGGATTATGAGATGCCTACTGCATAGCTGTTAATTACTAAGTTCTTCATGTGTAACTAGTGATCAGAAATACAACTGGTTCACATTACTGTATCAAAAGTATGACTGGTTACAAAAATCCGTGTTTGGGAAGGATACAGGGGATCCACATAAGTTTCCTGAAAAATAACTAACAAAAATGCATGTAATAACAATTCTCTTATGAATCACGTACAATTCTGGCTTAAATCCCTGCTGTCAGACAATACAGTCACATGGTTCAAAAGCCATCTCTTCTATATGCACTGGGTATTTCCATGCATATTCAAAATATTGAGAATTACGTATTAAATAAAAGTAGAAGTATTAACAAAAAAGTATTAAGAATAGACAGTCCTTAAAGAAAGAGCTGGCATCCTCCTCTGTGGAGCCCAAAGCAAGATAACACTCACTCTCAGAGGGAGAACAGTCCTCATTCAAACGTAATGTAACCTGTAACAGTCTACAAAAGTCCTTGAAGTTCTCTACTCTTTGTTTTTTCCCAACCAGACCCTGACCTCCACTATAACCTCAGACCAAACTGAGGAGGGACGACTACTCCACGGAGCTCAGAGGAAGATGACACCAATGCACAAAGGGATGATTTTGAAGCAGCACAGCCTACGAAGTCCCCAAAGGTCTCCACTCTACACTTCCAATATATAACTGCAGCCTGATCTCAAATTATATGGAATCTAATTATTTAAAGTACTAAAGTGGCACCTCTCCATCTTTACTTTAAAGGTTTTTTTCTCCCTCAAGATTCTCTTCCTCTAATTTAACAATCAGATTTTTGAGATAGCTGCCTACTTAGAAATGTGCACCATCTGGGACTATATTTATTGTTTTTCAGGTTTCTGAATTTAGTCAGCTAATATTTGGCATGAATAAGTGAAAAATCTTTAATTAATACAACAGATTTTAGCAATTTTGCCACTTTCATAGAAATAGACATTGATTTATCATGAAAGCAGCTATTGCTGTAGAGGAATATTAAAATAGTTCAAATGGTACAATAAAAATATGCAACCCTAAAAGAAAATGAAGGTTATACTATGCTTGATCAAAACTGGGTAGAAATTTAGACAGGATGCAATAATTCATATTTAAAGCAAATTGTCCAAAACAAGGCAAAGAAGTCTAAAGTCCTTTTTAAGGACAAGAGATATATTAAAAGAAAGTATTTTATATGTCTCTAAAGATAAAAATGGAGCTCTTTCTCTTACCAGGAAAATGCTGGATATATAATTAAACATCTACCAGTGCTACAGGCATTTTTGTTATATTCAAAACTGTTCCATAAAGACAAACCAACTTTCTGACAGATCTGACAATTGTAAACTCAAATTTTATATAAGAGCTCAACATCTATGTCAATCAAAAAGACTGGCTTGTAAGATACACACATTTATCAGTCTAAGTGAACTAGGTCATACTTCTTTTCAGAGCATTTAGTATCTACTTGCCAACATGATACACAACAATTCTATCCTTACTGATAAAGGCACATCTTAAGTATATTAATCTCTACAAAAATCACCACAAAACTAACAAATTTCCAATCTCCTTCACATGTCCATTTTAATCAAATTAGAAGGAATCAAATCCAGCAGAAAAGCTTAGTGAAAAAAAGAGCTATCAGCTCCCTCAAATCTCATTTTTAAAAGTCAATAGGCTTTAAAAAGATCTAAGTCAGGGCCACGATTTAAGGCCACTAAAATGATTAAAGGATTGGAGCATCTGTCTTATGGGAAGAGGGCAAGAGAGGTGAGACAGTTTAGCCTCAAAAAGAGAAGGCTCAGGAGGGATCTTATCAGCTGTCTAAATAGCTGATGGGAGAGCGAGTAAAGAAGATGAAGCCAAACTCTTCTCAGTCATATCCAGTGAATGGACAAGAGGCAAAGGGCAAAAATCAAAATACAGGAAATTCAATTTAAATGTAAGAAAAAAAAGTTGTCTGGTGGGGGTTGTTAAGCACTGCAGCAGGTTGCCCAGACAGGTGGTAGAATCTCCATCTTTGGAAATACTCAAAACCCAACTGGACAAGATCCTGAGCAACCTGCTCTGGCTGATCCTGCTTTGAGCAGAAGGATTGGATTATATGATCTCCAGAGGTCCCTTCCAACCTCAATGATTCTGAAGTCCCTTCCCATAAGTTATCAACAGGTTAATGACTCTAAAAAGTTGCTTCCTCACTGATTCCTTGAACTTGATTATGAATTAATTCAGAGCTTATAGGCTCTTTGGGAAAAACAAAACAGTTTAACTAGGAGTGCTAACCTCACTTAATCTAATGTGGCATCTCAGTCTGAGATACAGCCTTTATTTGTGTCCATAAAACAATGTCAGAATCAAGAAGTCATAAGATGTACTATGTCTCTTGGTTGCTTAATTTATATGTATTTTTGGAGGTAGACATTAGCCCTTTTCACTTTTGGATTTCAATTCTTCTTTACAGATATTCAAAAGGGGTCTACTTTGTAAGAACAGAAATAAAAGGTCAACCCAAAGGTCCATCTAGCTCAATATTCTGTCTCCAACAGCAGCCACCAGCAGACGCCTGGGGAAGGTTATAAGGTCGTGCCACGTACATAGGGATATTCCCTCAGAACATTCTCCTAGTATCCAATGATTCATGGCTCAACAATCTCCTGACAAGAAATGATTTCATTTTATACAATAAGCCTTGATAATTTGAATTTGTCATCTGTTTGTCCAATTCCTTTTGAACCCATGCAAACTCTAGTATCTACAATGCACTGGATCAAGGACTTCCACTTCTTAACTTCCCACTGTGCAAAGAACCATTTTCTTTATTCATTCTGAGCCAACTGCTTGCTAAATTTGTTTGATAGCCCATAATCCTCAAACTGGAAGAAAGGACTACTCCCTGTTTTCTTCTTCCATGTCATTCATACCTCCTCTCAGTTACCTCTTAAGACTCAAAGGCTCTTAGAGTTAGTAGTCTTAAAAACATAGTTTCATTCCTCTTATTATCCCTTGTAGTGACAAGGGATCTTCTCTGGATCTTTTCCAGTTCTATCATAACCTCCCTGAGATGAGGAAAACCAGACAATAAGATGCGTGTGCACTATGAATTTATAGGGCGGTATAATGCTGTTCTCCATTTCAGTTTTTATTCATATAATAAATTGTAACATTTTGCCGGTCTTTGTTTTTTTTTTTAACCACTATTCTCAATAACTTTAATAATCTATGAAAAACACCAAGGTCTTGTTTCAGAACCTATCATTTTATATGTAAAACTGGGGCTGTCCGGGATACATGAAATGAATACAAAGGAAACTGCGATGTTTTACTTAGCCACATAATTTTAACATCACTGTCTATCAGGCTCTTCAACTGTACTTTGCAGGTGTGCTTGCCAGCATTTCACAACAAACACATTCATCATACTTTTTCTCTCTAGATGACTAATTCTGCTTGGAATGAAATACATGGCTAACAAACGCAATTATTCTTTACTCATGGTTTTACATGTGGGTGAAAATGGCTCCCAAGCCAATAYAGCTAATACTAACATCTGCACATGATTTGAAAGGCAACCTGAAGACAAGATGAGTAAACTACCAAAGGCTGCACTGCAGCATTCCCTTTATGGCATCAAATGGCTTCCTGTAATCCACGACCTAGTTCTGTAAAAAGTATTTAGTTTTGGATTGTACAGTAGGCTAACTCATCTTGCAAACTCAAGAATAAAATAATGAAAATAACCTATAATTCTTTTAAATTCAATAATTTGGGGCTTGAACTTTTGATTCTGATTTGTTTTTGAACTGTGTTAAAAATTGTATTGTCTTAGGATATACTTTGAAAAGAAGCAATGAATCAGAAAATTAATCATTTCTTTACAAAAGAGTGTTCTATCAAAACAAATGTGTAGCAGTAAACTTAAAAAAACTTAACAGAGTAGTTTGGAAATGCTCTGAAACAGGTACTTACTATTCTTGGGATGAAATTCAAGTGAAAATAACATTTTATACCAGTGATTATAATGACTAATATTTAACAAAATTAAATATTCAATTTGCAAATTTTCAGACTCCTTAACAGTTCATACAGGTCCCTTACAGGACCATAGCCGGACAGTGTATCATTTGCTCCATCTTACTGACTTCCCCCAGACCAGCTAAGCAACTCCACCATTTCAAATTCAAATTTGTAACTAGCTTAGGATCAATTCAATAAAAAGTTATTCAAAATTAGAATTAAACTAGAATCACTATTCTTTATAAAATTCAGATACAGGAATGTGCAATTTCATGCCGAAGTGACGAAAATAGTTTTATTGTACTACCTGCAAAACAAAATTCTGAAAACTTTCAATTCTACAATTCTGACAGGTTTTATTTCCAAGATTTCTGTGTTCAGCTGATCCAAATCTTCTGTTAATTGGTCTGTAATAATCCTGCTTCAGGACAGCTGTATTACAAAAAAATATTACTACTAGAGTGTAAGTCATACTTTGAGGACCATGTTCCACAGCACAATGGAAACCAAATTCACTGAACATCATGGCACAACAAAGAAGCTTGGAACTCTGAGTGCAGTTGTGCAAAAGATTTTAAGTCCTTGAACCCTAGATCAACATGCAGAACAGAGGCATTAGGCTGCCCAGCAATCTCTAAAAATGTACCCAAAGGTTTTTTTTTAATGCTTTTTTTTTTTTTTTTTTTTTTAACTGCAGCAGTTATGTTTGCTATCAGAAAAAAATTAGTTAGGAGTATATGACACAACATATTTACAACCAATGTCAGCCAGTGGTACCAAACCCAATACACGCTGGTGCCAGATTTGATTTGCATCAGTTCACAACGCCCTGTTTTTTAGACAAAAAAGATAACCAAAAGCAATTGCATTGTAGTATGTATTAGCTGCCAAAAGTGACCGCAATCACAACTCTGGAATTCCCAGACATATGCAGAACACATTGAGGCAGCTCCTGTATAGAAATGATGCTTTATTACTAAAGAGTTCACATTTTTATGTATTCCTTAGGGAATATTCAGTACAGGCTTATGTTATCAGACTGGCAACTCCTGTCTTTTGTTTTGTCTCTAACAACCTGCAAGGATAACTAAACCAAAAACTCAGCATGTCTCAGTGACTACAGAATCTTCTGGACAGACATCAGAAGAACAGCATGACAGCAGCTCATTCCTCTTTAAAGAAGAGGAGAAAATCTCCAGCACCAGATGTCCAGCTAATCCAGCCTCAGAGGCAAAAAACAAACAAAAAAAACATAAATAAAAAGGCAGTAAGACTGCTGAAGAGATACATCTATTCTATTTGAGACCTGACCAACTGCAAATCTTCAAGAATAAACACAAAAGGAAACAAAGTATTGGAATATTGCAGCCTTCATTTCAACCCGCTTTGTCGTCATGGAGGTGACCCACCACTCTTTATGAGGATATCCACATTGCAGCACAATTTCTATTGCAACTACAAATTTCTAAACAGAATTTCTACTGTAAATCTGCATTGTAATGTCACCAAATTCAAAAGTGTCTCACCAAACTAGTTACATGCAGACCAAATACAGGACATAAATATGTACTCTAATCATACTTTGTTTTTAATATGCATCTACTCAGTAATTGATTAAAACTGTCAAATTAAAATAATCTGCTACTCCAGAACAGTCACTGGAAGGAAAAAGAAAAAACAAAAAGTACCAGGCAACTCAACTTTCCTAGTCTGAAAGAGGAACCTGCAGTTGACTTGTTAAGCATGTGCCCTTCCTCCAGTGTGACACGTACTCAATATTAAGTAGGTACGTCACAAGATGGACAGATTTTAAAACCATAAAAACACAGCTTCACTATGAACTCTGGTCTTGATATTAYGAAATTGAACAGAAAAATCCAGGAATCTTTTTTATGTGTTTGGATTTAAGACACAAAGACTAAAGCCACTAACAAGCTTCAGTAATTGGATATTGACCAAGTTCTCAGCCATTGCAATGAGAAAGACTAAGTTTATCCTACTCTTCTGTACCCTGCTACCCAACGTAATCTGAAAAAGACTTAACCTACATGCTCACTAAGAAAGGAGTAAAAGGACAGATGTTGGAGGAAATGGGATAATCTTCCCCTGTTTGAGATTTTCTAAAGAGGGTACATTAACTTGAATGGAACAGTAAATTAGCACAGCTCCTGGACCAAGACAGCTTGGGTGTCTTTATGTGACTCTTCCTTTTGGCACAGGTCAGGGTCCCACAGGCTACTCTAGGAACTCCAGGGCTACTTTGAACCAAGGCCTCTCATGGGTATCCTCAAGAAGCTCCTAAAAGCTTTTTTTCATAATGCACGTGAGAAAGTTCTAGTGCTCTCAGAAACATAATGAATGTTTTCCTCATGAGAGGAAATACGGACTGTAGATTTCACCCTCTGAAGAGGAAGTAAGGTGTAATTCTCATTTGTGAACTACTATCAGCTGGTAGGTGATATTTAGTAAAAAAGCATTCAAAGCCCCCCAAAATACAACTTGACCTTATTTCAATAGTCACAATATGAATAATCGTAAATATTAAATGCTATATGTAGATATTAAAGGCTTTGGGTTATTTTTGTTATAAATACTACCTTAATTTTGCAGATACCATTGATATAAACATTTCCTTCATCTTTTAATGCAACCATTAGATATTCATAGCTGAACACTTTTCAGAAATTCCTGCTGTGTTCCTGTTTGAAATGCTGCAAGTCTCAATTGCATCCTTTCATGTGAATTATTTTAAAGTTCTCTAATTACAATGAAAAAGAAAGCCTTGATTCAGGAGAGTACTTAGGCCACCAAATGATCATATCTTTAGATTTAACCTTTCCCAAAAGATGCATCTTCAAGCTACAAAACAGAAAATTTATCAAAATCTATTATTTGACAGTGATTATTATTATGGTACAGTAGTTTAAGTAACATTGCCTGTATTTGATTAATGAATGTGAAAATTAATATTAACTCCTTATTAGCACATCCCTATGTACACAATACAGGTATATAACGTTAAGGAACTAACACCATATCATTCAAAGATTCACAACCAAAAATATGCACTACTTTTACACAAAAATACTATAAACTACATGAGGATGGCAGATAGTTCAATATTGCATCACCACTACGCACATGACTGGTTTCATAGGCATGACAGTAAAAGACCCTGAAGCCTGCAGAAACACTGATCTAATTATTGTATCTAATCATATGTGTTATGTTATATAATGAGACTATAAATCATATCAATTATCCTGGATGCCTAAAAATAGAGCTACAGATAAGGAAAATATCCAGGAAACTTTAGAATGGTTATATGTCCATTTTAGTTCTGCATATAATGCATTGCAACAAACTAATATGGCTACAGACATTAAGATCTCACTACTGAAATTTCCCATGAGAAGCTTTACTAGAATGGTCTGATGCCAAGACAAATCACTGAACAAACCACACCCACCAAAAAAAGAAACAAGCAAAAAAACCCACACCAACCAAAACTGTACACATACATGTAACAAAGTGAGACGATTGCTCCCTCAGGCATAAAACACAGCTTCCTACGAAACTATTCCAAACTTATCCCCTGGAAAATGATTCTATTTTAAGAAACTGCTGTATACTACAGTGTGCCCTGCTCCTTTTTTTTTTTTTTCCCCCCTTAATGACAATTCTGGAACTCAATGTTTTTATAGTCCTGTAATTCTGCTGATGTCAAACTAATCAGTCATAAAACTATTCATTAGGATAGCTACAATCACTGCACTGTCAAAGTGAGCAAAGTGAGTCTCATTTAGATACTGTGATCTAAATATCACACTGTGGTAAATTAAACTCTTACTCTAATGAAGTTATTAAAATAAATGGACACACAATTATTTTTTCCATCATGGTTATGTCATTTTTACAACTGACCACAGGAAACACTAGTTTTATTCTGGGAATGAGATCTAGACAATTTAGAGAAGTGTAATCCAACACAGCATATCATATTTTCTTGCCCAGCGTATTTGGATGTATGTTATGTATATGACTATGTTATTGAAAGACTATATAGAAGATGGTCATATGTATTCTTGTCAAACACAAATCGGTATAAATTTAGCACAAAATAAAAGAAAACACTCTGAGAAAATTTTACATTGCAAATCCGCTAGAAGTCAAACTGCCAGAATGTTTATTAACTTTTTTATTGGGGGAAACAGGAGAAAAACAGAAAATATATAAGCTACTGCCTGGATATTCTAAGCCAGTTCACGACTACCCACAGGAGAGACTAGCCAGTGGTTACTTAAAAGACTGGAGGCCGACTCCAACAGCTGCATAGCTGTGGGTGAGGGAGAAAGGTGGCACCCTCAACATCCCACATCTCAGCTTGCTAAACCAGTCACACAAAGACACCACAAGTAAAAGGTATGCAAACGCTTGTACTACACAGCAAAAACCCTTGTAAATCTGATAGTGATTTTTAGTTCCCTATTAACCTGTCAGATGTCTAACAATCAAGACAAGATGTGTTGATTGGTATGTTTTCAAAACCTGACTAAACAGTTCAATCATTCTCCAAAAAGAGATAACAAAAGACATACATACACCTTTTGCCAACAAGGAAAAATAACCATATAAAGATATGGGGTGGGAAGCTTGGCAACAGCAGTAAGAATACTCTTATACTTTCACTTTTATACTTGGGAGGGACGTTTATTTGATCCTTTATTTTTTATAGTATAAAAAACACAATTCACAAACATACACTGACAGAAACCCTTTTAAAAATATCTGTTAGCATCATGCATGTTTTCATAAATAAAAATTTAAAAAATCTTAAATAAGATACTACTGAATGCAGAGTTTTGAGCTTTGCATGTTCAAGAGGAAAACAAGTAAGCAGAATTTCATTCCCAATACAAAAAAAGGCTGCGACTATGAATGCGGAAGGAGACAAAAATTCTTTCTATGAAATAGGGTTACAGTCTCGTTAACATAAACAAACCCAATGACAATGGAGTTACACTACTAACGGAAATTAAGGGTCCAATTAAAAAAAAAAAAAAAAGGTCTTGGTGAACCCACTCTGAGTTGCATTCCTATATAAACATTTTCACATTACAGAATTACATAAGCCAGGTACATTTAATAACCATGTCTGTGCATGTGCATTCTCAAACAATTCCCTACCAGAATAAAATTTTCACATTATTATTAACTGAATTATTAACTGAAACCTTCATCTTCAGAATATGTTGTAATAAGCTGTACACCGAGAAAACTCCAGTGAGTTAGAGTTCACTGGTGAGAATATAACAGAGAAATACTCCCCGTTTTGTGTTTCAATCTTGTTTTACTTTGTAGAGTCCTAATAAACTCACACATTTGCAAAAAAGATGAAATTACCATAAATTACATTGCAAGCTTAGTTTTGCTTTCTGATGCCAAAGCTCAGTATTCGCATACACTGAACACTGTCAATCGTCTTTTACCACCAAACACAGTATAGTACAGGCATCCAAAGAGTCCCTGTATGATGGAATCCACAAGAGCTATGCCAACCCTTTTTTTCTACACTATAGATGTATTAATTTAAATGCAAACTACCAGATTAGCCCAAAACTACCACCCACATTCTGGGCCAAAGTCTTCATTTGTTCTCTGTTGGAGTCTTCATCTAAAGCTATTTGTCTGTTATAACTGGATGTCTTTCAAATTKCTTCTTGCATCTTTTTAAATATGTGATATTGCCTCCATGCTTGCTCAGTARGTATAATGACCATGTAGCTGGCTCTTACATAGTTTAAAGTCTTACTTTGTTTTTCAAAATAATTTAAATTTGCAGATTTGTCTTTATTGAAATTTTTATAAGAACACTCCACTATGTAAGATCACCTATCACTAATTTTATTCTTTTGCATTTAATTATTTTAGTTTTTACTATCTTCAAAAAACCAGAAGATACAGCTCTGCACACATTCCTATTCTGAAATGTCCATCTTTTTTCAGTAATGTTACTTTCCCTTGACAATTAAAGTGTAAACAAACTGAGCATAAAAACAATTGAGAAAAGTTGCTGCTCAAGATATTTTTAAAAAAATTTATAAAAGGCATTAAAGATCTTGCCAAAGAAAGTATGCAAATCTGGTAAGTTCCCTTAAACTGAGAAAATTAACCTATAATGCACAAAGATCTTGCCTGTAGCTACTAATTTCCATTGTTAACTACAAACTTACTATAGAAAACAAGGAGTGGTATCTGGCTGATAAATGGGTTTAGTAAGAGTAAAGCATTTGGCAAAGAACACTTTTCACTTTAATACAGCAAAATAGAACAACTATTATAGAAAAGCATATTTTACTGTGCAGAATTTTCTCCACAAGGGACCAGATATATACACAGAAACAAATTTATAACTGATCTGTGCTATGACAGAGACCTAAGTTACATTATGAAAAAAGCACCTGATCCTTTCGGCTCCAGGGGAAAATGAGAGAAATCATTGAAAGGGAAATCAAGACAGCACTTCATGAATACATACGCTCTGCCAGGAAAGACGATGTCTATTCAAAGAAAGCAAATTCTAGTGAAAAAAACAAAAACAAAAACAAAGCCTGATTCAATCCTATTTGCAGCCACTTTATTCTTGCTCTCCCCAAACATATAAATTCAACACATCTTAAAGCAAATATAAAACCACAGTGTCCAGGTATTTGTCACAAGCTCATTTTTAACCCCATTATTAAGGGGGTTGTATTAAACCATGGTAAAGCTTGAGGCCTTTATAAGGAGACAATATGATCTGGTATAAAAAAAGAAGGAGTATCAACTGCAAGTTTTCCACTATGCGCTTCTTCAGCCACTTCGACAAAGCTGCACTGAACCTTTTCAAGGTTTATTAACAAGTAAATCAGGTYATTCAACAGCCAACTAGCAATCATTCTTTTGTTCAGTACAATAGCTACATTCATATTCCTTTATGAAATGTTGGTAGGTCTGCAACATAAAACAAAGGCAAAGTGAAAGCCACTGAAAAATATTAATTAAACTATGATTCAGGAAGTTAACTCGCATTTGAAAGCAGATTAATCTACAATGACTAACGTGTTATTATCCTCAGCTGTCCACACTACCCCTCATCGAAGATTACTGCTACCACCAGCAGGGACAACTGAGGAACAAGGAATGTAAACTTTAATAACTCAGCAGTTAAGCTAGCATATTATCATGAACTGGAATTGGCAGCAGTTTACATTAACATCTATAAACTGTGCCCAAATCAGCTGTTCCTGCTGGTTACAGCAGCATCTGAAATTATCAGTTTCTCCTCTTCAGTTGAACAACCTACAAGATCCTGAATTTTTTCATTTTTGGTTACCCACCAGGTAATCCAACAGTTTATCAAACTGTAAAATGTACAACAAACTAATGCTACTGAACAACTATTAAGATCAAAAAGCCACAAGAAAGACACAACTTACATGTAGCAGGAGTAAGAAAAATACTTCCTAAGGTTCAGTATTCTATATATCATGTAAGAATCTAGTAACAGAGAGCATTCAAAACAATTTTTTGATTTTACTTGGGTACAAAAATAGAACAAAATCCTGTGACATTTTTGCACAAATCTTTCAAATACTGAAGGCTGGACTTAAAAAAAAAAAAAAAAAAGAAGTCATTACTGATTAGCTTTTGCTAGTCTTTCTTTGGCCAGGAAGTGAAATAAAGGCTTCTTATATCACAATTTTATCCTCACTTTGACTGTTGCAGTCCCTACTCTCTAACAGTTTTCTCCACTAAAGGAAGGGGTGGGACTGTGGGAAAAGTAGTATCATCTCTGAAGAATGAATAGCTGCTTCTGCTCCACAGTGTCCAAGATTTCAACTGATTTAAACTCAGCATCTTGGAAAATGTATTTTTTGCTTTATTTTGGAATCGAACTAGCAACAAAGGAAGACAGCTCATGTAACACAGTCACTGGGCTTCCACTGAATCTTTTCAAAATTATGTTGACAATTTTTAATCATTCCTTTATGCCACTGGCCTACGTGACCGCCACTCATCTTTTATTTCTGTCCCAGAGAAAAGCCTAACCTCCCAATAACTCAGCTATAAGCTAAGTCACAAAATTATTGGAAAAATTATTACAGCATCTCCCAGCATTCTCCATAGTCTATGTCAGAACAGTAACAACAAAACTGTGAGGCTTAAGATTATCACCAAAAAAGGTAAAAAATTATCTTGCAAATTTTCAGAAAACATCATTAGTATTTTCTAATACATCTGATTTAGCAGATACCAATCCAATGCTTTCTAGACACCTGAAACACTATTTTTCATCTTTATTAATATATTTTTGTCTCAGAAGGTTTCCTGATCTGGAAAAAATATATTTTAGAACTGTATTCATACTATTTATTCATCAGGATCTTTAAAGCAGTCTGCTTATTTGTTGAAAAAGATATTTAACAGAGTAGCATACTTCTGACTTTTTGAGACTTGGAGTGTTAGTATTTCACTCTGGTTCTGTAATATGATCCTTCTCTAGCAATTTCATGAAGCCATTAGGATAGATGAGAGATAATACCCTACTTTTACATCATTCTTTTATTTTATATGTTGCAATTAAATTCTGGATTCACAAATTTTAAATACCACCTCCTTCACACAGGCATAAGAGACAACAAAATATGCCTCAATTTAGCACTCTACCAAATAAAATCCTTTTCTTTTTTTTTCCCAAAACTGTTCTTCAGAGAAGTTTTGAATAAGGAAATAAACATTGCAACATGTCTTGAATGCCAAGAGGCAGTTGAACTGAAGAACAAAACACAGAGCCATGAGCCTCCAAAGAAGTATAACCCTACTAGATAACTGTACCAGAAGAGTAAACACACACAGCCCTATTACTCCTAATTCTCAAAAACCAAGGCTGTCAAGGAGCAGCGAAGCCGGCTGCTCCCTCAGGGACAGGGAGCCAGGAGCCAAGCCCAACACCCCGGCCAGCGGGGCAGGGACCCCCCCAGCCAGGGCCCATCCCACAGCGCCCAGCGAGGGGACCAGGCAGCCGGAGACAGCAGCAGGTTCCACCAGGAGTCCAGATGATCTGGCAAGTTGATGTTGATGAGGCAGGTCTGAGCTCAAGCTGGGAAGTCAACCTGCAGGGCAGAGTCAGGATCAGGCCCAGTGATGTCTGGGAAGGGCCGTGGGGACAGGACAAGCAGTCAGCCCGCGGGTCAGGTCCAAATCAGCGGGGCCTGTGGCTAGGCAGGGCCAAGGCTGTGGTCGGGCTGGAGACTGGGGCAGGGACCAACAGCCCCGGACTGGGCTGAAATGGGGTCCTGGGCCTATGGGGAGGGGAAGCCCCAGGGGAAACTGGTCAGGGCCATTACAGCTTATTAGTGCCCTCAGGGCCCTAACAAAATCTGTCCTATTTCTTGAAGATATGCACACAGGAGCACTTCACAAATCAAGAATAAATCTTTATTTCATCTTGAAATGAATTGACAATTAATACATAAAGCCTCCTTACAAAATACTATCAAGTAACTGGCAATCATATTCTGCTCCAGCTCAAGTTTTTCCATTTGTTTCCATCTGCAGCCTACAAACTGCTGTAGTGACCCACTCTGGGAAGAACAAGAGATCAAAGTACACAATCTTTTTCCAAAGCAGATTAAAGAAAAATAATATTCCATGTTGTTGTCACAACACAAAGCCAGGTGAAGATAAGCAGTACCAAGAAATTACAAGATAAGTCACAAAATAGAAGCTGGAAAATTGAGAGATATTAACCCCAGCACTAAATTTATTGAGACTCCCCCAATCCGCAAATAATATCTATCTTGCACAGAATCAATTTACTTTCCTCCAAAGACCAATCTCAGCCAAATTTCTTAATACAAAATTATGGGAAAGAAGAGAGGGAAATCAATAAAACCAAAATGAGCCTACTTAACAACCAGCAGGATGAAGTATTTTTTCCTTGAATAATTCAAAATTGGAACGCTCTGCCTTAAAATGTAAGTAAAACCAAGAAATAAGGAAGATTCAAAAAAATAGTTCAGTATTTTAAAGAATAATACTATCCATAATTATATAATATTTTTCCTCTATCTTAAAAAGGAGTGAAGCTTGTATTACAAGGTAGAGGTCAACAATCAATGAATAGGATGAAGGATAAATGTTTTTTAAAAAAGACTCAGGCAGCCATTTGCAAGGAGAAAAAGGAAATGACAAGCCTCTTAACCTTTGCTCTTTTAGCTCACAATGAATCTGGTAGGAGATAAGAGGCCTATAATCCTTTTATGGGTTTTTATCAGAAATAATAAGTGAACAAATTTATAAAATGTATAGGCAAACCTCTGTATACTAAGCTTATTAAAAATGAAACAATGAAATGAAAAAAAAAAAGTCACAACTAAAAATATCCTGTAGCAGGTTCTTAAAAAAAAAGTGTATAAGAAAAAGAGCAAGTGAAGAACAATCCTTTCCCTGTTCTTTCCTCCAAGCTAGAAACAATCACTAGTTCAGGATCTCCTAAACTAGAGGTTGCATTTAGACAATAATTGTCAACTGCTACCAATGGACCTATCTTCCATAAGGGGTGTGTCTAATTCTTTTTTTTCCAACCCATTTATAATTTGGCATGTGTAGTACCCAGGGCAAAGATTTCCATAATTTATTTATGTAGAAAAAAAAAAAGATTTGTTTTTCCTTAAACTTCTACACAATAAATTTATTGACTTGAAGATAAGCTCTTAAACAGAATACAGCTTAAATGGGACAAATGCAAGGGACAATAATACTTACGAATAATCAATACAGCCTACGTCAAAAGAATAATTGCATTGCAGTAGTTTGCCTAAAGACAGAGACAAGAAGATGAGTTGACATTATAGCAATCATCAGGAAAATAAAAAGCTGTTGAAAAAAGAAATGGAATAGTTTGTTCTTCATGTCCACAGTGAATAAGCAATAGACTTAAACTATGCTAAGGAAGCCCAAAGCTTGATATTAAAGAAAAAAACATCCTAATGGTAAAGCTAATAAAATAGGCTGCTTGGGATAATTGTACAGTCCCTCCAGTAGAAAGCTGAATGAGAATTTCTCTGAAATGACACGGTCTGTTCCTCCTGCCTCAGCAAAAGAGAACTGCACTGAGAGGCCTCTTGATGTCCCCTCTGGTCTAGAACACTGGAATGGTAATGCTAGTACCAGTTAGGGAGTGAGGAAATCAACAGGCATCTAGTTCAGTGGTTTATTTCACCCCATCTTAGTCTTGTATTCAGTTTCCTGACTTTATTTATATTATTAAAAAATGCTCAATTTTCTCTCTCAGAAAAAAAATACACAACATTGGGATTACCTGAAACATAACAGAGTAACTAGAGAGTGAAGGTGTATAGAATTTATAATAGCATTTACACTCAGTAATGTGACAACATTCAAGGTTGCTTTTGCACTGAACAATTTTCAGACACTGCAATAGCATCTGCTAGAAACTAGCTTTCTATACTCTTTAAATTCAGAATACAAGTTAGAGAACAATAATCTAGGTTTTTTGGCAGATATTCTTCATTTGCCTTCTGGACAATGTAATACTGATAAAAATACATGATAAAAATTATAGTTTTTGCAGGGGGTGGGGAAGAGTCATTTGAAATGAAGACCCAGTTGCCTTCAACCTAAATTCTTTGCTTTCTTGCATTAACTTAAAAGAGTGGAAATGACCAAAACAAGACATGTTTAGCATAAGACGCAGCAAGAATGTAGCTGTTGTTTTTTAGCCTTTCCAGCCACACATGTTGAAGAGAATAAGACAGATATTTACAAAATAGATTTAAATGGACACATCTAGACAAAGTTTTTTTTTGCTGGCAACAAAAGAATGGGTTTCTTCTGAATAAGTTTTTGCTTTTTATCTCTGCCTAAACTACGCAAATCAAGGTATCTCAGAGGCCAAAACTTTTTCAGTTAATTAGCTGTAAATATATTATCCTGCTGATATAAATAAGGGCTATAACGAAACATCAGCTACTATGTAAAGTGGCTGCAGGAGGGTTCATCTCATATTTACAGGCCAGCATTACCCTTGCATATGCTCATAAACAATCACACAAACAAATCTATTGACTTCATCACTGCAAAGCTACAGATACAAGTATGCAGCAAATCTCTCTCAAAATAAATGGTTTATATATTTTCTAAATTGTCAGTCTTTTCTCAAATCTTCCAAGCTTAGAAAATAAAACATTTATTATAAGAATCTTAAAAGAACTGGAATACAATCCAAATGACATATAATCATCTTATTCATAAACTTTTAAAGAGACTATATTCAGAAAACAATTTTTCTTTTTATCTAACCATAGGGGAAAAGAGAAGGGATACTAGAGGAAATGGAGAAAATATGTAGCGTTCTTCTATTTTTAACCCTGTTTTGTGAAAATAAGTGTTTTTGATTGGCTCTACTATAAAGACACTAGTCTTTATGATACTAAACTAATGGTGTACATCTGGCTATCTATGATAAAACAAATATTATTGCCTTCCTATTTGGTATATTTAAAGAAGACAACACAGAACATATGAAATGTGTTCTTCAAAACARCAAATGAGCAACACAAGTAGATAATCACAAATAGGAATAAGAGTCTATAATCCACATTATATTATACCACGATCTTCAAGAATGTAACTTATTATAATAATGAGCATACAGCCAGGTTAGCATACTAATAAATGACCTTCAGCAAAGTCTTCTGCGTTAACTACCACATATCATCCTGTTACTACTCCCACATAGTGCCATGCAAATTTCACATAGCCACTGATGCTATGCAATATATTAATTAAAAATCAAATATCAAACTGAGCTTTTACTTTAGAAGTATAGAACCTCACTACTAAACCGTTAATTGTTTGTGCAAAACCTTGGCACATTTAGCCATACATCTGTTTAACTGAACAGGGGTACAACATTAAATGCAATGTTTTACCATGCACTTTCATCAAGACCAATGAAGTTCTGTCACATTGCTGCCACAATAATCTAACTTTCTCAGGCTCCCCAAGGGAGAGTAGGCCTGTCTCAATACTGACATGCAACAGGACTTACCTCATTGATTTCAAAAGTTTTATGAAGAAAATTAGGCAAACATAGCAATACAAAAGTTCCCAGAGAGAGAATTCTGTCTCTTCCTGGATTTAAGTAGTTCAACTACAGCAGTGATCTCCAGGCTGTGATCTGTTGTCACCAACAGTCTACAAGACAAACAGGAGGGGTGGTGGCATGCTAACATACACCTAATAACAAAATCAATGGAATCGACAGCTTTGCTCGGCAAGATGGTAGTCCACAAGAAAGTCTGCAGGTTAAGATCAGTTTGCTGTTTTGACAAACAAGTGAATTGCTATAATAAGAGTTCATCTGAAAACTTTCCCATGACTGACTGCTTCTAAAATATCTCCTCTTATGACAGCTGAGACAGAATCTAAATGCTCTTGCTTTACAAAGTATTTGAAAGATGTGTTTTGGAGAGTTGGAAGATCTAAGACTATAATACCTTAACCAGTAACATGAAGACTTTCTAAGAAAATCAGATCATGCAGGATTTGAAAACTCATCAGTACATTACCTGAAGCTTCCCAAAGTGGAATAAAACTTCCAGTGCCTCTAGTTTTATTTAGCACATTTTTATCTGTATAAAGAAATTTTATGTGCCTGACTTAGATATTTTCTAAATCCCCTCTTCAGCTTCAGTGCATAACCTTTAATTTTTGCATTTCTTACTTTCAAAGCAGATTATCAGTGTTTGCAAAATCTTCTTCACTCAGAATCCTATACAACTCTATGAATATTCATTCCTCATGGGCTTTAAATCAGAGTATCAGTAAGAATAGTCCACTTCTCAACATCGCTTAGCAAAATGACTAAATCATCTTAGACTTTATGAGCTGATTTCCTTTGAAAGTAGAACCAACAGTTCACCATCTACAGTATTAAACCCTTTGACCAGCAGCAATACTCTTGATATTATTATTCTGGAAAGCACTTGGTTTTGGAACCAGTTTACTGGTTAACAAATACCACTGGCTTGTGTTTAAGTCATCTGTTTCTAGGAACCAAGTTAATGCTCCGAACTATATTGTGAGAGAAAAATATAGAAAATGCCACATCAATTTTAAGTTAAGTGTGTTGCATGTTCTGAAGTCTTCCTTCTTCTAAGTCATACAGATTTGCAGTTTCTTCAGTTTTTAACCAATGTAAATGCACACATGTCCAAACCTCCCACATTCTCACTGAAGTTGTTCCATTAAGTCAAAATAGCATCCAAATGGAATCACTAAGAACAAGCAGCTTTTTATCCTGCATGTGTAGAAAGTTTATTTGTTGCCAGTTGAAAGAATCAGTACTAGAATCTGGTTTGTGCTCTTACTGTCTGGGGCAGGATAGGTTAAATACTTTTAAACAAGGAAAGCTAACATCTGTAAGATGATCCGTGCACAGTAATTGTCTTAAGTTTCAAACTCAATGTTGTCCTTGAGCTGGGTGTTTTACATTAGCTACCTTTTTTCCATAAGAAGACCCAGGTTATGATCAAGGAAAAATGAAGAGAACATGGTGTTACTTGTCTGTTAAATAACCTTTAGATAGGTACTTCCATTAAGAGGCAAGACATACCTGAAGTTTATTTGAAGGCACTACCAGGCATTGGAATTCAGACAAAGTATATTCATAGGTGCACAGAGATAATAAGGATGTGAATCCCATCCCAGCAGCAGGGACTATCYGGACGGATGAATTAGGAATGAGGAGTAATTCTACCCCAATTCTGATCAGAGCACATGTGGCCTAGAGATAATATCCATCAATGACTGCATCTGGTTTCATGCACAGGTATAGAGATCCTCACTGGAGATGACACACCATTGATTTATGTGTCTTAAACTACTCCTATTTCACCCTTCTTCAGGATCCCCAAAACTAGTTACAGTAGTTTGTCACAGCCATGTTAAGTACTGTGAGGCACCAGGCACAGAACTTCCACATTTAACCAGCTCCATATATTCAGCTCCCGACAGGGTTACACTCTAGTGGACAAGTGAATGGCTCAGGATAGCATATTTGAATCTGCCTGCACTGATCCCACAACAGGCAGTCAGCTGCCCTGGAAATACATTAGGGCCAAGACAGATCTGACTGGCAAAGCAAGAAGAGTCAGTCTTAAAAGTACACAGAGAAAGCTCCAGCTTGCAGTCAGAACAGGCAAAAAAGGAACTTGAAAAGGAAATTCAGGTCATGGTTCCTGAAACTGTTTTCAGATTATTTTATGACAAAGGCAGTCCCACCTTCCTTCACAGCTGGCTGCTTGTTCTAGCCCTTGCACTGCCTCCTCCCTAGTGCCACCAAGGGACCCCATCAATGAGCTGCATCAGGGAACTATTCGGTTTAAAGGTAGTCCAACATAAAACCACCATATCCCCTCTCTCCTCCCCACCAAAATCAAAGGCTGCTTTAATGCAGGCAAATTCCAGAGTGGTTTGTCAGCACCACAACACTTGCACCAGCAGGGAGGGGAGATACAGAGGGAGGAACTAGCGGTTGAGGGCAGGCTGGGACTGCTCTCTACAGCTGCACCAGTGCCATTTAACAGTACATGCAACATTATAGCCCCATGGACAGGCTTTACTGATAAAAATCTCACAACTTTCCATGGCTGTCAACACATACACCTTGTGGAAAAGACAAGTTAAACCATTTAAAGGAGAAGTAATCATTCTGTACAGCAATAAAACAAAACAAAAAAAACCCAAACTTTTGTAAAAACTCTGCAAAAATACCAACTCTGAGGCACTGAATATGCATTCACTTCATCCAATGGCCTTAGTATCTCCTTGTCTACCAGCTACACATTTATTCATTACACATTATTCAGACTGTCATTTTCCTTTATTCCAATTCCTATTTCAGCCTCCTCATTAATTCTTATGCACTTTTGTTTTTATTTGTATACTTTTCATCACTTCAATTTCTTAATATTTCAGAGGTATAATTAGCTACTTCCATATCTTAATCACACTGAGACTCCTTATTCAGCTATAAATATAATTTTATTACTGCTGTTTTAATGACTAACTGGTACAGTAACTATTTTGCACAAAATAATTTCTCTTAAAACCTTCTCCATTTCCTTCGTATGTCTGTAATTCATTGCATCTCTCACCATATTTTTTATTTTGTTCGGTAGATCTTATATCATCCTATAATGTTTCCTGTACTAAAAATTTTGGGAGGGGGTGAACTTTCACTTTGTTTCACTATTAGCATAAAAATCAAGAATTGGAACATTTCCTCTGAAAGTATCAGACTGTCCAAAAGTTGCTAAATGCAACCCAAACACAAATACACTATCCACAGCAAAGGATACTCTTTCAATAAATGAAAGTGCAGCCCAGATAGGCGTTATGAATACAGCACACAGCTCCGGCGTGGTCAGTATCATGAGCAACAATACAGACTGTGTTTTAGTAACATCAGAGCCTTACCTCTGAACCAGGAATCATTATTCTTATCTTTAATTTCTGTCACAGCATGTTTTGGCAGTACAATACTTAATATTTACTTCTAACTTTCAAAGTCTAAAATGTCTATGATTTCAGGGTGATCATTAACTTTTTCAGAAGCCAAGACACACATGCTTCTAGCCATCAGGCAAACCAGAAGGAAAATCTCCAAGTCAAAATGGATTGTTCTGATTCTGCTCAAGCTACTAAGATAGTTTGTGTTCTAATTATTCACATTCTGTGAGCTGAGAGATTTCTCTGGTATATAAAGGTGCAGATGAGAGCAAGGTCTGCTGTAAGAAAAGCATACACAAATATTTATGTCATATGATACTCCATACAGAACTTTGATGCAATACGAACCTAGAGTATTTAAATCATCCTCATGAAGTACATTAGAACTCAACAATTAACCTTAAATTCTGGTATTGCTGCTATATTTTTAAACTTTATGAAGGAAGAATTAAAACCATTAGAAGAACTACAAACATACGCCCAGATTCATCTTACGCCTTTAGCATAGTTTGTGCCTCAGTAGTGAAATTTCCCTATACAGCCTCATCACGCTGGACTTTTTACAAAGTGTCGGGYTTTTTTGTTCTTCTTTTGTTTTGTTAAATTGCTTCAGTCCACTCATCCTCTCTAGTGAGGTGGGCTGTAGCAGTATAGCATCACACTGTTACTTGTTTATGCCCTTAAACAAACTTAACCTAAACTCTACATACTCCACACTATTACAAACTGCCAAGCTGTCTCCACTTATAAAAATAAATCTTCCTTTAAAAATATTCTTTTAGCTCCTCTTGTTATTTTCCTGTCTTTCACTTGAAGAATTCAGAGAATACTGGTATTCAGTAAAGATGTATTAGAAGCCTATTTTTGTAGGGGAAAATGTCTTCATGTTTCCTGGTACCCAAAACACAGCCCTAAATCATGTTATGATAAAATACACACTGTTTTAGTCAAAAAAAAAAAAAAAAAAAAAAAAGGCCGCCAGTCAGACATGAGACTTAACATTGGATTTTAGACTCTGAAGCATAAAGTCTTTATAAACCAGACCCAATTGCAATAATATCACTGACAATTTCTGAACACCTGATTGTTTTTAAAAAACTGAATTCAGTTGCCCCGATCCTAAACGGTACCAGAAAACAATTTTGTCAGATATATATGGCTCCTACAAACATGTCAAGTAAATCGTACCACAGATTTAAAATATAAATGTGTATTATGTTTTAGATTTGATAATTTGTATAAGAGATTCATAATACTAATGAATATGACCTGTAGATCCAGTAGCTTTGGAACAGTTACTTCTCAGAGGTAAATAAAGTAAATTTGTCAGCTCCTAAAATAGTTCCATTTAATTTCACAGAAATATATCAGCACACACTAGTTTACAATATATTAAATGACATATCTAATAACTACTGATGTTTACTTTTTAAATACTCTTATACTTTCTACTGAACTCTAACATTATGTATCTCAATTTAGAAATGTGTAGTATCTCAAATACAAATTTTACTGTCAACTGCCAAACAATTCAGCACTGATACATATATATAATAGCCAGAAGTTGCTCAAATCTGCTTTAACAGTAATTTATAAAACATTTTACTATTACTCGTAAATGACAGTTTTAGATTATTTTACAAATACTTTCCTCACTTCGGTCTTTTCATGTTTCACAAGAAAGTCTCCCCTTCTTCTATGGGCTTTCAGCCTTAGTAAACAACCCAACATTGATTCAGCAGGGACTCTTTCAGATCTATGTAGTAGCCAGACATTGCTTTCCACCTCAGGTAGCAGAGTCCAAACTTCAAACAGCTCCTATTAACTCCTTTGTGGAAACAGATGTGGGCAGTGTGTTTAACCAGTCTGACTTAGGGTGAGATCCATCCTAAGTATTAATTTCCTAAATACTAGGGAAGAAAATGAAGTCATTCTCCAACATGAGAATGATTTCAGCACAAATTTCAGAAGCAGGTACCATTTATACAGACTATGCATATATTATACCTCCACCCAACTTCTAAGTTGAACTAGGTTAAAGAACAGAATAACAAAATGATCAAACCTCATGTTACTATATACACCATTTTAAATTCTCTTAAGGCAGAGTAGTTCCTACCAAAAAACAAAACAAAAAAAATCCAGCCAACCAAAAACTGCAGTCATGAACAGACCTCTACGCAAATTAAGTTCCTGCTCTGACAATTTTTTTTCAAAGACCCAGACATTTTCTGAAGCTTTATACATCATACTAAGAAGAAGAAAGAAAAAGAAAACACTAGTTGTAAGAATACTGAAATTCAATAAATGGCTGTCTTTCAGCCTTATTAAGAAACTTTACTGTCTTAAAATTATCAGGTACCAGCACAGTAACACTTTCCTTGATTTGATACCTTCCATTTTTCTTGTATGTTTGGCTAGGTCCCTTTAAAAAAAAAAAAACACACAGTTTATTTCCTTTTTACCATTATCACTCTTTTTCTTATATTCTCTAGAGACTCGTAGACATTCTTTTCATGCTTCAAATTCAACTAACTGGCAAGATGCTGTCAATAACTACATGTTTCAGTACTGTCTCTAAATTTTTTGACATATAAATCATTTCTTCAAGCTATCTCAAGCAGTGAAACATTGCAAGACAAATTTTAAAATGTCTTGAGTGAAATGTTTGTTCTTTACACCAATGCTTCTCTGTTTCAATATGGCCTCTTCTACTTAAGAGTACAAAAGACATCAGTTGAGAAGGACAAACATCTAACAGAAGATTAACAGAAACATAAGTACACTAACACATATACACATTTTACAGTATGTCATGGACCCAAGAGTCACCCAAGTCTGAGCAGCAGTCAGCTTGTTTCCCATTACATAGTCAGACTCATACATCTCATGGCATTTCCCAGGTGACATTTCTTACTGCCTTTCTTAGTAAATATCTCAGCATTGTCAGTGTTTCATTCCTAAATCAATATTAATATATTTCCATTGTTTCAGTTTTATATTGTACTCCTGTTGACCTAAGATTACAAACATACTTTCAACTCCTAAATCGTATTATCCTCCGAGGAACATATTGTACAGAGAGACAAGGGTTCAAATGTCCCAGGTGACATTTCCCATCACTGACATAGATGGGTAACTGTTCATTCAACCAGTTTGGGTTTCCATTAAAAGACTGATAATGAGGCATCAGTCTCACTGAATCTGAGCTGGATATCTGCAAAAATGCACAAGCAGTAGATCCACCACAGCCCTGATACACTGGACAACTTATGCAAGAGCTGTGCGGTAACTTTTCCTGTGCACCACAGTTCTAAAGCTAACCAGGAACAGCAGCTTTTGCTCTGACTGGGAAATTACAAGAAATGGCTGAATTCTAAATGCTAGAATAAGAGACCACATCCAGGAAAATCTGGACATATGAAAGTCCTACCTGCAACTGTGAAAAAAGTCCAAAATGAATAATGGCTCCAAACTGGCTAATTAATATCATAGTTTTTTTTTCCTTCTTTTTCTGTAAGCTGTGAAAATATTTATCCACCAAACCAACCCCACTATGGAACTCCAACATACATTCTAACAGTATTCAAAGAATTTACCAATTACCGTTTCCACATAAACAACAAATGTCTGTGCTTGTATTTTGTCCCTATTTCATAATTATGACTATACAATATTTGGTTATACTTCACGTCACAAGAAGAGAAAAGAAATCACCATTAATTCAAAAGACAGGGTTAAAAGATACACTCCTCCACTTTTTACAGAGTACCCTTGTCTCTCTGTACAATATGTTCCTCAGAGGATAATATGATTTAGGAGTTGAAAGTATGTTTGTAATCTTAGGTCAACAGGAGTACAATATAAAACTGAAACAATGGAAATATATTAATATTGATTTAGGAATGAAACACTGACAATGCTGAGATATTTACTAAGAAAGGCAGTAAGCTGTGAGAAGGAGTGAAATAGATCCAAGCTTGTTTCTCAACTTTCTCTTATTTCTGAGGAGAATACATTTTATCTCTATCCTGAATCTGCTCCTCTACCAATCCCAAAGTATTTCATACATTCAAAATAAGGAAAAAATATAATAAAGAGAATTCTACTCACAAAATGGAATCCATAGAACTATGGGAAGATATTTTGTCTATTCCCAGAGAAGGCATAATAACATATAAAAGCTCCCTTAGATGAAAGCCCAAGGTGTCAAAAAACATACACGCCCATGACTCTCTTGATTTTTTAAAACATAGGGTCTGAAATATGCTTTAAGTAACTTTGTAATACTTCTCCCTTCATGTCAGAAATTTTTCCATATGGATTGTTCTGTCACCTCCTCCATGTTATATCTTCCTTCAAAACTCTTCCTAAAAGTCAACTCTTCAAGCCATTTCATTAAGCTACTTTTCTATTGTTATTGTCATGGATTCCCTAAACAATATCCATTATTTTAAGACAGAGAACTTCTTCTGGCATGTTCTTCTASAGGGCTAAAGTTCTTTAACCTAATTCTTTACTGGCACATCATACTGCTGCGGAGCCTTGGAGGAGCTACCGTGACTTTGGGTGCTAGGATCCACACTGGAGGAGTGATGCCTATTTGTAGTAAATAATCAGAACAAATGACAGCAACCAAAAATAATCACAACAAAGTTGTTACAGCACTATCTTATTTCTAACTGCAAGGAGCTATTTCCTCCATGAGATTGTATTCCAGTTTACAAGATAACACGCAGTAACTGTCCAATGCTGCTTAGGTGGAAAAAGAAAAGTTATAGAAATTTCTAGACCAAGCCTAGGTAAATATGACCCTTGTATTTCCACTACAGACATTTAGACACTTCCAGCTGTTGGAATTATTGCTAAATATATTTACAGTCTTTGTACAATAAAAAGCTTTATTACTTTTACTACAGGCAGAAGAAAAAAGCTTTAAATCTTTAGTTCTGAAGCAATATCTCCTGTCTTAAAAGCAATGAAGCCTTTCAAGGGGAAAATACAGTGCACTCTAAAAAAGGTGGTTTATGATGTTGTTGCAATTTTGGTTCATATATTTTTATTAAGTGTAACCTTTATATGTAAATGAAATGATTATTTAACACAAAGTACTGTTTTCATAAAGTAAGAAGAGGTTTTACATCCTAAAAGATAGAGCAGCATAAACCAGTGAGGCAGTTCAGTGTGTATTTGATGGCTGTGAAATGAACTATTTGATTTCCTATTACAGCCTTAACGCTCCGCACTGTACCACAGCCACCAAACCCATGCGATTCGGCAACTAACCTTTCATCAGGGAGTGCACTAATATAAAGCAAGTTCTGCATTTCTAATAATTAAAATACCTTCATTTAAAAATCTATGCTGGAAATAACCCTTATGTCGTGTAATTTAGAGAGAGAAATGGAGACCATATTCTGAAAAGCTGGAGAGCGATGAATGTACTTAGTACAAATGAAAGGCTTCTAGATCAAATAAGCTTAGTTTATAGGTAAAATAATTTTTTATTCTCTCCCTCTCCTTCAAGTGCAGCAGGCCACATCTAGGAATAGAAAGGAAACTCTTCATACCTTCTGCTTCCCACATCAGTGTTCTGTTAGGCAGAACACAGAATTTTGCTCCCTGGCTGAGGGACTGATCTAAAGTTCATCAAGGCATCATGAATCAGGACATGAGATTTCTGCAAGAGTAATCTGTCTRACAACTCTAGCATTGATTCAGAGAAGGGCTTTACAAAACCAAGGGAAATAACAGGAGTCAGATTTTATATTTTAATTTTGTGTATGACTTATACTATGAAGAAGAGAACTCAAACCATCAGTTCAATCAACAGCATGAAATTGTTTTGAAGGAGAGGAGAGAATGACTTTTAAAATGGATTTTTCTAATGGTTATAAAAGAAACAGAGCATTGCATAAGCCTTTCTCACGTAAACCTGAAAGCAGGATAGAGCCCATTAAATAATGCTGTATATCTATTCCCACTGGAGCAAATAGAGCTCTGGATGAAAACCTGAACAATACTGGATTTACTGGGAGATTTATAGAAAAAGGGGGAATTACCTGTCAAATTTTAAAAGTTTTCATATCTTTAATTTACTCTAAAATTCCACTTTAGTTCAAAGTATAAAGTCTAATTCACTATGGGATCACCTGGAAAGATCTTAGAAGTTTCTCTTTTTAACATGAGCAGAAGTGGCTAAGAGCCAAAAAATTCAGTCTACTCCAGTCTCAGCTGCCAAATTGAAAGCAACATTGAACAGGTTTTGGGGTAAGCAGCCATCGTAACAATATTTATTAATAAAAATTGATGAATAAAATTGTTTTGCTCCTAAGTAAGGTCTTTTACTCTTAAATCATCAACACTCAAAAAAGCTAAGGCTGAATTTTTTCCATAGAATGTGTAACTATTTATTGTATATATCTCTGAATCCTCATAGTCCATCTATTTGCATCTGCCTTGCAAAGTCTTTATTTTCTTGTTAAAGGTGTACAACAGTACCAAGCACATTGACTCCTGATAAGATTCTTTAAATGCTACAATGAAAAATTTAACCACCACACACTTTAAAAACAAGCTACTGCTTCAGTCCTTGTATTTTCTTTTTTTACCTTATATGGTTTTGGACATTCCTTTAATTTATCATCATGAGAGAATCTGTCAACAGACAGGTATGAAAACAGGATGGGGTTGTAGAAAAAATATAGAGAGATTTTTACCTTGGGTGATTAAATTCTCACTGACATTAACATACAACAATCTGTTAGAATGATTTGTAAGTCTTCACAGTTTTATAAATAGCTTTATCTCTTCATTCCACATGAGAAAAAAGCAAAGTATTATTTGTTGTACCTTTCTACCACCACAACACAGAATATTTCAAAGACTTATTTTAAGTTTTGGGGAAGTCTCCTGATATTAAAGAACTGAAGATACAAGATGATGAAACCTGCTTTGTATCTTCTGGCCCCCTGCTGTACATGTTGTCACACGCTATTTTGTAAAAGAACTAGCTCTAATCCATACAAAGGAAATGTTTTCCTTTTATTGTAATGCAGTTGTAAAGCTAAAACAAGCCATCATAATTTCATTAAATCATGCTGAATTACTTAGAAATGCTGAGAATGATCTGTAATATGTAATGTTTGCTCTAGAAACTGACTGAATATTTATAATATTTGGTTTATACTATGCTATTTATTCTTAAAAAATGACATATTTGTTTTTGTTTTCTTAGTAGAGCATAAGGCAAATTATATTAATTAGGCTATTTACATGATTTCCTAACTTGGAGCAGTGAAACTTGCCTTCAGCTAGCAAATAATTGGAATTACAATTGCTGGAGATATCACAAGTTTTTTTAATTATATCAAGCTCCATCAAGCTCTGATAGGACATTAATAGTTACTTCCCTTCACTCTCAATGTTTTTTCCCCCATTAAGCCATTCTGATGTTCTCAAAGCCATAAAACACAAATATATGACAAGAAACAGTAGTCTTCCAATTTTATTCCCCAGACTTCAGGTCTGCTGGTATATCCCTTTGGGAACATAATGACAGAGCCTGTCTTTCAAAAAGACATTGGAAGTAGATTGAGTCTAAAAGTTACCGTAAGATTCTGGATAAGCAACCAGTTTTGTTAGAAACAATAAATCAAGTATAACAAAATATAGAAAAGCTAACATGTCACACATGCATTTTAGTACTATAGGAAATTCTTGCCAACATAAATATCATTTTCTCTTTCCTCACTTTCTTTTGTAAATCAGAAGGGGGGGGGAGAAGCTCATTAATTCAATACTTCATTTCTAAGACACAGGGAAAACACAATCAAAAACAAGCGCTTCTCCAACAAGTACAATTGTGACAATTTCTGATAAGGTAATAGTTACATCCTGAATGCAATCTAGTTTATATCTGGCTTGATTTTCCTTCAATGATACCTATTACATACGTTTAATAAGGCTAAGAATAACCTTTCCTTTTTCCAGTCTAACAGTGTTACTCCAAGAACTTTAGACAAAAGACTTTACAGCACTGTAAAGTGCTTCAGAGGCAGAAAACTAACCTGATTCCAAATGACCACCACGATGAAAGAAAGGGATACTGASAGATTATTCTTTCCAGCAAAATGTTCCTTGATTTGGACAGGTTCTACTCGAACTATCTACTTTAAGCATACAGCTATTTCTAATAGCAGATAGCAAGCATATACAAAATCAGGCAAAAAACATTATCTTGTCTCACTGGAAGAAAGAGGAAAGCTAAGTAGGCAGAGTGTGAAGTCAGTGTCACCATCCTACCACCGATCAGATAAACACCTGTAGAATAATGAAATATTTAGCCATGAGGACAGTTCTTCGGATTTTTGTCCCTTCTTCATTATTTGCTTTTTTTCAGGTAGCTCCAGCATGCAAAAACGTAAGAGTTTGAGTTTGGCTGGAGGTGTGTTTTTGCTGACATTTTTTAGATTAAATTTCTAGTCAGCTGCAAGAGTTCGAACAAAAACTGTAAAATGTGATCTATAAGAGTTAAATACCAACAGTCAAACAGCAACACTTCAAGCTACTTGCTATTTTAGAACATCATAATCCTTATTCTTTAAAGAAGAGTTGCAAATAGAAATGCTCCTTCCTACAGCATTACCTGCTAATTATCTGCTAATACACCTGCATCTTCAAAAACTCCACAGTTCATCAGCTTCCCTGCTCACCCTCTGAATTTATATTCCCACCCACCTACATATCCCATCAGAACCCTATTTTCTCCCTTAAAATAGCAGACAATGGCCTATCTAGACTCTGTGATTTGCATGGAGCATCATAATAATCTTTTTTAAAAAATAAGAGGAGCTGGGGGAAGTTATGTGTTAATTTTTGGTCAAAATGTTACCTGCAACAGCATCAGAAAAACAACATCAACTGTTGGACCTGAATGTCTATGAATGATTTGTTAAAACAACTAGCTCAAGATGAATAAAGAGAAATACACTAATGCAGCTAGTACTCAATGTTCAAAAGTTTTCTGTGTCTCAAAGGTCAGGAAGCTGTTAAACACTTGGTGTTGGGCTGGACTAAACTACTTCACAAAGCCCATGAAACATGAGGAAAATTGAGCAAACCTCCAGTAAACATTTTAAGTCTTCTGTTTGGTGATCTGAAAATTCAGTTAACCTCTCAAGAGCTACTGTGCCAAATTTGGAGACTAAATTCAATTATGGTGGGAAATGGGGATTTTTATTTCATCTTCAAGTGCAAATTGCAACACATCGTTGAAGATGAAGCTGTTTCAAAAGCTTCCATTATAGTTTCTAGGGAGTAAAATAACTGCTATAGTTTTCAGTATTTGTTGCCTGTTAATAATGCATGAGTGGCTCAGAAGGAGTTAACAAAACAAAAACTTATCTACAAGGTATGACACCAATTAAGATGAGCTATAACCCCAGGCACGTGAATGCACACTTCATCAGCTACTGAGATGCAAGGAGCAAAACTCATTTTAGCTCTCCCAGCCCACAATAAAACCATGTCCCTCCATTCAGATACAATAAATCCCTTTCTAAAGGGAAGAATTTTCTTTTGAGCAATATAATATAAAAGGTGTGAGAAGAAACTCACCCTCTGCCTCGCTCTCTGCACCAGGGCCTTCAATGGTCTCCGTGCCGCAAAACGCACCGCTCAGCTGCCCCGGTGGCCAGGAAAGCGCTCTCCACTGCTCCGCACCACGCCGGGCACGGCCCCAGCCCGCCTGCCCTGCCCTGCCCTGCCCTGCCCTGCCCGCCCTGTCACCAGAAGCTTCTGCGGGCCGGTGCCCGCGCTGCCGTGGGGGCCTGGGCCGCCACAAGGGCCTGGGCGCCGGCGGCTGGCGCTGCGGAGGGAGCGGGTGGGCAAGGCCCCCGGGGCATCGTCCCACGCAGTCGTRGCTGCCTCTTCACACAGGTGGGAGCGCGCGGTGCGGCGCGGCGCTGGCCGTCCAGGTCTGCGTTTAACCACCGAGCCAAAGCCAGCGGTAGCAGTCGCGTAGGGGTGGAGTGCGAGAGGTCCCAGTTACCGCCCTTCTGCCCTCGAAGTGATGGTTATCAAAGGTAAGTCTTCACTTTCCTGTGGCAATTTGGAGAGTCAGGCCCTTAGTCTGAGCTTGAAGGGGAAAAAATGAGAATAAGCACTTGACCATTACACTGCAGAAGGTGAATCAGGGGAGAAAAGAGACTGGAATCAATGCAGTTTGCTGTAGGTACCAGGCATTTCTTATCATATTGAGTTAATCAGCAATTTCTTTGTTTTTAAGGATTATGGACACTGATTGAAACAAAGCTTTGCTCTTTTTCTGACAGTCTCACTACACAGCCATGAATGCATTACCACAGAAGCCTTTACAAAACAGCACCTTCCCCAAAGTGCAGCCTCATTTAAATATCAAGCTAAGTGCCCAAATGGCTGTCCAGCTTCTCCTAATTGGCATGGAAGCATCTAAAGATAGGATATTTTAAATAAAAGACTATAAAGAGGAAGAATGAAGCCTGCTTTCCTTGTATTCTAGCTCATGATAGGATTATACAGTGGTGCTTATGTCTTAATACGAGATTTTTAAGATATTTTTATCATTGTATTATTTTGTTATTCTTTCCACTGGGGAATCAAAGACAACAATGATATATTTCTTCACCCAACCACATTTTTATTCTCATTAACTGTGTTTTATGCAATGCAAGAATCTTGCTGAAATTAGATTTTTGGGGAGCTATGACCTTTGCTTCTCTTATCATTGGAAGGAAAATCAATGCATTTTCTACCTTAATGCATGCAAAGGAGAAGTTAACCACTGGGTATTCTGATCAAATCATTCCACTATGAGCTGAAAGACTTGAATGCATGATACTAGTAATTATAATAAATAAGTAAATAAAGAACAAGACTCCCAAGAAAAGATGCACCCATTGTAGGATTCCAGTGACCTGAGCTCAAAAGAACTACAAAAAATTAAGCAGTTTTGTAAATTTAACATTTAAATTTGAAAATTTTGCTCTGAACAAGCTGATTTGCAGTATGAAACTTTCTGAGAAACAAGGCAGTACAGTTTTTGGACCCCTTTCAATAAAAGTACTACAGATAAACTAGAGGCAGAACTGAGCCCCAGGCAAAATTTGCTTTGTTGTAAGGAGCTTGCCAGGAACTGTATTTGAATGATGCTAGCAAGAATAAGAAAGTGTTTTAGTAGGGAAATCTGTAAAAGAACAGCTTAGTAGTCAGCATGTTGGCGAGGTGCTTAGGAGGAAAAAAGTCAGTGTTCCTGAACACTCCCCCCTCCCCATTTTTACTAAAGCGTTTACAAGCAACATGAAATAAGTCACTGAGTTTCTCTGTGTCCCAGACTACATCTAGAAAAACAGACACAATACTTCAGTGCCATACCAAGAGCTTGTCAGGAAGGGCATAAGTACTAAAGGAATGTGGCCAGATTTAAGGAGTCAGAAGAATAGGGAGTAGGCATGCCAAAAGAGAAAAACTCTGGCAAAAAGCCTTAAGTACAACAATTTATAACATGACTAAGCAGTGAAACATAGGGGAAAGGAATGTGTTAAATAGGGAGAGAAAGTTTATTTTGACTGGCATGTTCCTCTGGCTGTGAAAAGAAATAAATCTGATTTGGCTAGAATTAGTCCTGCTCTACTGTATTTTTTTGCCCCTACTGCCAGTCTAATGTTCCTTCACTAATATAGTTACAGAGGTGGTACAGGATCTACTTGCCTTCGTCCTGGGAATGAAGAAATAACAGGTGATACAAGCTACCAGCTGGAAATATGCAAGATAAAGCTAACCTCAGCTACTGAGGTCCTTTTCAAGAGAAAGAACAATCTGTCAATCAGAACATTAAGCCGCATCCCATATAGCTCTAACCTAAAAGTTAGGAGGAATAATCAGGCCTGTATTATATGTTGGGAAGGTAATGGATTAGAAAAATATATTGTTTTAATCAGTCATCAGCTAAAGGAGTGGCAGTTCTTTAATAACACCGGGATTGGTTTTGTAAGTGAATGGACCAGCAAAAAGCTGGCTGGGTGTACTAGTAATCTTCAAAGCTTGATTGCTTTTTCTGATAGCTTTAGAAAATTAGTGGATGAAAGCATGTGTAATGTATCTGGTCTGAGTAAAATATTTGATGTAGTGTCTTACAAAATCTTTACTTGCGAAATTAATTTAAATTGGCTTGGACATGGAGTACTGTCACTTGGATTAAAAAATGGCTGGCTGAGTGCAAATAAAGTGTAATGAAAAATGGCACTGTATCAGGTTGGTGGGAGGTGTCTGGTGGAGCTCTGCAGGGATCACTGTTTGGTCCTGTTTATTTAACATCTTCATTAACAATCTGGAAGAGGGAGTGAAACAGCATGTTAATTAAACTGACACATAATAATAAATCAGGAATTGCTTCAAATGCCAGCAGTAATATTTTGCAAAGATGCAGCATAATACACAGGTTTCACGAGAGGTTAAAAGTGCCAGTAACAAAGACATAGCTGAGATGTTATAATTGCCTTCCTCCTTTTAAAGAAAAATAGTACAAAATACGAACTAAGTAGGAGTCAGAAGCCTACTAGCTATCTACTAATTTAAAGCCTGATTGCACAGTGTATATAAACTAAAGCAACTGGAGACTTCCACCAAAGGAAGCACATATTTTCTCCCCCTTCAACAGTTGTGCATTAGAAGTACAGATTGAGTCACTTCTGTTTACTAGTCCAATGGAAAACTAGTATTTTGCAGGGGGGAGACAGGAAGTGGTTGGTAAGTCAGTTTTCCATTGTTTCTGCATGTGATTGACTGCTAAATATAATATAAAGGTGGGAACACAGGAGCAAGAGAAAGTGGGAATAAAATCACCTCTTTCAGTAACTGCTCACAGTTCAATTGGATTAGGTATAACATAAAATGGCACCCATAAGTAAAGTTTTAAATATTCATATGACAGCCAATATTAAGCATTCCAGAGCATTGTTTCCACAAGCAGCAAGACAGTACTCTCATTCTATAACATGTTGAATTTACTTTAATTATAAATACTAAAAAATAGCCCTCAAATAGGTAAGTAAACACAAAGATGTTCAGTGAACAGTGATGAAACCTGATCAAAGACTACAGTGAGTCACAGAAGAAAGAGTTTTCAAAATGGACTGGAATGTTAGTACTCTAATAGAGACACCTATTTCCATTTTACAAATGTATGTAATATCAATACAGAGCTTCAATATCAGTGGTATTCTCTCCCTGCTCTGAATGACTTACAGCACCTTTCCAAGCTGGCCCTTGGGCTGTGATATTGCACTGAATCATACATATMGACTCATTTCCAAAGGACAGTTTAATGTTTCTTCCTAAAAGGTAAGAAAAAGGAGGAGAACTTTTAAGGTCTTCTTTACCCTACCTGGTTTAAATTCTGCTGGGAAGTCATGAAGTCTCCAAAAAACACAAGAGTTGCTTAAAAGCTGTGAGAGTCTCAGAGTCATAAGGAGACTTCCTATATAAGCAGGCAAAGAATGTAAAACAGTTCAGAAAGTGAAGTACAACTTTGCAGTCCCCACACTAAAAGTTACATCTTGTGAGCGCATTCTCTGCAGCTTTTGGAGAGCAAAGTCCTATACTCTAGACAGGAACAAGTAGAGCAGACAAGTAACTGCATCTGTCCAAGGGAACTCAGAGAGTAGCTCTGGGAGATTTCTTGTTTTCTGTGAAGTTAATCCACCATCATGTTTGAAATGTAGGTAAAGCTATTAGGAGAACCAGAGCACCAGGACGCACTGTTTTCATGGTGCATAAATTAGGTGGGTAACTTTCTAATCATGAGCTAGACACTGACCTATCATTCACAGGTGTAAATAAGACAACTCCTCTGAAGTCAATAGCTACACTGATGTAAATGAGAAAAGAGAAACCCAAATTAATTTGCCAATATCTAATAAAATATGATATATATTTGTAGGAGCATCCAAAGTGCTTTAGTTGCAGCAGAGAGATATTCTCTTGGTGGCTGTTATGTAATACCCCTAAACTTCTCTTGCAAGGGTATATTGAAAACCACAAAAACATGAAAGTTGTTTAGATGTCAGCTATTGTATTATGCTTTTCTCAATTAATTTATTCTCCGTGGTCTTGACCTGAATGCTACTATTCATTAATGGCACCAGTTTTGTTTAGTTTTATTTTTAATCCTCTCTTTTTAAGAATTTCTTTTCTCCTGTTTTTCACTCTGCTAATTTGTGAAGCAGCTGCAGCGGTCATGAACTACTTGCATTTTATTATACCTACAATGATTTTTAAACAGAAAGAATCAACTCATGGGAACACTAATCCTTCCATTATAGAAATAATTAAGCTCTTTTATTTGCAAGATAAAAATCTTCAGGGAACATATGAAAACTAGCAAACAGCAAAATTAAAAAAAAAAAGAGGAAAAAATGATGATATAAACAGTCCTGTTACTGTCTATTAAACTGTGGCATATGGAATGGCACACAAACACTTCTATAAAGCTTTTTCAGGATTTCTTTCATTTGGCTCAGGAAGAAAAGGATATTCTATAGAACTTTCTTTACAAAAATATGATGGTAAGTTCTCATAATGCCTTTTCTAAGTCTTTTCAATATTAAAACTTTTCTTTTATAGTAAATGTTAGCCTAAACATTGTTATTCTATCTTTAAGAAGGCTATTCTATAATTATCTACAGACTGTACTTATTTACAAAACATCCAGTTAAACAAAGCTACTTGTGTTAGATTTGTTATGCACTYTCTTTAGTTTGTGTTGTAATGATATATTTTATGCATGTAACAACTTTTGTCCTTGACCCTCCTATATTATTTGGGTAAACATTTGGTTCTATATACTGCAGTATATTTACGTAAATAAGGTCTAATTCATTATCATGCAAATAGTTTTTGAAAAATTACTGTCATAAAAATGCTGTAAAATCAGCAGATTTTGGCTTTTAAGGGACAGAGAAATACAGGAATTTTCCAAGAGCATATACATACTCCTTGACTGGCCATGCTTGGTGATGATGCCACAGGGGAAAGGGGAACAGCTGGGTTTTGTGGGAGGAGTGTTTTAGAGGACAAAAGGCAGAAATCCGTAGGAAAGCAGACTTCTTTTTTTTTACTGCTCACCAAACAAGTTGCTTTATATGTGTTTGGTTTGGGGCAGGTGGCAAGAGGAAGAGAAGGGAGGGCCAGTCACTTAAAACAGGATTATCTAAATGGAAAGAAAAATGAAGCAAGTCCAGGTGAGGGGAGCAGGGAAGGGGAGAAGAGATTAACGTGGCGAGCATAAAGTGGAGTTCTTCTGCAGCTGCCTGTGTAGGCTGGAATCTCCCCATGGCACTTCTCCCCTCAAAGGAGGTCAGGTGGCAGGGGGAGAAGATGCATTGACTGGCATTTTGGAGAAAGACCCCATTCTTCACACTTCTCTGGCAGCCATTACTCTGAGCCACAAATGATCCTCTTGCATTATAGCACTCTGTGCTCCTAGAGTCCTGCTGAAGATGGGGAAGAACAGGAAGACAAAATTGCTGTTTTCAGATCCTGTAGGGAAGTTTTCTACTTTATGATAGTACCTTCCTTCATATTAATTTTGAAGGATGTTCAAAAAACACATACATATATACAAGCCTTGCTAGATTTTACCAATCCTTTCACTTAGGAAAAATATATTATCTGTATATTTTTAGCAGACAAGTAAATTCTAAGCACTCTCTCTCTCAACAATTTCTGAGATAGATACAGTGACCAGTTGTGCACAGAAAACATTAAAAGAGTGAATACATGATGTTATTTCCATTTTTGATAGGAAAATGCTATTATGCTGTTTCATAGCACAACTACATAAAGAAAACTTTCCAGAATGTGAGTTTGGACTTCAGCTAATGCATAGAGCATTATATCTAGAGAGAGTGCAAAATTCATCCAGATCTAAAGTTCAGTTAGCTTTAGAAAATGTATTTAGCTTGAGGAGCATATCTAAGTACAAAATAAAACTTACAGAAAATAGTTTTTAAAACTTGCATAGTAAATACTTATAATCCAGTAATATAAATTATAGAATCTAACAGTTTAACTTCATTAATTCATAATTTAAAATGAAATAAAGCTATATTTAGAATGCCAGGCAAAATTAGTCCCAAACTTTACAATATAAAGATGGCTGAGGATATGATTCTCCAATATGCACAGAGTTGCTGGAGGTTTAAAGCACCATGACAAAAGGCTTTGACAAGAGTCCTCGCTAAAGGCTTCCAAAGAAATGAAGCTGCTTGGGGATCTAGATAAGCTGGTCTGTTTTCACAGTGGAGGAAGCTTGTTCAGACAGTTCTGTACAGCATCCTATACTCAGAAATGAACTGAAAAAAAAGAACTTTACTAAGTGACAAAGTTTTCTGTTGTCACTAATCTAGTCATGGTAACAAAAATGAGATTCTATTGCAAGGTTTGGGAAAAATGTCATAATAAAATAGCAGATAAAATATATTGTTGATAGACATAAAAATAATGCACATCAAGAAAAAAATCTCAATTTGCATTTACAGTGGTGGGCTCTGACTTAGCTGTTACCACTTAGAAAAGTGATGCTGGAGTTATGATAGACAGTTCTACGAAATCATCAGCTCAGTGGCAGGCACAAAGCAATTGAATGTTAACAATTGTTAGGAAGTGAGTAGAGAACAAAACTGAAAACATCATTATGTCACCACAGAAATCCATGATATGCTTTTGAATCCCTTGTGCATTTCAGGTCACTTGTATAGTAAAAGTACAGGAAAAGTAAAAATGTATGGAATGATTTCTATAAGGCTAAATTGACTAGGATTTTTCAGTCAGCAAAAAAGACCACTAAGTTTTTATAGAGGTCTATAAAAGTCATGAGTGGCATGGAGATGGTGAATAGGGAGTTATATCTCACCATCTTTTGTAATACAAGAACTAGGAGGCATCAAACGAAACTAGCAGCTGGCAGCTTCAGAGCAAGCAGAAAGAGGAAATTCTTTATGTAACACACAGTTTAACAGTGAAACTCTTTGCTGCTAGATTCAGTAGATGCTAAGACAATGGGAGTTATACTGGTAATGAGAAGAATAAGTTGAAGAAAAATCCAACAGCACTGCTAAATAGAGAAGTTCCTTTGATACAGACTGCTAGAAGCTGGCAGAATACCACAGTAGAATTTCCTAGTATGTACATTTCTCCAGGTAGTTGCTACTGGCCACTGCTTAGGTGCAAGATAATAGGCTAAACACACCTTCATTCTCAGCTAGATACGGGGCAGATAGACCTTGTTATTCTTATAGAAGGTGGAAAGAGTGGAGAATTTGTATTTTTTGTTTCTTGGATTTTTTTTTAATTTTATGTAATATTTGTAATAAAATTTTAAAGGCATAGGAAGGGGTTTTTTTGGTATTTCCTTGTTACATACATACTAAAGACCTATGTATGGCTTCACCAGTAATGCCATAAACAATTAAAGGAAAACAGTTAAAACTGTTAAACAGTTAAAATGAAACAGTTAAACAGTTAAAATGAAAAGAGAAAAAATATCTATTCAATAAACATATAGAACAGCACTATAAACTTTATCACAGTATTTTCTCATAGCGCAGCTGATATTCTTTCCTTGCCCTGGTCAAAAACAAGAAAAGAGCAAAGATTAATTTAAAATAATATATAATCTTTTAAAGAAATTCTTCTTAATTTGGGGTTTTCATTTTTTTCTGAATTAGACCAATGGGCAGAGTTTTTGATGTGAGGTTCCTGATTGTAGAAGTTAAACCACAGTTTTCCTCTGGGTTATTGTTCTCTTGAGTGTTTATATTCCAACCTACAGAGCATCCAAAATCTCATTTAACACATGTTATTAAATATAATTATTTTCTCTATGTATAAGTCAGTCATGGATTAAAGTGTTGAACTGGTTGTTTGAAATCAAGTTAAACTGCAACTTCCAGCTGAGTTACGAACTGGAAAAAAATAGCGTATGCTGCTACAAATACTGACCTAACAACTGTTTTTCCTTTCACAAGAAGGATTCACCATTTCTGCTACGTGTGTATAAGCTGATCTGCATTCCTCTTTTGCAGTTACATATATATATAATATAAATATAATATATTTACAGCCTGAAAAGATATAGAAGAATGAGAAAGTATTTTTGAAACAACAATTTGATAATATAATTTGGATTTATGGTCACACAGTTGTGGGTGATCATAGTAGATTAGTTTGAGAAAGTTACCACCTTTGACCAAGTGATTGTTTCCATAGTCTTTTTGTCTCATAGTTCTACAGAAGTAATCAGATGATCACAAGTTATCCATCTAGAGAGATTTAAGGGGTTATTGCCACATGGTTTGAATTAGTTTTTTGGTGACCTGTTGCAGAGAATGCAAGGCCTCCAGTCAGCCTTGCCAATAAGGGAATCTTGATCTCTCATCCAGTGCATGCAGAGCAAGGATAAGTTGCTTTTAAATAAAGTTATGTCTAAAATCAATCTGTGGCATAAAACTTAAGAGGTCATCGTCTCACAGCATGTGACTATTTGTGATACTATTTGTCAGTTTGGGGAGAAGAGTTTTGCACAGTAAATTATAAACAAACAAGAACAGTGCTTTTGCTGAGGAGAGACTTGCAGCAAGATTTTCCGTGCTTTAACTGACTTCCAAGACACAAAGATTACATCAGACTTAAAATCCAGATGAGACATTCAAAGGGATAGCAGAAGTGATAGGAGCTGCTGTGTTGATTTCCATCRCAAGATAAACACTGTCTTGACTGTTATACAGAGTACTTTCAAATGCTTTCATAACCCCAGAAGAGGAAAAATGTCCTTCCTAGAATTCTTCCTATTCCTAAAATATTTAGTGATATCCCCACAGACATTTTACACAGTTCTTGAGAAGTACACACTGACAAAATGACTAAATTCTAATACAGTCACGCTATGAGACACCCTTTTACAAAATGTTATTATCTTCTTAGCCAGAATATTTAATCAATTTATGGTAAACTAATGCAATTTAACCTGCTAAATATCTTAGTGTTAGGTATGTTGATCTGTGAAGGTAGTTATCAGTGCAACCTGTAATACCCTGGAGCAAATGTGCCTGAATGTGGAGTTTCCAAGGTACTATAACAAGAAACTGCTGTATTTAATCTATGTTCTAATCTAAATATGTTCTAATAAACAAAGAGTAAATTGGAATAAACTTACTTAGCAGGATAGTATATTGTGAAAACAAAACCCAGTAACTGTAGGCAAAATTCAGTGTCAAGGGATACCCAACAGGCAGTGGGCAGCAATATTAAATTAGCTTGAATAGCCTTTTCTTAGTGTATCTCGCTTCCACTGCATACCCAGCCAGATATATATCTGTTAGGGAAGATGATGCCTCTTCCAAATCCTTAAGAGCACATGCTCCAAAACTGTGTAGTTTTGCATTTCCCTGAAAAGAGAATCTTCATTTCCCTATAGTTCATTTATGGAGTCCACATTCCCAAGGAAAAGATGGATGAATCCTTCCTTCCCCACAACTGAGAAGTATGGCTCTAACTGACAGGTTCAAGTGTTCATCATGCCCATAGATGCTACTCATCACGTTTGTTAATGCTTGGCTTGTTAAACTAATATCTAGAAACAGTCAAACTTTTATACACCTAATTTTTTTTCCTATAGAATAATGCCTAATGAAAGGAAAAAATATAAATAGTATGTCTCTGAGTATTTACCCTTCCTTCTTTTCAGTCTTTGCCACTGTACTTGGAATAGAGAAAACAGTCATCTTACATTCTTGTGCTGATGTCAGACAGATTGATCCTTCATGCAATTCAACATGATGCTAAAGCAATTAGCAAGAGTGGCCTATTATTTTTACAATCAGTAACACAGACTGAAACTGACTATTTGTCAGATATAAAAGATCATAGAAATTTGTACAGATTAATATATACAGTGGCTAAACAGAAGATAATGTAGTTGTAAAAGGATCAAATTTGGTATCTTGACTTTTATGGAATCAGGGTCAAAAGCAGACGTCATCTGATCACCTTTTTATCCATCTGAATTTAGTAGACTAAACACAGTGCTATGCAGTTTATTGTGAGGCAAAGTATTACCATGGAGCTTTAAAAAAAAAAAAAAAAAGCTATGTCACAAGTATTTCACAAGAGCCTATTTGTTGTCATACCCATTTGGGATTGTATATTTTACCATAATTTTGTCTGCATTTCAAGGAATACTGTATGTTGTACATGTTGCCTGTGCTGTGATAATCCTCGGTATAAATATATATATATAAAATATTACTGAATCTGATTTATTCCTTAATTTCCAGTGTGTGGGCATAAACAAGATGCTGCCATCCTCGTCATCCTGTGCCACTCTTCTCATATTCCCTATGAGAATTTCCATATTATGTTTGTTTTACATACTCTTAAAAAGAGGTTTCTCTSAGTTTACACCCTTTCAATCTTCCATCTTAATCAGCTATAGCATGCTACTGGGTCCATTCTTAATATCTGTCCCAAGCATTGTCATCATCTTTTCTAGCAATAAAGAGCACTGGAATTTCTATAAGATTTCAAAATTTAGTATAAATTCATTCTACCTAAAACCAAAGGCATTTATTTTCAAAGTAATTAAGTCTGTCTGTGTCACACAGAATCACAGAATCGCTGAGGTTGGAAGGGACCTCTGGAGATCATCTAGTCCAACCCCCCTGCTCAAGCAGGGTCACCTAGAGCATGTTGCACGGGATCGCATCCAGGCGTGTTTTGAATATCTCCACAGAAGGAGACTCCACAACCTCTCTGGGCAACCTGTTCCAGTGCTCCGTCACCCTCACAGTAAAGAAGTATTTCCTCATGTTCAGAAGGAACTGTTTGTGTTTCAGTTTGTGCCCATTGCCTCACGTCCTGTCGCTCGGCACCACTGAAAAAAGTCTGGCTCCATCCTCTTAACACCCTCCCTTCAGATACTTGTACACATTGATAAGATCTTCTCTCAGCCTTCTCTTCTCCAAGCTAAACAGGCCAAGCTCTCTCAGCCTTTCCTCATAAGAGAGATGTTCCAGTCCCCTAATCATCTTTGTAGCCCTTTGCTGGACTTGCTCCAGTAGTGCCACATCCCTCTTGTACTGGGGAGCCCAGAACTGGACGCAGTACTCCAGATGTGGCCTCACCAGGGCTG